>NW_005367108.1:1521978-1550692 GCF_000412655.1 Myotis brandtii | reverse complement strand
AAGGTCATACCATTCGCAAGTAGCAGTGCCACTGTTGTCCCGAGTCCTCCACCCACCCCCATGGGGTTTTTGCTCCATGAACCACAAGGCACATGCTGCAAAGACTGCAACTGTGTGTGCGCGCACTGTGTCCTGGCCTTCACCTAAGCAATACCATCAATGAAATCATGGACTTTGAACATTCCCTGCGTATTTCCTAATACACATTGAAACAAACACATAACTGTTAACATTTAAAAGGTTTATCTGGATATACCCTAAAGTAATTTTGTGTACCACATGGGGTATATATGTCACACTTTGAGAGTCACTGCACTTTCCCATGTTGGCCTTGAAAGGGGGTGTGCCTGTGTAGAATTTGAATTCATTCAAATGATACTCTATGTTGGTCAGGGTTATTTGGCACATATACCTCCACTAAAACGGTTCTCAGAAGAATGCTTTCTTCTGTTATTGTTCTGGCCAGTAATGGGATCCTAAGGTGCTTGCAAAGCACTTGAATAAAAAGCAGTGGACATGAATAAAAGACTGATGGCCAGCATGCCCTTGTCTACATAGCTCCTGGAAGCTGCTACTGCAGACCAAACTCCACCCCAGGGACGGTTCCCTGGCGCTGCAGCAACAGTCTACAGCCACCAGAGGGCAGTAACACAAACCAGATTTTTCATTTGGATCCAAATGTGGATGCACAGTTTAATAATATGTAAAGCCTATTATTACAAGCTTTTCCTTTCCCCACCCCCTATTAATGAAAAAATGCCCAGGGGTAATGCAGATATTTCTAAATACAGTGCAAGAAAGGGCAATCTGCACTCATACACAGGGAGTCTAACACACAGTAATAAGTGGGAATGAAAATAATCACCCAGATGCAACTAAACCATTAAGGCTAAAGATTTAGCCGCCTATATGGCTGCATACATTGAAACAGAGATACTGAACTCCAGAAATGGCATTTTAAAAACATTTATTTGACAAGTTCTTATTTAGAGTTCATAATAATCCCTGTAATGATAACCACAAAGCTACAAGAGGGGTGTGAGAGGAATTTCATCTGTATTGCTAGGCATACAAAGGGGGGTTTTTCTTTTTGACTAAGGTAAGTGAATGAATTATTCAGGGCCTTTTCACTGGCATTTAAAAATCATAGCTCCATGCTTTAAACAATAGCACAAATAAAAAAATTTAAAAAGAAGAACTGGCTAATCCCCAAGCCACAAAATATCAACTGACATCTACCCATGTCTATTCAGGGTGCTACTAACTGATTTTTGGTGTTGGTAAAAGCAGAGTCTTTTAGTGCTCCTACTGGTTTTAACAGCATAGCATAGAGAATATAGTCGATTTCAAGAGGATACTTCTAGTAGCAACCTACCCACTTCCCTGGGAACAAAGAAATAGAATGGACCTGCCATTTTCTCAATCCATGACAGAAAGGAAGATTCCCTGGTCCTGTATTTCACAATGGTTTGGAATCCGAGGGCCTTGGGAAAAGCAGGATGCAGACAGCCCTGTCTCTGGAGTCACCCCACTAAACCCTGATATTCGTAAAAACGCTTGCACACAACCTGTGAGAAAAGCAATTAGAATTCAGAATCAAATGACTGTAACTCTCTAACTGCCCTATCCGGGTCATCTCGGGAATGTGAGTGGAGCCTCCGAGCTTCAGTTTCCTCCTGAGGCGGCAGGAGAAGAGATCCTGAGCTACCTCCCTATGGGGTCAGGGTCACTCATATAATATGGGACAAAGCACTGAAAACTATTAAGATTTATTTCTTTAAATTTTGTTCTTATTTTCCCCATTTTGTAGACAAGGAATGAGAGCTTTACAGCCTTGTCCAAGCTCACAGTCAGTTAAGGCAGAGCAGGACCCCAGCCAGGCATTCTCATCCAAGGCTTTGGTTCTTCCCAGCCCTCAGTCTGGGTCAGTTTGAGCTGCTATAACAGAGTACCACAGTCTGGGTGACTTAAAACAAAAGAAATTCATTTGTCACAGTTCTGTAGGTTGGGAGTTGCCAGTGGGGTAGGTTTCATTGTGGGGACTCTTCTCATGACCTGTGGATAGCCACCATTTCCCAGTGTGCTTACACAACCCCTTCTTTGTGTGCATGTGGAGAGAGAGAGAGCTCTCTGGAGCCCCGTATTATAACCCTAATCACCTCTCAACGGCCCCATCTCCAAAGGCCATCACATCAGGGGTTAGGGCTTCAACATAAGAATTTGGGGAGGGGGGCCAACACAAACATTCAGTCCAGAAAAAGGGGTAACAGTGGCCTCCTTTATCCAACTACATCTTTTCAGTTCAGGTCAACAAATATTTGCTGACAAGCTGCTAGGTGCCAAGTACAGCCCCAGGCCTCAGGGAGAAAAAGGATGAATAAAAGAGCTCACTGAACATCAGTCTAGTGCCTTGGAAATGGTCTACAGAAAGAGCATTTGTGACATGTGGGCTTTTGTGACTGAGTACAGCACCGTTTATTGGAGCAAACTTCAGAGATCATCTTCAGATAGCTGTGTCTGAAACAGTTGCAATGCAAATCTGCCAACTAATCAGTACACAGTATTTGATAAGGTAATCAATGTATTAGTTTACTGAGGAAAGTAGGGAAGGGAAGGAAGAAGGGATATTTCCAAAATTTCAGCCTAGAGATGCTTATGAGAAAACACAAAGGATCTGCTCCTCCTGGTAGGAAATTATCGAGTCCAGTTATATCATGATGATTATAGCATAACTGGATATTTACTAAGTATATTTAATTTTTCTTAATTGGGTTGCCAAAATTAAAACTACTTTCTGGGTTGGAAAACTGAAGGGGCTCAGTTTCAATTAATGCCTATGGGTAACATCTACATGGCAGTAGGAGGTGTGTGGATGCTAGTAGCTTTTTGTATTTTTATATATAAGTATTTAGTCCAAAACAAATGGGACATTACATATATGTAAAGTCTCATTCAACTCTTATAACAAGCCTATGAGGAAATTTTGTTGTCCACACTTAGAGAATTTTAAAATGAAGATCAGAAAAGTCAGAGATAGTAACTGAGCACTAAAATATTCTTGCCAACCATTCAAACTTTATTTTGTTTACTTACTGGTACAAACAACCATGCCCTCCCATCTGCTCCCAAATCTAGCTCTTAAGGATTTTTTTCCCTGTTGTTATATTTGGTATGCTACTTCATTTTAGTAAGTAGTATGGGGGTGAGGATGGGTCTTTCTTGAAGGTAGAGATTTTTGAAAAGGGATAAGCTTATGTAAATTTCTACTTCCCTTCAAAACCAGACAAAAACCCCAAGAGAGAAGAGACCTCGTTCCATCCTCTCTGGTGAATGGGTGTGTTTTATCTGTGGCCCTGGGGTCTGGAGGAAGCCAGATGGCCAGTCCACCTCTCCCAAGCAGCCCAAGCATAAGAGCTTCCAGTTTCAGTCCCCATTTGAGGCTGGATATTCAACAGAGGTACATTGGAAACCAGGCCTGAGGACTATAGTGGACTGAATAATGGTGCCCCCAAATGACTGTGTCCCAATCCCTGGAACATGTGAACGTTACTTTATATGGCAAAGACTTCGCAAATGTGATTAAATTAAGGATCTTGAGATGGGAGATTACCTTGGGTTATCCAGTGGGCCCTAAACGCCACCACATGTGTCCTGATAAGAGAGAGGTAGAGGGAGATTAGATATAGGAGAGGAAGAGGCATGGTGACCACCAAGGCAGAGACTAGAGTGAAGTTGCCTCACGCCAGGAAATGTTAGCAGCCACTAGAAGCTGGAAGAGGGAAGAGAGGGATCCCCCTAGAGCAGTGATGGCGAACCTATGACACGCGTGTCAGAGGTGACACGTGAACTCATTTTTTTGGTTGATTTTTCTTTGTTAAATGGCATTTAAATATATAAAATAAATATCAAAAATATAAATCTTTGTTTTACTATGGTTGCAAATATCAAAAAATGTCTATATGTGACACGGCACCAGAGTTAAGTTAGGGTTTTTCAAAATGCTGACAGGCTGAGCTCAAAAGGTTCGCCATCACTGCCCTAGAGCCTCTGGAGGGAGCACAGCCCAACTGAAACCTTGATTTGGGCCAGTGAAACTGTGGACTTCCAGCCTCCAGAACTGTAAGAGAACAAATTTCTGTTGTTTTAAGCCACCAAGTTTTGGGGAGTTTGTAACAGTAGCCATGGGTAAATATGATGGGGCAAAAAGTCAGAGAATTAGAAAATTAGAGAAAGAGAGACAGTTTCATGTACCAATCACTGACTTCATCTCACCAAATATTATTTTATGATTGTGATATTTAGCAATTTCTTGTGTCAAGAGAGATTGCAAGATAGGCTTTGGGGTAAAGAGCACTATGGTTAATGCAATAGTTAAGCCCTACAGGTCTATAACACGTACTAAACAAAGCAGAAATTCCTTGGACCTCTGAATTTGGTCTCTTGGTGGCAACAGTGAGTCCATACAGGAGTTAACTTTGAAATACAAAGAAACATAAAACCATTCTTTATGATGGCTGCACAGCTGTGAAATGTTCCATGAGTGACTGCAGTTCTCATCCCGAGTCCCCAGATCTCGTGGACTTTATTCAAAGGGTCTGAGATCTGAATAAGAACTGTATGTTAATTCTTAGATGCACCATGATAATTTGGCACTCTAACTAGAAGCTACATATGTCTTATGGGAAGGCAGCAAAATGATTGTGTGGGACCCTGTAGGCCAAGGAGTTTGGATTTTATTCTAAAAGTCATAAGGCAGCATGGAGGAGCTGACACAGGAAAAGGAAATGACTGGAATTGGATTTGGGAAGATGCTCTGACTGCCCTGTGTGGGTAGGAGGTGTGTAGAGAGGTAAGCAGCTCAGTAGTTCAGGAACTGATAATGGTGCCTGAATTATGAGAGTGAACATGAAGATGAAAGAGAAGGCACACTGGAGATATATTTAGAGGTAGAATCTAGGTTAGTCTGATTAATTGGAGGTGAATCGGGGATGACTCCCAGGGATCTTGCATAAGCAAGCTAAAAGATGATGGCTGGGAAGGCTGGCAACGGGTGAGGACAAGGAGCTGGGGGCTTGTTTTAGGAGTTGGGGGTGGGAATCAAGCCTCCAGTTTAGGAAATATTATGTTACAAATAAGTAGAAATAACAAGTAAGTGGTGGAATATGGGAATTTGGAACCCAGAAGGGAGTCCTAGACCAGTGATGGCGAACCTATGACACGCATGTCAGAGGTGACACGCGAACTCATTTTTTTTGGTTGATTTTTCTTTGTTAAATGGCATTTAAATATATAAAATAAATATCGAAAATATAAGTCTTTGTTTTATTATGGTTGCAAATATCAAAAAATGTCTATATGTGACATGGCACCAGAGTTAAGTTAGGGTTTTTCAAAATGCTGACACACCGAGCTCAAAAGGTTCGCCATCACTGTCCTAGACCATAAATTTTGAGCATCATTGGAGTAGAGATGGCATTTAAACTATGCTATAAAAAAAGAAGCAAATACTTAATTGGTAGCACAGGTAGGTAGGTTATTTGAAAATGAAGGCTGCTCCCCCCTTTTGTCTCCCCCCCCCCCCCTCACACACACACACACACACACACACACACACACACACACACACCAGCCAAAAAATAACTAATAATTTGTCAGGGCTTAACTGGAGAGCATGGGGAGTGGCTGACTATTTGGCTGCAATTTAAGTGCTTTGGGAAGAAAATTAAATAATCAAATCTGAAGCCATTCTTAAAAATGCTTGTTGTAATCCAACATTGCATACTATTTTTATCTTTCACTTTGGGCACTTTTCTTTAAAATGATATGATATAGAGTATAGATGACAGATTGCTAGATAATTGAAATTTAAGGTGAAATACGGTAAATACTTAGAGATTATAGTTATGTTGAAGGTATGAATGAATAAATGAATGAATGAATGGGAGGGTGGATAGATGGATGAATGAACAAACAGACTAAGAGACTGATAGAGACAAATTGTAAACACTGTTTTATATTTGACACATAGTGGGTAATTTAACATTTACCCAAAAAGGTTATCCAGAGGAAAGGTTGTGCTTACTGTTGGTGAAGCCTTGAGGAGTTGGGAAGGAGATAGGCCATGTGGCCAGGAGAACAATCTCTAGATTTACTAATTCTCTTTCAAATTTCAAGAAACATAATATATCAGTGAGCAAAATATTTAATTCCTAAATGAGGAGTTGCATTTTCAGGATGTAAGAATCACATGTGAATACCCCCCACCTGCCAAAGGCCATGATTCAGTGTAGAATATAAGAAAATGTTTTTCATGATAGGTTCACTAGGGAATATTTGATAATCTGAAAACAATTAATAATACATCAGACTATCTCCCTAATTAATACCATAAGCATATAATGCCAACATGAAACTCTGAGAAAAAATAAGAAAATGCAGTCAAGAAAGGATTACAAAGTCTTGGTCCAAAGGCAAGAATAACCTCCCCCCCCCGTGTGCGAAGTCTTCAACTCATCAAAGACACGACACAGATGCCAAATTCTGTGAGCGCAATCCAGCCCTTTCAAGGTCAGTGAGCCCGAAGTGAAGTTCAACTTTCACTCTGACCCTCTTCTGTGAGATGCCAGCTCCTCCAATCTCAATAGAAATCAGCAAGCTTCTTCGGCCATTCTTCCTTGCCTAGGGTCGTTAGTGAGCCTGGTATCTACAACCCAGTCAACTTTGCACAAAACCACAGTTTAGATGGAAAATCACTTTGGGTTTCTGGCTCATCAGCAGAACTGCACATCTAATTAGCTCAACAATTGGTCCCTGTGATAAAATCAGCCAGTTTTATGTTCAAATGACTGCTCTGTGCTAAGCAATCCTGTCACTCTAAACTTCACATATAAAGTTGCTGAAGAAGCTGGTTCCTAGGAGGTCACTGGGGGCAAACTAACGAAGACTATCAAATTAGTACCCAAGTCAATGTTACAGTTACGACATAGGGGGCCTACCAGGGCTCAAATAAGGTGAATTCCCAGAATGCAGTGACAGGGCCAGAAATGCCAGCTCTTATAAGGGAAAATAGTCTGCAGACATAAAACACATGGAAGGAGTCATCTGCAGAACCTCCCACTCTTAGAAATAAACCTAAATGTTTATGATTACAGAGTCCTACGAACTAATCTAGGATTGTTAAGAAATTACTCTTCCTATTGAAGACCTCTGTCGTTTCAGGAATTTGTTCAGGTCACGCTGGGGAGAAAACATAGGCTTCTTCCTGTCCTTCTCTCACCTACTGAGGCAGCTGGTGATATCTGAGACTCTCTCCCACTCTGTGCGATCATTAGAAACCACATTACTTTTTAAGGTAAATGTAAAAGCACAAATCAACTTCTTTATGGTACAGAGCTAATTATTTCACCTCCCACAGGCATTTTGAATTAGTAATTTCTTGTGTGTGTGTGTGTACATTATCAATTATACCAATTGAATGGACAGTTGGTTAGAAATCTATACAAGTTTCCAGTTTGGAAATAAGAAATATATAAATGCATATAATTTTGCATAAAGATAAGAAAGATACATATATACCACAGTAAACATACCCATTTTATCTATGTATGCATTAGATAAATATAGTAAGAGATATAAAAATGACTTCATTATGTAAAGTGCTTTAAACAGTGATTAGCATGTAGTAAGCACGCAGTTGGTACTGTTTTTGCTGTCCTATCATTATCTTGATCATTATTTAGCTACATATACTATATATAAATATATTATGTAAACTACATATATAATCGTATGTTATATAACTATGTAATTGTAGCAGGATTCCTGCTGAAAATTAAACTTGTTTCTCTCTTTCTCTGCTGTAACAGAGGTGCCAGAAAGTCACTGAATCTTGGCAAACCACTCTTGGGACATTGTGGTCAGCTGCCTGGCCCGGGTTGGGTAAAGGACCCCTTGTAGCTCGTCTCGTGCACCAGCGCAGATCCTCTTGGCCTCACTTTTCTCTCCCCTGCCCCATACCTCTGCAGTGCCCAGCTCTGCATAGACTCGAATTAGCTTTACGAAGGCACAATCCTGCAACACCTCACCTCACACCTATGCCATGTGCCTCTTGCCTCCTGCCTCCTGCCCGAGGGACACAGTATCCTGAGCCCACACATGTGCAAACCAGAAGTGGGAGATGGCATCCAATGGTCATATGCTTCCCTTCTTCCCCGAGAATGACTAGTCATTTCATAAGGACCAAGCAACTGGTTAGCAATAGCAGTAGCAGGGACAAACCTGAGTTGGTTCTCCTCCTTTGCTTTTCCACTCCTCCTCCCCTGTACTCCTGCTCCATGGCACCACATGCCGCAATAAATCTTCACACACAAGCCTTTGTCCTGGGATCTGCTCTCTATGATACCCAGACTAAGATAAAAATCACAGTGGTCACCCATGTGCCGGCATGCAGTCAGCCCTCCCGCTCCTGGAGTGGTGACAGTCAGACACTTTGTTCTTTTCTTCCAGAAAAGGAAAATGAGTTGATCCCATGTGGTGTAGATGTGAAAAGGGGGAACGGGATGGTAGTTCCTGGTGCTCAAGCAGGGGACAGAGGATAAGTCCTGAGCCAGGGCTTCTGGGTGGGGCCCATGGAAGTGGCTGTGTCAGGAATGAGCGAGCTTTCTGCACTTGACTGAGCTTAGTCAGGGGTCCCCGGGCTTTCAGTACCAGCTCCCCCCAGAGGTGCCTGGAAAGTGGACCCTCATGCTGTGCATCTCCAGAAGGGGAAGGAGAGCAGTCCCCAAAGAAGCCCTCTGACGGCAATGAGGACTTGTGCCCCATGGCAGTCTGTGTCCTGGAAGTAAGCCCACGCAGGAGTAAAATGCTTGGAATCCTGAGTCTCCCAGCTGGGGAGCCAGACTCATATGCCCCCTCACGTGGAATCCGAGATGTGACAGCATTTGTTCTGTGACTCCATGATAAAGCAGATACATGTGCTTATGTTAACAGCAATGAATATCTGTATGCTGGGGGCACAGAAAACCACAATATTTATGCAAAAAAGATCCTACTTTAATAAAACAAGCAAAAAATGTATATATGTATATGAATGTATGTATTTAATTCCCATATGCTTAGGTACAGAACATCCAAAGAGCATTTGGCTAGAATAACTGTCTAGAACAGTGATGGCGAACCTCTGACACGCGAACTCATTTTTTTGGTTGATTTTTCTTTGTTAAATGGCATTTAAATATATAAAATAAGTATCAAAAATATAAATCTTTGTTTTACTATGGTTGCAAATATCAAAAAATTTCTATATGTGACATGGCACCAGAGTTAATTAGGGTGTTTCAAAATGCTGACACGCCGAGCTCAAAAGGTTCGCCATCACTGGTCTAGAATATAAAAATAACATTCCCCAAATCTCAAAAAATAATGGAGAAATTAGAAAAACAGTTAATTAATATTTAATATCTAAATTTTATTTCATATGCATTTCCATTGTATAAAATCAATGTGGGTTCCACTTAACGCTAAGGGTAAGAAACTATATTGGGGTAGAAACCAGAAATTAGGTGTAAGTCAGCCTCTTCAACATCACATGGAAGGCACTGACCTTTTGCACTTAAAATTTTCATTGTGAACACCAAATCATTCTGAGATATTCTGGAAAGAAATTAACACCCTTCCAAAGTGTCTTAGTATTGCTATATTCCAGGACTGTGAATCTTTACAATAGGCAATTTATATATAGCATCAATCATAGGTAACTTTAAGTATTAATTGTTAAGATTGTCTTTATAATTAAACTAGAGGCCTGGTGCACGAAATTCGTGCACTGGGGGGGGGGGGGCCCTCAGCCCAGCCTGCACCCTCTCCAATCTGGGACCCCTCGGGGGATGTCCAACTGCCAGTTTAGGCCTGATCCCACAGGACCTAAACTGGCAGTTGGACATCCCTCTCACAATCTGAGACTGCTGGCTCCCAACTACTTGCCTGCCTGCCTGCCTGATCCCCCCCTAACCACTCCCCTGCCAGCCTGATTGATGCCTAACTGCTCCCCTGCCGGCCCGATTGCCCCCAACTGCCCTCCCCTGCAGGCCTGGTCGCCCACAACTGGCCTCCCCTGCTGGCCTGGTCACCCACAACTACCCTCCCCTGCTGGCCATCTTGTGACGGCCTTTTTTTGATCTCATAGGGGTGGCCATCTTGTGCGAGGAGATGATGGTCAATTTGAATATTACCTCTGTATTATATAGTATAGAAATAATTTTTAAGTTCTTGCTTGGGGCTGATTCTGAAACCAGAACAATGTCCTGTCTGGTGCAGACATTTCCCCACCCTTCTCTCAGATGTTGGTGTTCCTCAGGCCTAGGCCTTCTCCTCTCATCTCATCACTTTCCTCAGTGAGTCTATCAGCAACTTGGGCTTCATTTACTAAGTATAAGTAAACTCCAAATAATAATAAGGGCTGCCATTTGTTGAGCACTTACTATGTCCTAGGTCCTGTACTTTACAAGCATTAACCCAGTTAATAGTTGTAACTGCCCTCCCTGCAAGGTAGGAACAGCCCACTTCTTCTAGCAATCACTCAGATGCCCATATCATGGGTAGCTCAAACTCCACATTCCCAAACTTAACTTACCTTCCCCACACATCTGCCTGTGCTCCTCCATAACATCATACAAGTCATCACTGTCCAGAAATGTGTAAGTCACTCTGGACTCCTCCCTCTCATTTATTATCCACTCCCAATCAGTTCCAAGTTCTATGAGTTCTACTTCCTAAGTATCCCTCATTCTATTCATATTTTTATCTTCTAGACAAAGCTCCCATCATTCCTGGCCTGGAGACCTGCAACAGCCACCCAGCTCATCTCTCTGCATCTAGTCCTATTTTTCTAATTCTGGCTACTCTACTAGCTTAACCTTATGACACTGGGCATCTAAAATATGGGGATAATAATGAGGTCTCTCATCCTTATAGGCTGCTTGAGTAAATATGATATATGGCATCTAAGTGTTAGGCGCTTAATGAAATCTTAACTCAGCTGACATATAAATTGAGGCGATTTGATGCTAGAGACTACACGCTTAACTGCCACCACATATGTCCAGGGAAGCCCACCATAATCAGAAAGGTCATGATGAAAAAGGATATGAGAAAGAATAATTTAGAATTAAAAGTTTTTTAGGATATAAATATAAGTATACTTAAGTTATTCTAAAACTTAACAGCTTAAAACAACACAGCTTAGTTAGGTGCTCCTGGCTTGAGGTCTTTCATGAGGTTGCAAACTATTAGCTGGGGCTGCAATCTCATCTGAAGACCTGCCTGAGGCTGAGGGGCTTCCAATCTCACTCAGTGGTTCATGGAGGCCTTCGCCCACTGCCACGTGAGCCTTTGCTCAGGGCTGCCTGACCACACGGCTACTGGTTTGCCCCTGGACAGGTGATCCAAGGGGCAGTGAGAGAGAAAGGGCCCCAAGATGTAAGTCATAATCTTTAATAAACTCATCTCAGAGGTGCTATCCCATCACTCTATCATTCAGTAGAAATGAGTGATTAAATCCAACTCATACTCAAGGAGAGGGGATTACACACAGCCAGAGACCACTGAGGGCCATCCTACAGGCTGCTTACTAGTACCACCCAGGTAGACATCACCCCTTGCAGGGACAGAGGGGGTGTGCTGAGGAAAAGGTGGGGCCTGTCAGCATATCCTTTAGCCCTCTCTGTTTTTGGAGTTACACTGAGTTGCATGTCCTGCTAATTCTTCATCAGTAGATACACTCTTGTTCCTGCCTCCTCCTCACCACCACCTCTGCCGCATGTGGGACAGGTTGGAGAACCCACACATTCTTAGGAACTGTTGCATATCAGACTATTTACATAATTCTAAAATAGATCAGCATTACAGTAGCTACTCGCTCTGTTGTTAAATGTGAATCCAAATCAGGGGAATTGGGGAGACTGGGTGAAAAAGGTGAAGGGATTAAGTACAAATTGGTAATTATGGAACAGTCACAGAGATGTAAACTACAGCATAGGGAATATAGTTAATAATATTGTAATAACTATGCACGGGACCCCATGCATACTTGAAATATCGGGGGGACCACTCTGTAAAGTACATGATTACCTAACCATTATGCTGTACATCTGAAACTAAGACACAATTATATTGAATGTAAATTGTAATAAAAAACTTTAAAAATTTAATTAAAAATAAAGTGGATTAAGTATAACTATAAAAAATAAAACAACAATAATTAAAATTTAAGCATCATGAAGTTCTAAAAATTAAAGCAACTCAACTTATTATTATTATTATTTTTAATCCTTACCCGAGGATATTTTTCCATTGATTTTTAGAGAGTGGAAGGAAGGAGGAGAGACAGAGAGAGAGAAACATCAATGTAAGAGAGACACATCAACTGGTTGCCTCCCACACAGGCTCCACAGGGGCTGGGCCTGCAACTGAGGTACATGCCTTTGTAAGAGAGACACATCAACTGGTTGCCTCCCACACAGGCTCCACAGGGGCTGGGCCTGCAACTGAGGTACATGCCTTTACCAGAATCGAACCTGGGACCCTTCAGTCCATGGGCTGATGCTCTACCCACTGAGCAAAACTGGCTAGGGCAACTCAACTTACTTTTAAAAGAATTAAATCTCTATTGGAGGAGATTTTTAAATTATAACACAAGTTAATAGTGAAAATAATTATTTTATGATATAATGTCCATATTTCTGAGAAGTATTTTTTACTGTATTTCAATCTACTATTATGAGCAACACACAGAGCATTACAGGTTGAATGTGTGTAGAAACACAGGAGAAAAGGGCTGTCTACCAGCCAAGGGGAGAGGCCCTGAGCAGATCCTTCCCCACAGGCCGCAGGAGGCCCACAACTGCCCTCCCCTGCTGGCCTGGTCACCCACAACTACCCTCCCCTGCTGGCCATCTTGTGACGGCCTTTTTTTGATCTCATAGGGGTGGCCATCTTGTGCGAGGAGATGATGGTCAATTTGAATATTACCTCTGTATTATATAGTATAGAAATAATTTTTAAGTTCTTGCTTGGGGCTGATTCTGAAACCAGAACAATGTCCTGTCTGGTGCAGACATTTCCCCACCCTTCTCTCAGATGTTGGTGTTCCTCAGGCCTAGGCCTTCTCCTCTCATCTCATCACTTTCCTCAGTGAGTCTATCAGCAACTTTGGCTTCATTTACTAAGTATAAGTAAACTCCAAATAATAATAAGGGCTGCCATTTGTTGAGCACTTACTATGTCCTAGGTCCTGTACTTTACAAGCATTAACCCAGTTAATAGTTGTAACTGCCCTCCCTGCAAGGTAGGAACAGCCCACTTCTTCTAGCAATCACTCAGATGCCCATATCATGGGTAGCTCAAACTCCACATTCCCAAACTTAACTTACCTTCCCCACACATCTGCCTGTGCTCCTCCATAACATCATACAAGTCATCACTGTCCAGAAATGTGTAAGTCACTCTGGACTCCTCCCTCTCATTTATTATCCACTCCCAATCAGTTCCAAGTTCTATGAGTTCTACTTCCTAAGTATCCCTCATTCTATTCATATTTTTATCTTCTAGACAAAGCTCCCATCATTCCTGGCCTGGAGACCTGCAACAGCCACCCAGCTCATCTCTCTGCATCTAGTCCTATTTTTCTAATTCTGGCTACTCTACTAGCTTAACCTTATGACACTGGGCATCTAAAATATGGGGATAATAATGAGGTCTCTCATCCTTATAGGCTGCTTGAGTAAATATGATATATGGCATCTAAGTGTTAGGCGCTTAATGAAATCTTAACTCAGCTGACATATAAATTGAGGCGATTTGATGCTAGAGACTACACGCTTAACTGCCACCACATATGTCCAGGGAAGCCCACCATAATCAGAAAGGTCATGATGAAAAAGGATATGAGAAAGAATAATTTAGAATTAAAAGTTTTTTAGGATATAAATATAAGTATACTTAAGTTATTCTAAAACTTAACAGCTTAAAACAACACAGCTTAGTTAGGTGCCCCTGGCTTGAGGTCTTTCATGAGGTTGCAAACTATTAGCTGGGGCTGCAATCTCATCTGAAGACCTGCCTGAGGCTGAGGGGCTTCCAATCTCACTCAGTGGTTCATGGAGGCCTTCGCCCACTGCCACGTGAGCCTTTGCTCAGGGCTGCCTGACCACACGGCTACTGGTTTGCCCCTGGACAGGTGATCCAAGGGGCAGTGAGAGAGAAAGGGCCCCAAGATGTAAGTCATAATCTTTAATAAACTCATCTCAGAGGTGCTATCCCATCACTCTATCATTCAGTAGAAATGAGTGATTAAATCCAACTCATACTCAAGGAGAGGGGATTACACACAGCCAGAGACCACTGAGGGCCATCCTACAGGCTGCTTACTAGTACCACCCAGGTAGACATCACCCCTTGCAGGGACAGAGGGGGTGTGCTGAGGACAAGGTGGGGCCTGTCAGCATATCCTTTAGCCCTCTCTGTTTTTGGAGTTACACTGAGTTGCATGTCCTGCTAATTCTTCATCAGTAGATACACTCTTGTTCCTGCCTCCTCCTCACCACCACCTCTGCCGCATGTGGGACAGGTTGGAGAACCCACACATTCTTAGGAACTGTTGCATATCAGACTATTTACATAATTCTAAAATAGATCAGCATTACAGTAGCTACTCGCTCTGTTGTTAAATGTGAATCCAAATCAGGGGAATTGGGGAGACTGGGTGAAAAAGGTGAAGGGATTAAGTACAAATTGGTAATTATGGAACAGTCACAGAGATGTAAACTACAGCATAGGGAATATAGTTAATAATATTGTAATAACTATGCACGGGACCCCATGCATACTTGAAATATCGGGGGGACCACTCTGTAAAGTACATGATTACCTAACCATTATGCTGTACATCTGAAACTAAGACACAATTATATTGAATGTAAATTGTAATAAAAAACTTTAAAAATTTAATTAAAAATAAAGTGGATTAAGTATAACTATAAAAAATAAAACAACAATAATTAAAATTTAAGCATCATGAAGTTCTAAAAATTAAAGCAACTCAACTTATTATTATTATTATTTTTAATCCTTACCCGAGGATATTTTTCCATTGATTTTTAGAGAGTGGAAGGAAGGAGGAGAGACAGAGAGAGAGAAACATCAATGTAAGAGAGACACATCAACTGGTTGCCTCCCACACAGGCTCCACAGGGGCTGGGCCTGCAACTGAGGTACATGCCTTTACCAGAATCGAACCTGGGACCCTTCAGTCCATGGGCTGATGCTCTACCCACTGAGCAAAACTGGCTAGGGCAACTCAACTTACTTTTAAAAGAATTAAATCTCTATTGGAGGAGATTTTTAAATTATAACACAAGTTAATAGTGAAAATAATTATTTTATGATATAATGTCCATATTTCTGAGAAGTATTTTTTACTGTATTTCAATCTACTATTATGAGCAACACACAGAGCATTACAGGTTGAATGTGTGTAGAAACACAGGAGAAAAGGGCTGTCTACCAGCCAAGGGGAGAGGCCCTGAGCAGATCCTTCCCCACAGGCCGCAGGAGGAACCAACCCTGCTGACCCTTGATTTCAGACTTCCAGCCTCCAAAACCATGAGACAATAAATACACTTTTGTTGTTCAAGCCACCCAGTCTGGTTCTTTGTGATGGTAGTCTGAGCAAACAAATACAGCAAGAAAAAAGAAAAGGAGAAATTCAGAGAGAGAAGCAGAGCAGGATAAAGAGAGCGGGAGAAAGACTATGTGTTGATTTTAAAGAGAAATGCATAAGGGCCTATTATTAAAATCTCATTTGGCATATTTATGGAGCGGAGTGGCTCTATTCCAAGAGGCTGATAGAAATTTTCAAAAAGTGTGCAAATGGAACTCAGTGCCAGGTGAAAAGAGCCAGACTCTCCCTCCACAGGTGGGGCCGCACCTGGCAGGGGCAGGCACTGGGGCGGGCAGAGGAGCCCAGGAGCAATGGGAGAGCTCACCTTCTGGTAGTCTTCTTTGGATCGCAGGGCCACCTCCATGTGCGAGGCGAGGGTCGGATAAATGGCTGAGCGGTACTGAGAGCCGTGGTCATTGCCTTGGCGCATGCCTAAGAATGTGGAAAGTAGAGGATTACTGGGGTGACTGGACAGCAAGGCCAGGGCCACTCGGTCTCTATGACTCATGTGCCAAGTGCTTCTTTTAATTTTATCTTGCCACCTCCCTTCTTAAATAAGCATAAAATGTGTCTGTTTTGCTTTGCCTATTTTAACTATAACACATACTAGAGGCCCGGTGCATGAAATTCATGCACTGGGGGCAGGAGGGGTCCCTCAGCCAGCCTGCACCCTCTCCAATCTGGGACCCCTATGGGATTGGGCCTAAACCGGCAGTCGGACATCCCTCTCACAATCCGGGACTGCTGGCTCCCAACCACTTGCCTGCCTGCCTGCCTGATTGCCCCTAACTGCTTCTGCCTGCCAGCCTGATCACCCCCTAACCACTCCCCCGCCAGCCTGATTGATGTCTAACTGCTCCCCTGAAGGTCTGGTCACCCCCAACTGCCCTCCCTGGCTGACCTGGTCCCCCCCAACTGCTCTCCCCTGCTGCCCTGGTTGCCCACAAGTGCCCTCCCCTGCTGGCCTGGTCACCCACAACTGCCCTCTCCTTCCGGCCATCTTGTGGCAGCCATATTGCGACCACATGGGGTGGCCATCTTGTGTGAGGGCATGATGGTCAATTTGAATATTACCTCTTTATTATATAGGATCTTTGAGCCTAGTTAAATTTATCACAGGTCTTGGATCATAGTAGATGCTCTCTAAGTATGCATTTTTCTATGCAGATACTTAAATCATCATCTAGTCCATTTATCACTTACAAAGCTCTGTGATGCACATTATTCCTTTGGCTCCTAATGAGACTCACTCTATGGCAGGTATTGTTGTCCCTCACTCAGCAGTTAAGGAAATGTGATGATGTGCATGTCAGGGCCTGGAACATTGCTAGGTATTTGGGAGGTGCCTGTAAGTGACACAGTAACTGATGCTCAGCCTATGATCATACACCTAAGCAAAAAAAAATCCCTGGGACTTAATGTTGCCCAGTGCACTTTTCACCCTGTCACAGCAGCTAGGATGTAGATGGTGGTCGATTTCTCACTGAGTCATTTAGTCCTCAAAGCTAAATAGCCACAGGCTTAATATGGATCCCCTACTGATCTCTATACTGCTGTCCAAATGAACTTCACATGTTTATTGCATCATTCAAGAATCAGTGTCAGTCTTAACAAATGCCCCAAAACTCCAAGAGAAGATTCAACCTTTCAAAGAAAACCAGTTTTGTATTTCAAACTTAATGCACAATTATATCACCTGGGGACATTGTCAAAATGCAGGATCTGATTCCTCAGGTCTGAGTGAGCCTGAAATTCCGCATTTCTAAATTGTTCAGGGGTAGTGCGGGGTCACCAGATGGAACTTTGGGTAGCAAGGGTTTAGTGTTTGCCCAGATATCTTCAAGATTCCTTTATAACCTGTTAGTGACATTTTTAATTCCAGCAATGTGGTGAGGAAAACCTGAATCTTCCAAGCTACACTTTCTCAGGTATGGTGTTGACAAGGCTCCTTCCACCCCACATGTCATATACATGCCTTTCACGGAACTCCTATTCTTTTACATTTTTTAAATTAATGATTGATTTTTATAGAGAGAGGAAGTGAGAGGGAGAAAGAAAGAGAGGCATCAATGTGAGAGGGAGATATCAATCGGCTGTCTCCTGAATACCCTCTACTGGGGATGGAGCCCAAAACCAGGGTATGTGCCCTGACAGGGAATCCAATCATTGACTTTTTGGTGCATGGGATGATGCACAACCAACTGAACCACAGTGGCCAGGGCAGAAATCCTCTTCAATCTTAAGTCTTAGTTCAAGCATCTTCTCTCTGGAAAATCTTCCCTGGTCACACCTCACATGACAGTCACAGACTCCTGTGGGCTCCCTAGAGGTATTATCATGCTGCATTGGTATCACGTGCTTGTCCCTCTTTCTCTTCTGTGCCTGCCAGTGGGCATAGCGTTACAGCCACAGTGCTTGATATAACCTCAGCCAGAGGGATATACTTCTATTAATATTTGTTGCATGAAGAACACATGGTTCATACCTTGTGATCTGGGGCCCCACAATCAATACTGGAGGGCTCTGTCACATTTACTTTGTAAATGTAAATACAAATTCCAATATAAATAAAATAATCTTTCTTAGGAGCTACAGGAAAAAACTACAAATGAGCTGCTATGTTTGATCTTAGAGGTAAGCTCTGGAGTTAAGGACACCAAGGTTCACTATGGATGGGCAAGCTAGAACTCATGCTCACAACTGCGGGCCCAAAACAGAGGGTTAAATGGTAACAAAACAGTGGGACTTAGGGTCAAGCCATAGGCTACTAGCGAGGAGAGGATGGCACTCTGGAGGTGTATATGTATGTATGTGAGTGTGAGGGGGTATTTCTGATGCCCGCTTGTCCACACCCCCAGTTTAGCTGACTTCTTGGCAATCTCCTCCCACCTTCGAAGCCCCATCCTCTCCTCACTGCACAGAGATCAATGAGGACCAGGAACTAATTAGTGACTAAAAGAGCCAATAATGACACAAAAATGTTAATTTAACCTATTGTATGCCATAAGCATCTATAGAAGCAAGTGGCGGACCTCCCCCACACGCCATGTGCGTCTATAGCTGCAAACCTCGCATATCAACTCTGCTCACCCAATTTTAAAATCAGATTTATTAGTGACATCTCTGGGTTTGTAAAGAAAATTATGGTAACTTAAATTCATAAATATTCCAGCGCATATGGAAGAAATGGGGATGGTTTCTGTTTTGGACACGTGGCAGTTACTGGTTAATAATATATAATAAAAATAAACCCTCTCACCCCTCCAATAAACAAATATCAAATTAAAACATCTATTTCAGTGTAAGCATCCTAGTATTATTAGCGTATACAATATATAAGTATTGTTACAGTATAAATATTACTTTCAGTGCATACTCTGTAAGTATTATTAGAGTATCAGTATTACTTATTAAGCACCTAAGATGTACCAAGTACTTTTCCAGGTGCTGAGGACACAGCAATGAATAAAAGCACATCATCCCCTTGCAGAGTTCACATTTTAGTGGAACCTAAGAGACTGGGGAGATATACATTCCAGAGTGGTAATCTGGTGACATTTTCACTTCACCTTCCTCAGTTTTACCTCCTTCACTGACAAGCAGGGCTTTCTTGCATAGCTACTTCCCATCCTTTTGTGCATAAAGACATGATAGTAGTAACATTATTCTACACAAAGAAAAAAGATCGTGGGATGGCTGATTTTTGGTAAAATCTGACTCCTCCCATTCAAGTCTCAGAAAAGCAGGGTCTTCATGAAGAGTTGTTTAATCTATTTAAACTTCATTTCTTTTAAAAGAGAAATTAGTATGTGAGTAAAAAAGAATCTGCAGGTGTGACATTTCTATTTTTCAACAAGTTTTGCTAAGATTCCATATGCCTTGTACAATGAAGATAATAAATAGCTGTATGTCTGGTTGAAGGTCTTTGAATTATCATAGGATCCTGAGAAATTGATGCTTATGGATATATGAGAGGCCTGGTGCATGAATTCACTCACGGGTGGGGTCTGGCTGGCCCGCCCAGGCAGGGCCTGCCCAGGGGAGGGGATGTGGGAGGTTGGCTGGCCAGCCCCACCCCAATTGGGGTTAGGAGGGAGCCGATCAGGGACGGGCTGGCTGGGGGGAGGGGCTGAGGGCAGTTGGCAGGCTGGCCCTGCCCCCTGGTCGAACTCCCAGTCGAGGGGACAATTTGCATATTACCCTTTTATTATATAGGATAATGGCTTTTTATCAAACAAAATGGGAATAATGGAGAATTATTCTAAGGAAACGGTATAATAATGGGCTCTCCCACTAATCATATTTTCACAAATAGTCTGATAGCGGAGTGCATAATGAAAGCCTTAAGCTCACATCTGTATTTAGAGCTTCTCTTGTAGTGACATGACAACCTAAGGGGTAGGAACATCTGGAAGGTTTTACAAAATTGTGTGGTTGGGAAGAAAAGACGCACATGATTGTCATGCTAGGCAAGTATGCCCTATGACTATTTTTATAACTGGCAACTTAATCCCTTTACCCTTCTTGCCTACCCCCCAGCACCACTCCCACCAGGCTCCTATTAGTTTGTTCTTTGTATCTTTGAGTTTGTTTCTGTTTTGTTTGTTCATTTATTTTGTTATTCAATTCCACCTATAAGGAAATTATATGGTGTTTTTCTTTCTCCATCTGACTTATTTCATTTAACATAATATTCTCTACCTTCCATATTGTTATAATGGCAGGATTTCATTCTTTTTATGGCCAAGTAATATTCCATTGTATATATATGTAGCACATCCTCTTTATCCATTGAATAAAATACCTAGGAATAAATTTAACCAAGGAGGTAAAAGACCAGTACTCAAAAAACTATAAAACATTGAAGAAAGAAACTGAAGAAGATACAAATAAATAGAAGAATATACACTATTCTTTGATTGGAAGCATTAACATCATTAAAATAAAAAGCAATCTACAGATTTGATGCAATCCTTATCAAAATATCAATGGCATTTTTTTCAAGGCAATGTACTTCTATAAAAAACAATCCATGTATTATTTAAGTAATTAGTGGTTATATTACTGCTGCAATCCAGGACAAGGATTTACACACCTTACCCTGAAGCCATGATCCCTTAATTTAAATCCTAACTTGATCATCTGTTCATTGTAATACTATAATACTGATACAGCTCCTGTCACTGTTGCCCTTGTCCTCTCTGTGCAGATTTGGGGCGTCCCCAACTCACTCTGGGCTGGGCAGCCTTAAGTGAGAGTAACATCGTGGGCATTATCCACAACTCTGCTCCAGTCTCCCTGTACCTTTCCCTTTGCCCAAACCAAAAGGGCTACTTCTCCGGTGGAAAGATGGGAGTTATTCACACAATGACAACCACCACCTGCAGGCAGAAGTCTTACAATTTGAATTTACAGCCCTGACCTTCTGACCCTTTTGATGTTCTAATGAAACTAAAAGCTCCCCATGTCAGAAACAATATACACTCTCTTCCTGGTCCCTCCAGCTAAATCCCTGTGGATAGGAGAGAAGACAAGAAAGTGCTAAACAGATACATACAGTAGAGGGTGGAGAGAAAACATCAATGCCTTGTTTTGATTCCTTGAATCTTAGGTGATACTGGACAAGATATTAACTCTCTCTGGTCTACTCATGAATAAAAATGTTAATTTGATTCAATTTCCCCCCATCAATGTTCATCCTGATGAGAAGGTATAATGTCTTAAAACAAAACCATACACTCATATTCACATACTTGTATGTGTATTTGGTTAATTCCAATGCATATACCTTTCATTTCACTGATGAAGGGGCTTAGTAAATGGATAGGAGCTTGAAATTTGGAAGCAGATGGTTCATTGGAAAATATGATTTGATGCTCAACAGACTGAAAATCCCATAGAACTATGGATTTTCTGTTCTTGTTATTTTTAATACATTGCATTTACAGATGTTTAGCATCATTAAACTTTTCACCATTTCTTTCAACCTCCATTGGTTTATGTTATGAATACAAAACAGTAATTCACATGTGAGGAAAACCTGTTTACTAAATCTCTTGTAAGAAGCCTAGGACTTAGAGCTATAAGACCTTGTTTTTAAGTCTGACTCTGCCACTGACATGCTTAATGCAAATTGCCTAATCTTTCTGAGTCTCAAACCTCCTTTGTAAAACAGGAATTATAAAGGCCTAAGCAGTGGGTTTGTCGTGAGAAATAAATAAGATAAAACCTGCAAAGCACTTTTTGAACTATTATGTAGATGTTAAATACTTTTACATGTACAACTTTTAATAATCTTAGACTATTTCAGAACTACTTTTGAAATAAAAATAACAAATGATGTCATGCAAGATAGTCTAGGAGTAGCCCTTGAAAAGCATTATTTATATTAATCTCTCAGATATGCACACAACAGAGGTCACACAGATAAATCCAAAGAGAGGATCAAAATTTATTTTATGTGTATAGGTATGTACTATTTTAGTTTTAACTGCTTATTACCTCTTTTTATCAGAATTACCTTTTAAATTTTAACCCTGCCAACCTCCAGCCCAATTCTTCATTTCAATGGAAAATAAACCTAAGAGAGGGAAAAAAATCTTTAAGTGAATTCTCCTACCCCTGTTCGTAGCCATGAAGAGTTTTCCAATGTTTATCACTATTGGTCTCTGACCTGGTTTGAAAAAAAAAATCAGGTCTTTTGGCATTATCTTATATCACCTGAGCTCATACCCACTGAGGTGCTAGAAAGGGAGACAGAAAGATATGCAGAATGGTAGAAAGAAACAAAAAAAATTAAAAATCATTGAAAAATAGCTATAAAAGCCCACACTATTTCCTGGCCACTGCTTGCCTTCTTTCCTTCCTCCCACCCATTCATCCATCCTTCCCCTCTCAGGCAAGGTACCAGGTACGGGGATTCAGAAATAAGTCTCATTTTTCAACTAGATCACCTTCCTAGGACAATAAGGGGAAGTAGATGAAAAGTAATAACCATAACCAAGTGTTGGAGGTGTGTTTTAGTCTGCTCAGGCTGCTGTAATAAAATACCATTAACCTACAAACTTGTGGTTCATCAACAACAGAAACTTATTTCTCACAGTTCTGGAGGCTGGAGGTCAAGATGCCAGACAATTTGATGTATGCTGAGCAGCTGCTTCGTGGTTGCAGACTTCTTGCTGTCTCCCTGCTGTGTCCTCACACGGCAGAAAGAGAGTGCGCTGGCTCGTGGGCCTCTTCTAAGGGCACTAATCCCATTCACGAAGGTGGAGCCCTCATGACCTACTTACCTCCCCAAGGCCCCACTTCCAAATACCATCACGTTGGGAATTAGACTTTAACATATGAATTTTGGGGAGACACAGACATTGAGTCCATAACAAGATGTTATGGGGGAAAAAAATCTGTGATTGGGAAAATACAAGGATTCAGAGGAAAGAGTGGGTAAGTCCACGTGATCCGAGTGGAAGGGACCGAAGGCTGCATAGAGAAAGTGACTCTTGTCTCGAAAGAGAAGTAGATGGGGAGAGGGGTGAGAGACATTCTCCAGGAGGCCAACGGTAAGGATTACGGAACAGTGTGGTGCCTTCAGGGACATGATAGGAATCCGGACTGTTTGCAAAAGCAGCAGCCGCGTGTGAGCATCTTCATCAAAGCCCTGGGCTTATCTTCTCCAGCAAGCCTGAAGTCCAGAAGAGAAAAGTAACACCTAGGAGCTGCTGAAAATGCAAGAAGTGGTCCTGCTAACCCACTTAATCACAAAATAAATGAGATATTTGACTGTTATAAATTGATCTAAGCAGCCTTTATGTAGCTGTTCTCCAAAGGACAGAATTAACCAAAATCACATTTTGAGAAAGGGGGGGAAATGTAACTGAAAGGCAGAGAATCCCTATTTGTCTTGCAGTTTTTTTCAAACAAATATTGTCTCTCCAGCATGAAGTATTCTTATGGTGCCGACTGTGTGCTCAGCACAATGGAGGCTACAGAGGGATTGGGTTATATGCTTTGATCTCAAGAAATAGCCTGAAAACGGCAGGGAGGGAGAGGAACAATTTTGAGCTTGACACTGTATTTACCTGTACCGGGTCTTTGCCAATACTTCTCATTTAATTCTCACATAAGCCCTGTGAAGTAGGTGTTCTTAACCTTCTTTGACACAAAGAAAGCTACGAATCAGAGACTTACAGTGATCCTATGGATGTCACACAGCAGGTAACCGGCCAGCCTATGATTTAAACCTAGCTCTACCTGACACAAAGCTCTTTCTCTTTTCAAAACTGAAGTACAAGAAGTTAGAGCGAAACAATCAAAGACAGTGGAACAAAGCGCCCTGTAGGCAGCGTATCTGGTGGGGAGAGGGCACCACAGAAATAAGAACAAGTTTGGTATTTGCTGAGAATTGTGAAGAGCCAAGGCTGGTTTCTGCCAAAGGGCCAGGAAGGAAATGAATGTGGTCAGCTGAGCATGAGGCCACAGGTGTCAAGACAGGACACACCAGGGATTTGAGATGTAGGGAAAAGTCAGTTTCAAGAGAGTCCCAGGATTCTGTGAAAGCCCAGGTGAGCATCAAAAATCCAGAACTCTCCTTGGCACAGACTCAACAAGCATTGCAAAGTTCACTGTGCCCTCCATTTGGTTTTGGAAAATCTAAGAGGATACATTATTGACTTTATCTGGCTGTCTTTACGTCCCAGAAAAGCAAGTAATGGGCTTGCTGTAGTTGGTGAAAAAAGAACAACTGGCTCAGAAACAACATCTTGTGTTTAAAATTCCTCCATAACATTCTCTGAAGTGATTAATGAGGACTGGGCTTTGGGGTATTCCTGAAAAAAACTGACCTCTTGGCACCTACCAACTGTTTGAGATTTCTCCATCCACCCTCTCCAAATAAGATTTGAAAGGGACAAGCCACCCCGAGACTGCTCTAAGATTTCTCTCTCTCAGTAAAGCCAGAGAAAGCACTAAAAAGAAAAAAAAGAAAAGAAAAGAAAATGGAGAAATGCTTAATCTATAATGAAGCAAATAGATGGATGATTTCTCATCTGCTCAATGTGCCTTCTAAACTTTAGCTCATCTTTGGGCCCTAGCCCTGTTTTATACATTCTATTTGGAGAGATGAGAAATATGCAGGAACATGGGAATTTTAAAGGGAAGTTCACCCTGTGAATTGTTGTGAGATGATTACTTTAAGAAATTCCAGGAGCCACCAGCTAATAGTGAACATCAGGGCAAAGAAGGACATATTCCTAAGGGACAGAAATCACGAACTCTGTGTTAGGGAACGTCAAAGGGGCAATCTCATGAAGGGACTAGCCATGTTGGTTGCATAGACATGGTGACTCCCACCAGGATGAATCCATATTCTTCTCTTCTCTAGACTGTTGTCAGCGGGAAATGGGTCCTGACTGTGAATGAAGCAGAGAACTAGGCCTGTGTTTTGTCATGAGACAATTCTGGGTTCTAATTCCAGCTCTGCCCGTTACTAACTGTAACCTCGGCCAAGTTACTAGGCCCATCTAAGGTCTGGTTTCCTCACTGGGAAAAATGGGGATGAAGAAATGTACCTCACAGGTACATTTCTTGTGTACCTGGGAGCTCAGTAAACATCTTCCCCTCCTGTTGGGACAAAATTGTCCCCAGTTGAGACCCACTGCTATATATTAATAAACCCCGCCTTCTGATAGTGTCACTTATAAAGCCTACTTATTCAGGCTGCTAAATGAAACAATGTGTAAGAATTGAAAACTCTGGGATGGGTGGAAACTAGTTGTTATAAAAGAGTCAGAGGTCTTTGGCATTTATATTTTCATTTGTATCCACTAATTTCAGTGGTTAGTAGTGTAGATGTTTTGTTTTTTTTTATCCTCATATTCAAGGGAATGGAGATGTGCAATAGAGAACAAGACTTTCTTTTTTTGGTTAAATAGCATATTAAGTTATATATTGAAAGTCTAGAAAGAAGGGGAGAAGCACAAATTAAAATCAACACATATATATACTGTTTTAAAGAAATAAGGTTCTTAGTTGTATGGAGAAAGCAAGAAAAAAGTCTTTTCCCCCTTCTTATTTACACTGTGGGCAGCACTGACGTTATCATCATAATGTGTTTTCTTGGTGACTACAGCATCTTACCATCTCTCTCAGAAAGTCTCATCTCTCTCAAAAACTGGTACAGTCCTGGCTCACTGTGCCAATGAGGAACTGCCATCAGTTTAACAGAGAACAAAACTAAAGGCGAGTAAAACAAGATAGAATTATATTGCTTTTTCACTTTAGGTGGAAGCTGTTGAAGTAGGTGGTCTAGGGGTGACAGGGTGGTTCATGGTCACAGGAGCCCAGATTTTTTCTTTCCACTCACGTATCCCTAACATATGGCCCTGATCCAAGGGTCTGGTACTATAGCCGTCATATCCAAGTTGCAGACTAGAAGAAGGGAAAAAGAAGGGCACTTCTTCCCACTCCCTCTGCCTTTAAAGAGCCTTCCCAGACATTCACTCATATCTCATTGGTGAGAATGCAGTCACATGGCCACACCTCCAGAACTACCCTGCCCCCCACATGGGAGCAGGCCTAGGCCAGACTATCCAGGCCACATCCTTGCTCAGCTTTCTTCCCTTTCCTATCCTATTTCCCTCTCACTCACTCAGAGGTTCTTTTCTTTTTCTTCAATAAGTCACAGAACTGAATCCCTGTCTCAGGCTCTGTGTCGAGGGAAACTAACCTAACAATTGAAACTATTCAACTAGTTTTGCTTTCATTCAAGCCACCTGCTGCCCACCTCTTCTGCTATGCCGTTCCTTACGTTCTATCACTTTTGTTGTGATAAACTATTATTAGATACTAGTGGCCCAGTGCATGGATTTGTGCACATTGAAAGACAATTAATTAGAAGAAATATCGCTATTCACCCTTTCTCTATAATAGAAGCGTCAACCAAATTCACGACTGACAATGACAGATCGAAACACACGCATGCGATTGGCACCAGCGAGAGCTTTATATGTATCGTGTATGTGCAAGTCAACATTTATTTTTAAATATATATTTTTTCATTGATTTCAGAGAGGAAGGGAGAGGGAGAGAGATAGAAACATCAATGACGAGAGAGAATCACTGATCGGCTGCCTCCCGCACGCCCCCCACTGGGGATGGAGCCGGCAACCTGGGCATGTGCCCTTGACTGGAATTGAACCCGGACCTTTCAATCCACAGGCTGATGCTCTATCCACTGAGCCAAACCGACCAGGGCAACGTTTATTTTTAAATTGCCAGTGCGCATCATATGTATCAGCCAGTCGGCGGGTCGGACGGTTGGATGGACGTATGGTCGGTCACTTAGCCTTATATATAGAGAGAGATGTTTATTGAAGTGTTATTAGACAAGTTTATTAAACTGCTATAAATTAAGAGATCTAACTTCTTGTGGTCAGCATGTGGTTTCCATACACCTGAGCGACATCATTCTCAGGGGAAGACCACTGGCCTACATTCTGCATTGGTAACACTCAGGATGGTATATCTACATTATATTACTTGAGTCTCTTTGTGCAGTAAACATAAGGAGAAGCTTAGCTGCTATAACTCCGTTTACTAGATTTTGAACACTCCCACTTGCTTCTCCACAATTTATCTCAATGAAAATGAAATAACCAATGAATGGGTCAGAATTTCAAACATTCTATGCATATAAATAGAGTCAGCCCCTTTACTCCTTGCTTCTTGTACTGACCCTGCCTCCACAGAGACGGCACAAAAAAGCCACCTATGTGTTGCAGGGGCACAGGAGCCAGCATGGATGACTGGCATTCATGGGACAGCGTACACAAGTGCCATTTCAAGGAGGGCCTCCTGCCTTCTGCTGGAAATAGGGCTTCCACGGGAAAAACATCACAGGGCACTGAAGTCCTCCAATAGGTAGATGAGCCTGTATCCCTCATAGTGATAGACAGCACTTCTCATCATCACCCATGTGACCCTTCCTGGCACACCTGGCCTTTAAGTCAGGTGCCTGAGACAAGCCTTATTAATATGGAACAATCTCACTTTACCTGACTGAAAATTAATCCTGTCAATTTTAACTGACATCTCATTTTAAATTTAAAACACTGAGCAAACAGATGGAGAGCCCTTGTTTCATAGGAAGGAGGGAAGGTGGGAGGGAGGGAGGGACGGAGAAGTTATATATTATCTGCTCCTTCAAGTACCTCTTTTCTTCCTATGGAGTGTGAAAATAACTCTCAGGGGCGGGGAAACTGGGCTGGAGAAACTATGATGAACGGTCCACTACGAAACTGGCCAGACCAGATTTGACAGGACTCCAATGGCCCCTTTCAACCTCTGCCTAGGAAGAATGAAGCCATGCCAGCTAAGGCAAACTGATCTTTTTCACTTTTCATGTCTCAGCATTACACGTAATACTAAGTTTTCCCAGTTAGTTACAATTACACACGTACATGTGCCTATTTAACCAAACATATCTTACCTACAAATGTAGGTGATCAACAAAATAGCTAATGATTCTAAAGCCCTTATTATGTGCCACTGTATTTTATTATGTTATTCGTCCTATTCTCCAATGACATGTAGTATTATTATCAAACCCTTTTTTTGAAGATAAGACTGATACTCAGAGAGACGCTGAATACCTGCCCAAAGCCTGTGCTGGATCTGAAACTAACTCCAAAGCCAGGGCCTGCGGGGATCAGGCCGAAATCGGCAGTCCGACATCCCCCGAGGAATGTAGTAGTGTGCGAAGCAGCAGGCAGCCAGGGAGGAGCCCGAGCCCTAGCCAGGGAGGAGCCCGAGCCCTAGCCCTCTCGAAGTCTGGGACCCCTCCGGAGATAACGACCTGCTGGCTTAGGCCTGCTCCCTGGTGGCAGAGGACAGGCCCAATCCCTAAGTGCAGCCCCTCGTCAGGCTCAGAGCAGGGCCGATTGGGGAGTTGGGGCGCCGCCCCGTCATGCACAGAGCAGGGCGGATCGGGAGGTTGCGATGCCA
>NW_005367108.1:1484400-1520422 GCF_000412655.1 Myotis brandtii | reverse complement strand
TGCTCGCTTCAGTGCCTGGCTGCCAGCCACCATCTTGGTTGTCAGTTAATTTGCATATACTCACTGATTAGCCAATGAAAAGGGTAGCGGTCGTACGCTAATTACCATGTTTCTCTTTTATTAGTGTAGATAGATATAAAAGACTCAGTGACCGACCGTCCATCTGTCCGACTGTCTAACCGACCAATCAGCCAGTATATATGATGAACCCTGGAAATTTAAATATAAACATGGACTCGTGCATGCGTGATATTTGTCCGTCTGACACTGGCCTCCCATTTAAATTAATTCGAAGACAGTTTCCTGTGATGCCAGCATTCACAATGACTATTAATAAATCATAAGGACAAACTCTAGACAGAGTAGGAATATTTCTACCTAAACCTGTTTTCGGACATGGTTGGTTATATGTTGCTTTCTCTTGAGTTCAAAGAGCATGTGACATTAAAGTTAAAGTTGTAAATACTTTATCACAAAGGAAGTTAGTCAAGCACTCTGAAAGTGTTTTTATTTTTAATGTGGTATACAGGGAGAATTAGAATAAGTTTAATCAATTTATCAGTCATTGTATCAATGTTGTTTTTATATCATGTTTTTGTTATTTTTATATCATGTCTTTGTTGTTGTTATATCATATTGTTTATTTATTAATCAATTTATACATTATTTTCACATATATTTTACTAATTTTCTTTAATCTCTGACACTTATATTATAGAGAAAGGGCAAATAGTGATATTAAAATATTTCTTCTAATTAATTTCCTTTCAATGTGCATGAATCCGTGCACCAGACCACTAGTTGCTATATAACAGAGGTGCCAAATATTCACTTTACATCTAAAAGGAAAGGTCTGATTTTCATTAATGAGAAAACATTATGTCTACAATCAAAAATAATTTTGAAAAGAGGGTATGGTGATTTATTCCTAAAAGGTAAAAAAGTTATATTGGCATAGATTTTGTTTCTATCAAAGAAAAATTCTATTTATGGCAGGCTAAGGGAAATATTTTATTATGATACTAGAGGCCCGGTGCACGAAATTCGTGGACGGGGGCGGGGGGGAGGGTATGTGTCCCTCAGCCCAGCCTGCACCCGCCATCTTGGTTGTCAGTTAATTTGCATATACTCACTGATTAGCCAATGAAAAGGGTAGCGGTCGTACGCTAATTACCATGTTTCTCTTTTATTAGTGTAGATAGATATAAAAGACTCAGTGACCGACCGTCCATCTGTCCGACTGTCTAACCGACCAATCAGCCAGTATATATGATGAACCCTGGAAATTTAAATATAAACATGGACTCGTGCATGCGTGATATTTGTCCGTCTGACACTGGCCTCCCATTTAAATTAATTCGAAGACAGTTTCCTGTGATGCCAGCATTCACAATGACTATTAATAAATCATAAGGACAAACTCTAGACAGAGTAGGAATATTTCTACCTAAACCTGTTTTCGGACATGGTTGGTTATATGTTGCTTTCTCTTGAGTTCAAAGAGCATGTGACATTAAAGTTAAAGTTGTAAATACTTCATCACAAAGGAAGTTAGTCAAGCACTCTGAAAGTGTTTTTATTTTTAATGTGGTATACAGGGAGAATTAGAATAAGTTTAATCAATTTATCAGTCATTGTATCAATGTTGTTTTTATATCATGTTTTTGTTATTTTTATATCATGTCTTTGTTGTTGTTATATCATATTGTTTATTTATTAATCAATTTATACATTATTTTCACATATATTTTACTAATTTTCTTTAATCTCTGACACTTATATTATAGAGAAAGAGCAAATAGTGATATTAAAATATTTCTTCTAATTAATTTCCTTTCAATGTGCATGAATCCGTGCACCAGACCACTAGTTGCTATATAACAGAGGTGCCAAATATTCACTTTACATCTAAAAGGAAAGGTCTGATTTTCATTAATGAGAAAACATTATGTCTACAATCAAAAATAATTTTGAAAAGAGGGTATGGTGATTTATTCCTAAAAGGTAAAAAAGTTATATTGGCATAGATTTTGTTTCTATCAAAGAAAAATTCTATTTATGGCAGGCTAAGGGAAATATTTTATTATGATACTAGAGGCCCGGTGCACGAAATTCGTGGACGGGGGCGGGGGGGAGGGTATGTGTCCCTCAGCCCAGCCTGCACCCTCTCCAATCTGGGACCCCTCGAGGGATGTCTGACTGCCCGTTTAGGCCCGATCTCACAGGGATTGGGCCTCAATGGGCAGTCGGACATCCCTCTCACAATCCAGGACTGCTGGCTCCCAACCACTCACCTGCCTGCCTGCCTGATTGCCCCTAACCACTGCCCTGCCATCCTGATCGACACCTAACTGCTCCCTTGCCAGCCTGATTGCTCCTAACTACCCTCTCCTGCAGGCCCAGTTGCCCCCAACTGCCCTCCCCTGCCAGCCATCTTGTGTCCACATGGGGGTGGCCATCTTGTGTGTTGGAGTGATGGTCAATTTACACATTACTCTTTTATTAGATAGGATTTTCTTAGGATGTCTGAGACTCCACATCCGTTTGAACTTACAAATTTGACCAAATAATGTGTCTTGAAATGTTCAAATTACCAGAGAATGTATTTTAAAACTTTCAAAATAGTAAAATTTCTATGTCACCATTTCTTATCCAAGTCTTAAAGTTTTGTAGGAATGAGTCAGCCAGAGTATTCCACTATAGAACATTAGGCATGTAAATGATACTTACAAGATGTTTACATTTGTATCAGTATCAGCACACATGTGCACACTTATTCACAAAGTTTGTGCTTCATCATGGACATTGTTCATATTGTTAGCAGGAATAGCAATCAATATATTAACCTTTGTCATTTCTAGATCTTATTACAGAAAGGTACATAAATGTACAAAAGTACATAAAACAAACCACAGTTTATTGAAGTGTTCACATTATATAACCACCACTCATGTCAAGAAATAAAGTGTTGCCAGGACCTTTGAAAGCCCTCTGTGTATCCCTACTGATAACAGACCCTACTTCTCTCTCCAGTTATAACCATGCCTGATTTTTGTGACCATAATTTCCTTGTATTAGGCACACATAGGAAACAACATAGTTTAGTTTTGCCTGCTTTGGAAATTTATTTAAATAAAATTACACTGTAGTTTTAATACTTCACATACTATTATGTTCATGAGATTCTTTTTATTTTCTTCATTTTCATTGTTTCATAATATCCTATTGTATAATAGATTGCAACTGATTTATCCATTCTACTGATGATGAATATTACCAGCTTGGGCTGCTAAGAACATTTTTGACATGTATTCTGTTATACCTAGAGATAGAATTGTTGGCTAATGGAGTTTGCACATCTTTAACTTAACTGAATGCTGAACTGGTTTCCAGAGTTCTACCAATTTACAAAACCTGCATCATTGCATGAGACTTTATGCTTGATATGAAATAGAATCTCACTAGAACTTAATTTGCATTTCTGATTAATAATGACATTGACTATAATTTCACATGTTTTCTCACCACTATTCAAGTGCTTTGCCCATTTTTCTATTCAGTGGTCTTTGTTTTTAATCCATTGGAGATATTTTTAAAATCTATTGTTATATATCCTGGATACTAATCTTTTATAAAATATAACCTCTCTGTTCTTACATTTTATTTTTTTATGAACCAAGCTATGATTTTAATATAGCTTTTTCTTTTTTTAAAATGTTTTTATTTATTTCAGAGAGAGGAAGGGAGAGGGAGAGAGAAATAGAAACATTAATAGTGAAAGAGAATCATCGATTGGTTGCACACCAGCTACTGGGGAATGGAAACTGCAATGCAAGCATGTGCCCTGACTTGGAATCTAACAGTGACCTCCTTATTCATGGGTCGATGCTCAACCACTGAGCCACATTGGCCAGGCTAAGTTTAAATATAGTTTACCGAATATTTTCCCCTTATGGGTAATGCTTTTGGGGTCTTGCTTAAAAAAATGTGTTTCAAACCCAAAGTCGTCATGATATTATCTACTTGGAGTTCTGGAGTTTTGCTTTCACACTTAGGTCTTTAATGCACTTGGAATTGGATTTTATGTATGGTGCAAGGTAGAAATCTAATTGAATGTTTCCCCGTGTGAAAATCCAAATCATCTTATCATATTTATTAAAAATGCATTCCTTTTCCAGTTGCCCAACTATTAAGCAAGTGCCACGTTTTCTAGAGTTTTTGGTAGCACTCTACTTCAAGGTACCAATTCCTGGTAAATAAATAAACCCTGAAATTCCATTGGCTTAAGTTACTAGTTTCTTTCTTTCTTTCTTTTTTACTAGTTTATTTCTTGATGATGCAAAATCCAATTTGTAAAGAGGAGTTGGAAATGGTTCTGTTTCATGAACTCTTCCAAGGTCTAGCCTGATGGAAGCTTACCTATCTTCAAGATGTTACTTCAAAGGTTTGCCCTGGACTCCACATTTAGTTGGCAGACAGATGAAGAGAGAAGTTCAAAGATCATGCAGGAGGTACTTATGGGCCAGACCTATCAGTATCACGTGTCATTTATGCTCACATCCCATTGGCAAGAACTTAGTCATGTGGCCACTACAAGAAAGGATGGGAAATGTTGCCCAGGTGAGAAAAGGTAAACAGGTATGTGTCATATTTTTCAATCACTTTTCTTTCCTTGACTCACTGCATGAGCCAAGAACCACAGTACAATGCTCATTAGAAGTTGTAATGGCATCATTAGAGTTTCTCAATATTTCACTGATAAGTATGATAATTGCTGTAGAATTTTTTATATATTGTTTATCAGATTAAGAAAGTAATCTTTTATATTTATACTAGTGGCCCAGTGCACAGATTCATGCACATTGAAAGGAAATTAATTAGAAGAAATATTTTAATATCACTATTTGTCTTTTCTCTATAATAGAAGTGTCTATGGGAGGCAGCCAATAGATGTTTCTCTCTTTCCCTGCCCCCAAAATCAATAGGGACATATCCTCAGGTAAGGATTTTTTTAAAAGACAAAGGTATAGGGTACAGTGTTTAATAGATATCCAAGGTCGAGTGCTTTAATTGTGTTGGTCACACCCTCTATACCCTTAATAAGTCCCCCAAAATTCAACTTTTCTAGGATTGGCAAATTCCCTAGAACAATGGTGTTTTAGTCTGGCAAATTTTACCTGGTAATTCCTAATCATTTTGTAAGCTCTTTGATGTGACATGTTTAATATATTTTTATATCTTATCCTACATTTTCAGTTGCTTTTGATGAGAAAGTTAACCTGAATAACCTCGCCATTTCCAGCACCTGGAAGTCCTAGCTCCTGTCAGTGCTATCAGCTCTGATTTTGCTCTAATTTAGAACTATTTTGTGTGAAGTAATACAATTCTTCTGACTTCATTTCTTTTTATTGATTTTATATCATTTTAGAAACTTATTCAAACTTTAAACAATCTAACCATTCCTACGTAAAATATGTGGAATTCTTCCTGGCTGAAAGTTTTCAAAAGCCTATTTGAACTTCGTCTTAAAAATCCTTAACAGAATTATAAGGAGCTTATGAGGACAGAAACTGTTTGATGGATAATGTGCTACTATTTCCAGCCATGGGTGTTTTTTTCTTTCTTTCTGTTGGCTAATTGCATTGTGTAACAACGTGGAATCATGCACCACATATGGAAAGAACACAAGTTTTGGAATTGTGCCTTAGGTCCAAATCCCAGCTCTGTCCCATTAGTACTTATTGGCTCATGGCAAATCACTTCACCTTTCTGCGCCTGTTTGTTCATCTGTAAAACGGGTCCAAGACCATTTGTTCACAGGTGACTTTAAGAATCAAATGGGACTGCGTGGATGTAAACACTTAGCACCATGCCCAGCCCAGAGAAAACACCCAGGAGAGGTCTTTTATTAGTTTGGAGGCACCAAACCCTTAAACCCTTACAATACTAGAAATGCAAAGAAAAAAATGTTAAATATAAGCTCTATAGTATTATATGAAAGAGGGATTTGAAAGTGCAAATAGCACATTTGCAAATAGCAAAGATACTATGTACATGTATGATAATGTTATGCAGGGAAAAGTGCAACTCAGAGAACAATTAATAAAGAAAAATATCAGTTAAATTCTTTGTTTCATTTTTTTTTTCCTGTTTCTAAAATTCTTAAAAGAATGGAGTCCCTTTCAGAATTCATAATGCCGGGTTTGGGTCGTTTTTGCATTTTATATGTGTGCAGCTGTTCCTCCACTATAAGTATGCACATCTGCTCATTAGCAATACAATGTAATTTCTACTGTCTAATTATTTGCAGATGATGGATTCCTTGTACATGGTCTAAAAAAAAGATAGTCCTTCAGAATTGGTGACTTATCTAAAAAACTAACTTAAAAGGGTCAGCACAACAAAGTTCAGGTATTAATTTGGCAAGTTCAAATATATGAACACCACTCTTAATTGATGCCAACTTGATGAGAAACAGAAGGAAAGTAGGATTTTTCTCTCTCCAATTAATGTTTCCCAGTAGACAGCAGGGCGGGGGAGCTCGCTTCTCTACTGTGCACCTGGGAAGAGGTTATGAAGCAAACTGCTCAAGATGGAATGGACGAACCCACCCCTGATTCTCTGGGGGCCTCGTGAGAATAACCCACCTGAAGTGATGCTCAGTGGGGAGAGGAGAAGGGGGAAGTGGGATCAAAAGGCACTGAATGGAGGAGAGTCCATAGGGGTCTCTAGTTCCAGCCAAGGGCTGAGGAGCCACATTAATTCCCTACTCATGGATCTGAGGGCTACGGCACCAGGGTGTGTGGTCCTGGGGCCCCATGGGACCTAACACCACAGATAGTGTGGCCCACTGGGCAGGCCTGACAAAGCTTTCAGAGGACCAGTGGGAGCTCACTATGGGAAGGGATGGGGGTATGAGAGGAAAAGAAGCACTGAGGAGTCAACTGAGAATAAAGGGTATAAACCAACTAGAGGATGATCAGGAGTATTGAGGACATTTGCCGGGGGAAGATCATAGAGGAAAAGTGGAGAAATACTGGGGTTCAAGAAGGAGTAGGGTAAATAACCAGGAGCTGGTGCCATGGCTCTCACCCAGGCAGGACGAGTACTGTCCTACACTCTGCCCGGCACTGGGCTCTGCCCAACAGACTACACTCCCTCACACATCCTGACGCACATTCATGGGACAGGAACTGTTTTACTAATGGGGAAAGTGAGACTCACCCATTAATTTTTCAATGAGAAAATATTTAATATGAAGCTTAGTTTCTAGAAGAGGAGATAGTTAATAAACAAGTAAGCAGACAAATCATTGTACCTGTAATAAATGTTAGGCAGGAAGGAGAGTGCAGTGATAGAGAAACCTGGGAGTGGGGCTGAGGAAAAGTACTTCGTTAGGGTAGATCGGGGAAGACCTCTCTGAGGACAGAACATTTTGAGCTGAAGAAAAGGAAGAAGCCAGTCAGGCCAAGAGCTGTGGGCAGACTGAACAGTAGGTGCAGGCTCCAAGGCAAGAAAGTGCTTGTGTACGAAGGCCGCAGTAACAGAAATGCTGTGTAAGGGCTGGGGAGGGGTAAAAACGTTGGAGAAGTAGGCACCAAGCAGTGAATCCCTGGCCATGCTGACCAGGGTAAAGTCTGTATTATTGTCCCAAAGAAAACAGACAACCAGCCCTGTGCTTTAAGCAGGAGAGGGACATACTTTGTTTTGTGTGTTTAACAGGTCATTATGGAGAATGGGTTAGGAAAGGACAAGACGGGTCAGTTAGAAAGCTACTGGTAGCAGCCAGATGAGAAACAATACAGCTAGGACCCAGTGGTCAAGTGGGGTAGAGAGAAACAAGACTTGGTAAGGCTGTGCAACTTTCCCAGGCCACATAGCTAGCACGTGGCATAACCAATTAAAGCCATATCTCCTCTAACCCCAGAGTCCATACTCTTAACAGATTTCATTAAAGACAGTTAATTGGGGAAAATTTTAATTAAGATCTTCAGAGGAGTGACTAGGAGTTCATCAGCTTACAGTTGAAGGCTATTTTAGTATGGATAGAGTTTCATCTGTTGTAGAAAATAATAAGGCTTAAAATAAACCAAAATAAGAGTAGCTTAAAGAAGACAGTTCTTGTATAGAGTCCAGCCTGGGATGATAACTCTGGAGCCTTCTATCTTGTAATGCCTCAATTACAAGTGTAAAGCCCCCATCCCAGTGGTCCAGACAGTTCACCACTACAAGCACATGCAACCTGTGGGAAGGGAGGAGGAGGAAGAGAACATCCCTTCCTCTTAGTGCACACAACCCAGAAGTTGTGCACCATGACTTGTAGTCATGGCCAGGGAGTCAGAATTTGACACATGGCCATACTTAGCCATAAGGCTTCTGGGAAATTTAGTTGCCACGGGTAGAAGCATATCCAGCTAAAATTCCAATACCACAGAAGTAAGGAAACTGATATGGGTTCAATGCCTAGTCTCAGCCAGGAGGCCTCTGCAGGAAGGCCACTGCTCCTTCAGGAGTGCTCTGGAGTAGCCCCCACCTGTGGCCACAGTTCACCAGGAAGGCCTGGAGCTACTGCAAGAGGTACAAAATCCACCTGCACAGCAGGTATGGTAGAGGCTGTAGGACACATTATGTGGGTAAGAATTTCCATTTTCCGGAGGTATGGGGACATTGTGTTGGTTAATAAAATAGGCATTCAGTTTAAAGTGTGATTAAATTCATAGTAGCATTTTAATATATTTGCTTTAAAAAATATACTAACGGCCCAACTATATCACAGGGAGCTCCATGAAAACATTTATCAATATGGATATAAAAATAAATAGACCTGGTGAAATTGTGTTGTTGTATTGAGAACATAACAATGCCTGTCATTTGCATGGTACTTAACCATTTTCAAGTTATTTTCAGATTATTTTAATTCTAATGATGGCCCATGAAGTAAGCTATATAGACATTAGTATCCCTTTTTCTGAAAACAGAGGTTCAGAATGAACAATTGTTTTGGCCAAGGTTGCAAGATTGGGAAGAGATCCAGCTGGGGCCAGAACCCAAATATAAATCTCAGGTTCTGCCATGTTGCCTGGAGACCAGAGGAGCTTGGGGACTGTATGGTCAAGAATGGGCATGCCCCAGTCTACCCTTAGAAGCCTGGAAGGACTTTATTTCTCCAATGAATAAAAAAGAAAGACAGACTAGGACATAGTAGCTTAAACAGTGCTATCTGAAAGCTCCAGCAAAAGTACAGGTTTTGTGGTAATTGGTAAATTAAGAGAAAAATCTACCCTATTTACTGGCCAAATGTATAATGATGCCATTAGGTCTGCTCTACACCCCACGACACTAATCCATTGAGTGGTACTCTCTCAGGACTCACTGCATATTGGCTGTGGAATTACAGGTGTCTGGCCCCACCTATATCTTTAGAAGCCTACACTTTCTAATAGTTCTCTCATGGGTTTTGCTCCCTTCAAAAGGGAAGACACGGGGACTTCCTCCTTCCCATCAGGATGGAGACTGTGAGAGCCGCCTTTAGTACTTGGAAGCAGTGAAGAACATGCAGGGTATTCTCTGTCTAATCTATGCCATGAATACCTTTAGGCGACCCCTGTGAAAGGGTCGTTCGACCCCCAAAGTGGTCGCGACCCACAGGTTGAGAACCGCTGGTCTATGGTCTTATAGACATTTATCTAAATGCTCATTTGATTCCAGTACATTGAGATTAAACCATTTTCTTCCTTTAGGAATACATTTTCCCTATGCATTAACCATACTTCTACTTATTCCAGACCACTTAGTGATTTTGCACCACCTTGCACAATACCTAGCTAACAGAGTAGAAACAAGATAAAATTTGTTAATTAATATCTTTCATAGTAATTCAGAAATATTGAGAGAGGATATGGATATGATATGATCTTAGGTCAAAGATGCCAAATCTCACACCCAATTCTGAACTCTGAATTACCAAGGAACCCTTTAATCAAACCACCAACCAGTCTTGAAGAAACAATTATTGTGTCCTTCAGTCCATGTCTGAGTCAATGGTAAAACTATTAACAAAATGGCTTTAGACCTCAGATTTATAGAGCCAAATGAACATGGTTAGCTAATAGTTACTGAAGATAATGAGCACAATGATTAAGCTGAATAGGGGAATTATTCAGGATTTTTGTTATTGCAAGTAGTAGAAACCCAACAAACTAGCTTTAGTAAAAAAGAGGAAAGAGGAGGATACGTATTAGTCCTCACTGCTTGGAATGCTACAAGGAGAACTCTCAGAATTGAAGGAACTACTGTAGGAGCATGAAGTTTCAGAGCCCCAAGTCTCCTGAAGGTTCTCTCTTTCCAACTCTCACTTCTCAGTGTCTTCTCTTCCTCCCTTTCACCTTGGCACCCCAATAAAGTGAGAACACTAGTTTCTCTCATCAAGAGTCCTGGGGAAGGACTCTAATTGGTCCTGCTTGGGTCACATGACTGTTCTTTGGATCAAACTCTGTTGACAACAGGAAAAGGTACTGTGATTGGCCAGGCCTGGGTCATGTGATCATTCATTTGGCCTTTTTTTCCAGAAGGTTCATGGGAAACCTTGCAAGGCAGAGAACGATTGTTACCACGGCCCATTACACTAAACTATCCAAAAAGGTAATTCTAATAATAATGTGGGAAGATAAGATATCTTGTGATTTACTATGAGTGACGTGTATATTGCATCAAGCACTATTCCAAGCAGGAACAAATGTATGAAAGGGCAGAGAAACTTTCCTCCTAGCTGTGCAATTTGTCCAAATATCAGTGTAAAAATGTCACTCAATAATCAAATCCCATGGTCCTTAAACCACAATTTCATCTTTTGGCTTGTAGAACTAAAGCTGAAGTTTAACAAGATGACCTATAAAGTCTTTTCCAGTTTATGCACCCCAGTTAAAATAAAAATAGCCCAAGAAGAATAGTACACAAACCAAAATGGTGTACTATTAGTGTTATGAGCTATACTGTATTTCTCTAGTACCCACAAATCATAATTTTAAACCCTAACCTCCAGTACCTCAAAACATGACCATATTTGGAGATAGTCATTAAAGATTAAGACTAAATGAGGCCAGCCCAGCTGAGTGGCTCAGTGGTTGAGTGTTGACCTAAGAACCAGGGGTTAAGGTTTGCTTTCCAGTCAGGGCACATGCCCAAGTTTTGGGCTCAATCCCCAGTGTGGGGCATGCAGGAGGCAGCCAATCAATGATTCTCTCTCATCATTGGTGTTTCTATCTCTCTCTCCCTCTCCCTTCCTCTCTGAAATCAATAAAAAAAAAAACCCACACCATTAAACAAAAAGATTAAATGAGGTCATTTGGGTGGGCCCTAATTAAATCTGAGTGATGATGTTATAGTAAGAGGAGATTAGGACACAGATGCACACAGAGAAGACTGTGTGAAGACAAAGAGAAAAGACAATCAGGGTAAAAACCAACCCTGCCAACACCTTCATCTCTGACTTCCAGCCTTCAGAACTGTGAGAAAACAAGTTTCTGTTGGTTAAGCCACCCCAGTCTTAGGTACTCTGTTATTTCATCCCTAACAAATTAGATAGTAAACAAAGGATTTCAAAAAGGGCTAAGGCACAGTTGAGATAAATTTAACATGCGGGTTTCCAACTCTCACTTCTCAGTGTCTTCTCATCTTCCTCCCTTGTTTATCCTGTGAACAGACTCTTTCCATGCTCAGTGCACCATCACCTTGGCACCCCAATAAAGTGAGAACACTAGTTTCTCTCATCAAGAGTCCTGGGGAAGGACTCTAATTGGTCCTGCTTGGGTCACATGACTGTTCTTTGGATCAAACTCTGTTGACAACAGGAAAAGGTACTGTGATTGGCCAGGCCTGGGTCATGTGATCACTCATTTGGCCTTTTTTTCCAGAAGGTTCATGGGAAACCTTGCAAGGCAGAGAACGATTGTTACCACGGCCCATTACACTAAACTATCCAAAAAGGTAATTCTAATAATAATGTGGGAAGATCAGATATCTTGTGATTTACTATGAGTGATGTGTATATTGCATCAAGCACTATTCTAAGCAGGAACAAATGTATGAAAGGGCAGAGAAACTCTCCTCCTAGCTGTGCAATTTGTCCAAATATTAGTGTAAAAATGTTACTCAATAATCAAATCCCATGGTCCTTAAACCACAATTTCATCTTTAGGCTTGTAGAACTAAAGCTGAAGTTTAACAAGATGACCTATAAAGTCTTTTCCAGTTTATGCACCCCAGTTAAAATAAAAATAGCCCAAGAAGAATAGTACACAAACCAAAATGGTGTACTATTAGTGTTATGAGCTATACTGTATTTCTCTAGTACCCACAAATCATAATTTTAAACCCTAACCTCCAGTACCTCAAAACATGACCATATTTGGAGATAGTCATTAAAGATTAAGACTAAATGAGGCCAGCCCAGCTGAGTGGCTCAGTGGTTGAGTGTTGACCTAAGAACCAGGGGTTAAGGTTTGCTTCCCAGTCAGGGCACATGCCCAAGTTTTGGGCTCAATCCCCAGTGTGGGGCATGCAGGAGGCAGCCAATCAATGATTCTCTCTCATCATTGGTGTTTCTATCTCTCTCTCTCCCTCTCCCTTCCTCTCTGAAATCAATAAAAAAAAAAACCCACACCATTAAACAAAAAGATTAAATGAGGTCATTTGGGTGGGCCCTAATTAAATCTGAGTGATGATGTTATAGTAAGAGGAGATTAGGACACAGATGCACACAGAGAAGATTGTGTGAAGACAAAGAGAAAAGACAATCAGGGTAAAAACCAACCCTGCCAACACCTTCATCTCTGACTTCCAGCCTTCAGAACTGTGAGAAAACAAGTTTCTGTTGGTTAAGCCACCCCAGTCTTAGGTACTCTGTTATTTCATCCCTAACAAATTAGATAGTAAACAAAGGATTTCAAAAAGGGCTAAGGCACAGTTGAGATAAATTTAACATGTGGGATGGAAGACCAAGAGGTTCTTTTAAGATTCTTTTCTAAAGTAGAATTCTCCCATGAGATTCAGGGGCCAGTACTAGTGACCTAATTATCTGAGGTGTACTGGTAAAAATATGATAAAATTGGTGAGTAGTTAAGAGAAATAAGGAGAGAAAAGTGGATAACAGACTTCACCTTTTTCAAAATTTTACCAGGGCTAAGCATAAGGTGATTCTTTCATATCATGGCATTATGGTTGGCATGGCCAAATGGTGCATACCCAGCCTCAGGGATCTGTAGGAGCCTGTCTCCTACATGACTTCAGGCTTACTGGGCTCCTGGTATGCGCTTCCATTGAGAATTTTGGAGTTCTCAGCAACCTGCCCTAACCCTTGGCTTTGAGAGGCAAATGGCTGAATGGCTGCTCCTAGTGATCACCTTTAAGAGCTCATCAGGCACAGCTTCCACTGAACCAAGCCTGTCTCACTTGATGACAGGAGGCTGGTAGTTCACATTGGGGTGACACCTGAACCTTCTGATTATAGTATTCTTGCCCTACCAGTCCTCCCTACCCCTGTCCCCTACATCATTGCTCTCCCACCAGGGACTCATCCCCCCATGTCTAGCCACACTTTACTAAAATGGAAAACTGGTTCCTGGCCTCCTTCCTAGGCCTTCATCCACCCTAGTGGATTTGCCTGTATCCTGGGCTTGCCTTACCCTGGTTCATTTATCAATTTGTTACTCTTGTCTTAGCTCTGACCTTCACCCTTTGGCAAATCACACTGACACTGGGAGGTTCTCAGAACCAGGACCCAGCAGCCTCTGCTGCTGAATCACATTAAGGTTCCAGCACAAAGCACAATGAGCATGTGGAAAAAGACATCCGTTCACCAGAAAACTGCCAACACAGCATACCTGCTACACAAAAACCTGACACTAAAGGGAAGCATTTTTAAATAGACTGATGGCTAAATGAACAGGGTTTGTGAAAATCATATAGGACTTTTCAGCTCATAAGCCTCATAATATCAGATCATCCCATTGGCAAAGCAGTGATCGTAAGGCTGTTAGGATGAGATCTGGAAATGGCTCTATTATTGAATATTACAATGATATTTGCCAACATGGGATTTTTGCTTGTGTGTACATTCAAATAAAATTTCTGGCCACCATTGTTTATAACACAAATATATTAATATTTCCATATAACAAATTTCACAGAAGACAAATGAAATATTTAAATAACGAAAGCATTGTGGAGCTACTGAATACTGCATTTTACCTTTAGGTTCTTTTTTCTTTTTTTATCACCCACAGACATTAAAAAACACACACCCGATAACGTCAAAAGATGAGAAAGGCTACATTCAGGGAAATAAAGGAACCATAAATCAGAAAACTTTGGAGCTGCTAAAAGACACTTTAATTTTGTAGACAAAAGACTGCATTAAGGAGGAATAATGCAATAATAAAGGTGAACGAACCTCTATTGTCTGGCGTCTTTCTCTGTGGGAATTTTCCCACCCCTGACAGCTGTAAAGGGGGGAGGGGCACCGACTGTGGCTGCGCCTTTATTCTCTCACCCTTTTTCTCCCCAGCCCCTCCTCTTCTCCGTCAATAAATGTCTGCAATCATATTCTTGAGCTCCTGTGTGATTTCAAGGTTCATCTCTTCCATGCAGCTCAAACACTAATTATCCCAGCTGTAATTAGTAAGATAATTAAATACTGGCTCACTCATCTACCTTGGGTCGGGTCATGATTCTCCCAGAAGACCTTGAGCAGCTCCTCAAAGCTGATGTGCTCTGGCTGGTACACCACCCGGACTACTTCGGCATGCCCAGTTTTTCCTTGAAAAAAACAGAATGTACAACCAAAATTTACTGACAGCATCAACTTATTACAAGTTATTTATTAAAAAACAACAACCCACTAGACCAAGGCTAACATCCTTTTCTCTGAAGGAAGGGTGGGAGCATAATTGTGCTTCAGCTGAGGTTTTGTTCTAAGTCTCTGTCACTGGTTCTTTACCCCTAAAAGCATGCAGTTGTCATTTATCAAGTTTCCTGACGATGCTGAATTCTCCACAGTGCTCTATTTTTTTTTAAATTTCACAAGAAAACAAGCTCGCGTTTTTATTTTTCCAATTTCACCCTTTTGAAACCTTATGGATCCCCTCTGACATAGTGCTTGAGATTTGAAACCCTGCGAAGGGGAATGAGTTGATTTATTTTTATCATCATCCCTTGCTGTATGCAGGAAGCTCAGCTGCAATACAGAGAGAGATGGTGCCAAATAGAGAAACTTGTTAAATGCAGACCTATAACTTGTTCATGTTAGATAAATTCATTAACAGAGGAACAATTTGCTGAGCTGTTAACACTGAGGCAAGGTCAGGTTCAGATACCCAGTGGGGCAGGAAGTGCTTTCTCAGCCCACTTTGTCTATGTGGTAAACAACTACTGTAGCAAATGTCTGTCTCCAGCACCTGCGCCCATTCTCAAAGGTGGTCTCCAAGATTCTGTGGATCTGTGAAAAGGATATTTGCAGTATCACTTATACCTACGGAATTCATGCCCTTCCTTATTTTACAGTGTTAGGACATAGTAAATAATAGAACCGTCCATACAAACATCATCTCCATATTTAACTTTGTTGTCCATCTCTCTTTGATCCCCTCATGTGTAGTAAAACATTTAGCCTCGCCTAAAGAGTTATCTGACCTTTGCATAGGCCTCTAGGTCGTGGTAATCTATGTCACTGGTAGAAGTGTTCTTCTTTAGGGTGGGGCTCTCACACCAACAGACTTAAGATGGAGACGGGAATCTTAAGATTGAGCAGCTCCTCAAATCTTAGGATAAGGTTGGCTATACCCAACAATGTTAAGGTGAGGGCTAAAGCCCAACCATATGACAGAGGGTGGGGATAACACAGACTGAGTTCCAATCTATGGACAATCATTCAATCTATCTATCATGCCTATGTAATGAAGCCCCAATAAGAACTCTGGACACCAAAGCTTTCACCAGTTTCCTGGTTGGCCATACTCTCTGCATATGGTCATGCATAGATGCCAGGAAGTAACACATGGGCGAGTAACACCCTGACTGCATGGGACAGGAGGCTTTGCACTGGATCTTTCAAGTTTCTGCTCTATGCATCTCTTACTTTGGTCGATTTGCCTGAAATAATCTGTAACTATGAGAATAACAGCTCTCAGTGAGTCCTAACAAGTTATCAAACCTCGCCGGTTCCAGGAATCCCTTGACTTCAGGCTTACTGAAGTAACCCTGTTTTCATATTTGTTGGTAGTCCCACCTTAATTCTCACAACCATCTTATGGTGTAGGCAGGGAAGGTAAAACTCCCCATTTTACAAATACAAACATTAAAAGATGTGTAAGTTAAATTTGCACTAAGTCAAATAGCTAGCGAATTTCTGGACCATAACCTGAAAAAATACCTTCTGACTCCTTTCCAGGATTCTGTCTAACACATCAAAGCAAAGAGAGCAAAGCGAACATGAATCCAGAAAAGGAAAAAAATCTATTCATTATATTTTATCTTCTTTCATATTTAAATTTGTTTGATTACAGAGACAATAATTTGCAGAGTATGAAGCTTAGAAAATGTGGAGAAGTATAAAAAAGAAAATAAAATCATCTATACTCCTCCCTTATAAGTACTATCAATATTTTTTACTCATCTCTTTCTGGATATGTACTAGATATGTGCATGTACACACACACACACACACCGCCACATACAACTTGTTTTAGTATAATCACTGCATCAGGCTTTATCCACTTACCAGCATGTTGTATTTCCCCATATCACTGAAATTTTAAAAAAATACCATTTATAGTGACTACTAGTATATAACACTCCAAAGAGGGTTGTACTATTATTACTTATTCAATCATTCCCTATCATTGGGCATTTAGACTGAATCCTGTTTTTATCTATGAATATAAATATCTTTTCACATTTCTGAGGCTGCCTCAAGCCATATATTTGTGGAATTTCTAAATCAATGTATATAAACGTTTTTAAGTTTCTTGATATCTAATGTCAAGCTGCCACTGGCAGCATATTTGAGGGCCAGTCTCAGTCACTATTACAATGTTTTTGATCATTACCAGTTTATAGCTAGAATGTAGTATTCTATCATTTTATTTTTAATAAATTTAATTAGTGAGTTAAAAAGTCATGTTTATTAACTATTTTAATTTTTTATTTTTCTAATTTTTGTAATGCATTTTTTATATTGGGTTATTAATATTTTATTAATTGGTTAGTCTACATAATTTTAATTCAAATGCTATAGTCATGTCAGTTAAGCATCTAGACAGATTTTATGCTAACAGATATGAAAAGAAAAATGAGGAAATTATAGGAAGAAGATACATTACGTATAATAATCATGTTATTGTAAAACCACTTTTGATCTATTTTAAAATATTACTATTTTGTATTTTGAAATGTTTAAAGATATGATTTAACTACATAAGAAGTAAAGCCCTAAGAATATTAAAAATGGCAACAATATGTTACCAACATGACAAATATAATTCATAAGAAAGGCATAGAAACCACACTAGAAATAGGCAAAAGATGTAATCATACATAGAAAGATATAAATGTAAATCAAGACTAAAAAATGCTCACCGTTTTTAGTGATAAAAGGAAATAAATGCATATTGAAACATTAAGGTACCATCTCTTCCTTATTACATTTTGTAAAACTGCTTACAAGTGCCCTTGGTGCTGATGAGGAGCTCTAGAACCTGCACGTTCCCTTGACTGGTGCAGTGACTACACCCTTCTGAAACACCATTAGCATATGCAGAAAAGCCACACAGATTAAGATTAATTCACCCTAAGTGATCCAGGAAATAGATCTCAAAGATATAACTCCAAACAGTGGAAAAGAGACATGCACACACAGAAAATTCACTCCATCATCATTACAATGGTGGAGTATTATAAGTAACCCATAATTCAAACAAACAAACAAAAAGAAGCAAATTATGGCAGAGCCACAGGATGAAATATCATGTAACCATTAGAATACAATGTCCCAACCATGGTAAAAGCTGTTACTTCTTACTGAATGCTGATAAAATGGCAAGCACTTTCCCTACTTGATATTCTTTCAGGCTTACAACAAATTTTTCTATTGTGGAAAATATATATAACATAAAATTTACCATTTAACCATATTTAAGTGTGCAACTAAGTGCAATCACTTGTGCTTCCCTCACCACCATCCATCTCCAGAACGTACTCCCTATTTCTTTCCTCCTCTCAGGCAATCATCATTCTACTTCTGTCTCTTTAATTCAACTACCCTTGGTACTTGATATAATTGTAATCATATAGTATTTTTGTGTGTGACTGGCTTATTTCACTTAGCATAATGTCCTCAAGATTCATCCATGTTGAAACATGTGTCAGAATTTCCTTTCTTTTTAAGGCTAAATAATATTCCATTGTATGTATATACCATAGTTAGTTTATCCATCCATCCATCTCTCCAAGGACACTTGGGTTGCTTCCACCTTTTGGCTATGGTGAATAATGCTGCTATAAATATGGCCATACAGATATTGCTCACAACTTTACAAGAGAGATGTGCTCCCCATTTTACATATAAGGAAGATAAGGCCTCTCCACAAGCTTTTTCACACAATGTCTCATAGCCAGTAAGTGACAGGATCCAGCGAAGATCCAACCAGGAGTTAATGGGAGGTGAGGCTTGGGCTCCTTGTATGACTCTGAGCCAGGCTTCAGATACCTAAAGTCACCAAGTGACAGAAAATATAACACAGGCAGTGGCCCAGGTGAGAAGTCACAGTTGTGAGGTAATTGGCATCCAGGCTGGCAAGATTTTTCCAAAATTAGGTTCTTCTTTTGTGGCAGCAATAAAGGGTCAGGAAAGATTTCCACTCACCAGCAAACACTTTCAGACATAATCTGAGCACTGACATTACTTTTGGAGTGGTTTTGAAAAATGCTTGGTTGTTTAAAAGAAACTATTACCATTAAAATTCAAGATCCACCTGAATTAATAAACAAAGTGTGGAGAAGCCTTCCTCAAACTCACCTTTAAGTTTCTTTACTTTATTTCTCCAAAGTACAAGAGCCGGTGTAAAAATACACAGTGCAAATGATCAAAAGGATTAAGGGGCCAGAAGCCACTTACAGAAGTGTCCACGCCTCCAGGAACTTACCAATGTGCCAGGCTAATTTGATTCCTGAAACCAATCTGCAAATACTTTCTGGTGCTTCCAGAGATAAAAGGCTATATCTTAAAAATACTTCTAGCTGTTTCTTCACATAACTTTGTGCAAACAGCATAATAGATGTGATGTGCAAACGTGCTTGTTAACAACTCACAGCAGCATGATAAGTGCTTTCACATTGTTGTTCAAAAATATCTTGAAAAAACAAATGAAAAGAATGAATATCCTCCCTGGGCATTTCCCTGTGTGGCCTCACGGGGTAGATATGAGCAGTCATTCCTTACAAGACAAAACATCCCAGAAGAGACATAGGGGAGAATTCTGAGGTCAGAAAAATTGGGCAGTCTGGAGACCTCGGGAGCTTTTTAGGAGCCAAATCATCTATACACAGCCAGGTGTTTTTAAATAGCTCCCCAAGATAAATAAGCCGATTTTTAAAAGCCCTATGTCATAGCTCTCCATCCCATGGGGGAAATGTTATCTTCAACTCTTCCAGGTTAGCCTGATTAATGTTTGCTACATCAGGCAGGTGAGGAGAGAAGAGAGAGCAGGCAGGTGGCCTACTCAGTAGGACTGGGCACATGATCTGACATTAATAAATACACACAGATTGGAGGGATCTTTGTGCTGGATTTTTCCACCACTGACTTCCCTTCACCTGGATGAGTGGCTATGCTGACCCCAGCCCTGCTCACCTGCCTGCGGACCAGTCCCCTAAATGGAATCATACTTACACGCTCTGCTCTGTTTCTGTCCCTAACCACTGAATTCTATGCAAACCTCACCACATGTCTTACTATGGACACAGTTACTACCCAGAGGAAGATATCAGATACAATTGATGAAACTTTAACACTTTACTGTATGGGTGAACACTGTTTTACTTATTCATTAATTAATAAGTATTTACTGAGTGCCCACTAAGTTCCAGGCATTGTGCTAAGTGCTGGGGATCCAATAGTAACGACTGTTAATATAGTGACAACAAAGAACACTTGCAGCCTGGGCACTGCCTGCAGTCTGGGTCCAGGTAAGGAATTTCTCTCTAAAAGAAAAAGACCTGATCTATTTTATTTTTTAAATATATTTTTATTGATTTCAGAGAGGAAAAGAGAGTGAGAGGTAGACACATCAGTGATGAAAGAGAATTATTGATCAGCTGCCTCCTGTATGCCCCACACTGGGATCAAGCCTGCAAACTGGGCATGTGCCCTGACCGGGAATCGACCTCTACCTCCCGGTTCACAGGTTGATGACGCTCAACCACCGAGCCATCCCTGCTGGACCCGATCTATTTTACTGATCCTACAGGCAAGATGGTGGGTAAAAGTGAGCTATGGTTATTTTTTCATTAAATAATAACTATTCTTCAACTCCCCTCAACTTTCTCAGCCAACAAGGCCCATCCAAACCGATAAACCAGATCAAAGAGCACACAAAGGAGCCAGAAGTGTGAAAGAAGAGGCAGAGTGGGGGATGACTAATACTGCCCCTTTCCCATACGAGATTGAAAACACTGCTTTCCTCTTGCTAATTAACTACAAAGAGGTAAGATGTCAGCTCAGTTTCATCTCCAGCTCCTGCAGGTAGAAAATGTGATTTCCAACAATGTACTCATTATAAAAAAAAGTCCTAATACATCAAAATTGGATGCCCTGTGGAGTTCATTATAGGATTTGAGGAGTGTCTATACTGTCACTTTATCTTGGCTCTTTTTCTTTTGTCTCATCAGTCACTTAAAGTGTCCAAAGAGAAATGTAAGCTTTAAAAAGCTTCCTATTGATTAAAAAATAGAACAAATACTGTTAGGGTGATTGTAATTTTTTTCTTTTCTTTCTTTCTTTTTTTTTTCTTTTTTCTTTTTGGTCCACCATGGTAGACATGGCAGGGAATTTATAATCCTCTGGCGTGTATTTAATACAGACACATCCTTCCGAGATTATTCTCTCCGAGGGGTGATAGCAACACAGTTGAGGACTTGATCAAGAAAATTGCTCAAGAAAACAATAAATGACAACCATTAATCCTTCATGCTCCTAGAGCTTTCTTACTGCTACAAAGCTAACTAGTAGGTAACTAGTCCAGGAGTGAGCAGCTTACTAGCTTCTGTATCCAACCTGCTGATTTTAGAGGCAGGCCTGCACATGCTTTGAGCTGATTTCTTCAGAACATGAAGTGTATGAAAGGATCTATGTGGCTGGGCTGATCAATGCCTATTTCCTAGACCAGCACCAGCTCCCACGCGACCATGAGATGGGCAGGAATTATGAGATACTGTATTAGCAAAACTAACCTGCCAAGTCGAGAATCACGGTACCCTTGAAGCAGAGAGATCAAACACAGCTTTATTAAATGGCCTGATTTAAATTTAAAAGGGCACTGCACACTAAGAAACTAGGACTCCTTGATGCTGTTAAATTATACCACCAAGTCAAAAATGAGTCCTACTTGTACCTTGCTATTAGTGGGCAACACAAGAGTGGTTCCCAACTGTGTGCCTTAGAGTGAAACTTTAAAAAAATGTTCCCATCTCCCACTTTATTCACATTGGGGTTCTGATACAGGAGACCTAGGGTCAGTCCTGGGCATACTCTCCTCACAAAGCCTTAAGGGTGCTTTTGATGCAAAGTTGGGAAAGGAAGTCATGAAATTAGGCATTTGATAAATGCAGCTATATCAAGGAAGAGAAACCAGACCAGATGTTTTTAATCAAGTCTCAGGATTGTAAGGTACTCGAAAGATCAACTAGCCAAATGCCACATTGTTGTACACCATTGCAACACCCAGATGAACATCTCAAGTGGTAGGACATGCACGATTTCACAAAGGCATCCATGCCATTGTCGGGATGCCCTAACCACTGGAACGTTGCACCTTTACTGAGGCAAATCTACCTTCTGCTTGTCCAGGCTGTGCCTTTGGGGTCTACTCACTCCACAATGACTCCCAAGAAGGCTACAGGTATAGAGCCTCATGGGCCAGATAAAGGGCACTGACTTTGGACCAGAAGAGCTATATCTGAGGGCATAATCTTCCATACAAGCCACTTAACTTCTCTTATCACAGTTCCTCATCTGTAAAATGGGGATACAAACATCTGTCCTATCAGTCTTAGAGTATGGCGGAGAGCACTAAATAATAGGTACTGAAGGGAAAGCACTTGGGAACTTACTGGCAATCTATGTATCGGTACTAGTCTCTCTACATCACATAGTACTAGTGATAAGCCACGTCATAATGGAACTTCACTATATGAAAAGCTGTCAACCATTTAGAATCCATGTTAATACAAACAGAACTATATGGAATACTCTCCAAGCAAAATTGGGTTTCTTTGGGCAAGCTGCCAAAAACAGGTTTTCCTAAAAGTGTATGTGTTCCAAATCAGAGTGAAAAGATAGCTAGAGCACCCCTGGAATCATGATAACAAAAGAGGTCTTCAAAACCAAGTCAGATGTATTTTCATATTCTTCAAAAACCATCCGAAATGCTTAATGACATGGAGGAGAAAAGGCACCCCAATTAGAGCTCATCTTTGCTAACACTGTGGCTGCTTATACAGAGGTTCCAGAAGAGCTACTTCAAGTCATCCAAGGATAATAACTGCCTATTCATCTGGCACATAAACCACATTACAGTTGCTTTTTAAGTGTAAGTGGTAGCAGCATATTCTCCCAATTTGCATGGTACATTATTTATAAACTAGAGGCCCAGTGCACGAAGCTCGTGCACTGGTATGGTCCCTAGCAGCTGCTGCTGCCACCGGCTGGGTACTCCCTCCCTTCCCCCAGCTGCCTGCCGCCACCACTGGCCAGGGCCTCCCTCCCTTCCCCCGGCCAGCCTGCCCCCTGGTCGAACTCCCAGAAGAACTACAGTCGAGGGGACAATTTGCATACTATACTTTTATCATATAGCATACCCCAAACAGGAATGTCTTGGCAGGATCAGCCAGAAAGCATGGCTCTGACTTATTTAGCTGCCTAAATTAATTAACAATAAGTATAACTTATGCTTAGTTTAAATATTTTTTAGAAGAATGGAACTATGAACCAGCATTTAGATTTGTGCATAACTTAGCCTCAAGCCGATATACTGTTGGTGGTCTGGGGAAAGTCTTGGCTTTGTCTACCTATTTGGTACCAAAAGCATCACTTATTTGGTCCAAAAAATATATATTAATTCAACAGCCTTATCTTGAAAGCATGTCAACAAGATGAGCAACCAAAGCTTAATCTTAATTTTAAAATTGACTGTGTAAATATCAATAGAAACTCTTAAAATATCAGCTGATTCTATAAATTTAGTCAAATATAGTCTAATTCTGGCATTCTCAATGGGGTTGTATCACTTCCAAGGGAGGGGGGAATTGGCTCTTGGGAGACAAAAGCATCTTACATGTTAAAATGATATGGCCCTCCAAAGGGCCACCATACAAAACCTAACATATAGTATATCTGTGATATTAAATTTTAATCAGGGCAGGAGACACAATTAGGAAAGAAATGGCTAAAAAGACTCCCTAGGGCAGGGGTGGGCAACCCCTCCCTCTCTTATAATCTTCCATTTACAATTTTTTTCTTAATATCGACTTTTTTATTTTTCAGATAAATTCAGTGTAGGTGCATCTTAGATAAATAAATAATTTTACATAACAAGTTATCTTAAAGACCATAGACATGGATTGACGAGAGAGGGGAAGAGCAATTTCTATGCCTCTGCCTTAACTCTCCCTGCCTTCCTAGATCCGACCAGTGTTTTGGTTTCATCCACATACGCTTGTGAATCTTTGTTCTCAGTGATGAATTTTGTTAAGTCTCGTAATAGGAGTAGCCTGACGGATGAAAGTAGTAGCTCGTGCATATCTCTGAAGGTCACGAAATATAAACCTGATGTAAAATCTCTGTCATCAGTGATGCAGCAGCAAAAGTCCCACTGATAATATCAAACGGAGTCATAAAGTTTTCTGTCGGACTATCAGTGTACATGTATACATTAAAAAATAAATGTATTTTTCATCATCATATACTGTGTTTTTGTCGCTCGAATGAATTTTATTATTTCTTCAAGGTTCTTCACATACGTACACCTTAAGAGATATCAAGTAGGCGTAACATGTTCTCAAAAAATTAGGGTTGGCACGCAGAAGAATTTTGAGTCAGAGATTTTGCTGGTTTTGGCATGCACTCACAAAAAGGTTGCCCACCCCTGCCCTAGGGTGACTATAATTTTTAAAGGTTGAGAAACAGTGGCCTAAATTAATTCAATTAATACAGCAATACAATCACATTGACAAAATAGCTTCCTTAACATCCTGCCTCATTTTCACTTCTGGATGGGGCTTGTAATAGAAGGCAACCACCAGCGGAGGGATTCGTTCAACATGGACTCTGAGCAGCTAGCATTGGCCCTGGGCACTCTTTTGGGTGCAGCTAATACAACAATTAATAAGATAGTTCCTGGCCAAAAGGAGCTCATAGTCCAGGAGGGCAAAGAAACACATGAGGGGAAACTCACAGGATAAAGCCATTACTGCTAGGAGAGGGATGTGTTCAGAGTTCTGTGGAAGCACATAGGGAGAACACACAGAGAGGACTCAGAGGAGAGGATGACCCAGCACTCTTAATACTATACTCTACCATAGCCTCCCTTGGCCTCTAGACCTCTCTCATGACAATTTCACACTTGTCAGACATTCAGGCAGTCCAAAACAAAAATGGGGAGCATTTATCTAAACTACATGCCTTTGCCTGTAGTTATTTTAACCTATGAAGGGAAATTAGGCCCTCAGCAAAATTTAATCAGGCCAGGACACTAAGACCAAGCACATCACATTAGCAGGGTGCATGTCCCAATTTGAGACTTAATGTAACTTGTTCCATATTAACCCAAACCCTGCACTGGATTTTTTGTTCCTTGAGTGGAATAGTACTCTATAAGTTTGGGATGATGACAACAATATTTTAGATTTGTGTAATACTTTTATAGATCACAAAGTACTTTTATATGCAATAATTATCTATGAAGTCTTAATAGTACCTCCATCTATTATTACATCCATTTTACAGATAAGAAAACCAGACTCAATGAGGTCAAATTATTTGCCTAGTTAAGATCACACAGTAGGTGGCAGAGCACAGTCGTTTGGGGTCATGGCTCCAACCTAGTCATTGACCCAGTAACATCATGCTCTCTCCCCGGAAGCCTTGGAGCTAAGGGTAACCACTAAATGACTGCTGCCTATGGATGTCTATAGATCCAAATTCAGCTGTATTCTGATTGATATTGGGATATTTTGGCCTTGATTAGCAAGTATTTGGTGACAACCAGTAATTAATTTAGGATCCCAAAGACATGCCCAGAGGAATAAAACCAAATGGGCCATGAGCACTGACAGTGCTGTCAGAATATTGATTTGGATAATTACTTAACTTCTGTGAGTCTCAGTTTCCTCATCTGCAAACCAGCTACATATAAAAATGCCCCCAAACACACACACACACACACACACACACACACACACACACACACAGGTTTTGTTAACTATAAAGTGTTCCAATTCTTAGATTCCTCTTCTCCTTCTCTCTGTCCCATCTTGGCCAGGCAATAATTCAATAAACATGAGACTGAGTCATGGTTACATGAATGGCCCTAAACCGATGATAGGAGACATCCAAAGACACGTGATACAGAGCCTGCTCTTGGAGAACTCAACTAACAGCACAAGCCAGGAAGTGTTAGGAGCCATGGCAGAGGTGCGGGTAAAAGGAGGAAAGAGAACAGGGAAGGTCTCACAGAGGAAGTGCATCTGACGTGTGGGCTGAAAAATGAGTGCAACTTAGACATCCAGAGCTGAGGATGAGGGTGTTTCAGACAATGAAAATGACAAGCACCATGGCGCAGAGAAGGGAAACCACAGAGGGGATATGATGGCCCAGATGAACTGCTCTGCAGCGTTCCTGCTGGCAAACATGGTGCTGATGGCCACGGTACCACAACACCCACGGTGCTATCTGGTACACCCGCATCTTCTGCTCCTACCCATCAAGGGCTTGGTTACCAAGTTAGCTGTGTTTGTTCTCAAGCCTGTGTATCATATGGAACCTGAAAAACTAATACTTGTTGCTGATATCACCTATTAATTGAATTACTTTCCACAATGTTACATTAACATTTTCTGCAAATAAGGAATGCTGAAAATTTCAGGACAGAATATTTTCTCACTACATTGGGTGTAGTGAGGCAAGTGACACTAACCTTTTGTGTAATAGTGTACTAGGAACTTAGCAATTAGAAAGTGAGTGAAAATATATTTTGAGCTTTCAATGGCATGGCAATGTGGGAAAACATTTCACTGAAAGGTCAGGCTTGTAAATGTTTCAAAACCAAATATTCCATCTCAGTGTCTAAAAACGGTGACCTTTACCCTATGTTTATTCATCTCAGGCAGAATAGATTCATAAGGCATGAGGCAGTTATATCATCCTCTAAGAGTTTTGAGCTTGTCTACTGGTGGCTGAAAGATGCTAGTAAGAGATTATTTCTGTAGTGCATGTGTAAAAATGCTCATCCATAATTCATTAAAACAGCCATTTGGAAAGAGAATTAAACATACTAACCACACTCCTGAACTCAGGGTTCCACATTTGCTTATTAAAATAACAATTATTTCTTTTGACTATGTATGAATGCAGTTCCAGTATGTGAATGTATTCCTTTTGGAAATATCTTTCAGTGTTTATTATTTAAAACTTCCACTTCTTTTCTAATGATACTTGTAAGTAGAACTCTTTAAAATAAATGATTTTTCTTAGCCAAAATTGAGTAGTTTATAAGCAAATATATTTTCATACATCACAGAACACATCTACTGAAGAAAAGAAACATGTACTGTGAATTAAATACAAAATATTTTGTATGGTGTTCTTTTAAAAAATTATGTATAGAAATGACTATGTCTTAGACCAAGAAAATAGGAAGTTTTTGGAAGGAACACATAGGAGGAAAGGGTAATCATAGTTATAAAATTGAATGAGTTAAAGAAGAAAGCTCAAACAAAAGGGATATTACAATAAGATTCAAAAGATATATGTATGGTATTGATATATTGACACTTATCTAACAAGAGAAAATGTAATTTTCCCAATACTACTGTTAAAGCAGTTAAAGAAAAGCACAGACAATTATATATGTCAAGTAAAGCCCTTCTTTTGGGGCAAATCCTGAATTTCCATGTTATCTTGGACCTTAGACAACTCATTTTACTTTTTATCAACACCATATTATTTGCTTAATGAAGTAATTGTGCTTCTACCAGATCAATGACTACATTTCTTATCAAATAATTTATACAAACTTGGAATGTGCTGACTTACATATCCAGAGCAGTAGTAATGTTATAATTAAAGAGGGAAAAGTCGGAGACCGGCTATGCTTGAAAGATGACTTATTTTCTTTCTCTTACAGGTGACTATTTTTCAGAGATCTCAACTGAGGGAATAACCCTGAAACTTTATACTTGCATAGGTATTTAAAAAATTATTCTAAAAAATAAAAAAGCATAGACTCAAAAAAAACAGTCTATGTCTGTAGAGATATATTGAAATCTCTTATTTCTTTTGGGAGAACTATACTTAGAGAGGCCTGTTATTACAGATCCTGTAGAACCACCTATACTAGTAAATTTAGTGTCCTGTAGTAAAGCCCCTAGTATCCTCATTCACTCATCTCTTTGACAAATCATCCTTTGTCTTTAGATTGCTGAACAAATAAAGCTATTAAAAATGACAAAATCTTTAACTTTTAAACTTTAATTTCTGAACATTGGTATCCTTATCCAACTGTGTTCTGTATCATAAACAATCAAACTCACTAATCATCGAGAGATGCAAATCAAAACGACAATGTGGTACCATTTCACACCTGTCAGAATGGCTATCATCAGCAAATCAACAAATGACAAGCGCTGGCGAGGATGTGGAGAAAAAGGAACCCTCGTGCATTGCTGGTGGGAATGCAGACTAGTGCAGCCACTGTGGAGAACACTATGGAGTTTCCTCAAAAAAAAACTAAAAATGGAACTTCCATTTGGCCCAGTGATCCCACTTCTAGAAATACATCCCAAGAAACTAGAATAGAAAGGAAGAAAGGATATATGCACCCCTATGTTCATAGCAGCACAACTTACCGTAGCTAAGATTTGGAAACAGCCTATCAATAGATGAATAGATGAATGGATTAGAAAGCTGTGGTACATCTACACAATGGAATACTACGCTGCAGAAAAAAAGAAGGCACTCCTACCATTTGCAACAGCAAGGATGGAACTGGAGATCATTATGCTAAGCGAAATAAGCCAGTCAGAGAAAGACAAATATCACATGATCTCACTTGTTTGTGGAATATAATGAACAACATAAACTGATGAACAAAAACAGATCCACAGACAGAGAAGCATTGATCAGACCATCAAACCTCAGAGGGAAGGTAGGGGAGGGTGGGGGTAAGGGAAAGAAATCAACCAAAGGACTTGTATGCATGCATATATATTTGGGGATAAGGACACATATGTAATAACTTAATCAATAAAAAAAAATTTTAAGGAATAAAATTAATAAAAAATGTAAAAAAAAAAGAATGGGAAGGGTGATTGTCAGGGTCTGGGGAGAGGGAGGAATGGGGAGTTATTGTTTAATGGATACAACATATGTAATAACTTAATCAATAAAAAAAAATTTTAAGGAATAAAATTAATAAAAAATGTAAAAAAAAAAGAATGGGAAGGGTGATTGTCAGGGTCTGGGGAGAGGGAGGAATGGGGAGTTATTGTTTAATGAATACAGAGTTTCAGTTTTGCAAGATGAAAAGAGTTCTGGAGAAGGATGGTGGTGATGGTTGCCCAACAATGGGAATGAACTTAATACTACTAACATGTATTATGTCAAGATGTTAAGTTGGTAAATTTTATGTTACATGTACTTTACTACAAATAAAAAGGAAAAATAAGATTAGGAAGAAATAAGAATCTAGATAAATTTAATGCTCAGGTTGCTTCAGACATCTTTAAATTCTCCCTTGATTTTAAAGAAGCCAAAACTGGAGATCATTGATAGTAATAAAGAAAAATACTTAGTACTTACTCTGTACGAGCCATAGCTCTAAGCACTTTATAGACATTAGCTTATTTAATCTTCCTGAAGAGCTGATAAGAAAGGTACTATTATACCCATTTTAAAGATGATGACAATTAGGCACAGAGAGGTTAAATAGCATGACCAAGATCACAACACCAATAACGAGCAGAATCAGAATCCAGATGGAAGTCTACTCCACGCTGTGCACTCAACCCCCACTCTGCCAAGGAAGGAAGATAGGAGGCACTCTAGGGGGAGGACCCACCATCAGAAACACATTGACCCCAAATCCAAAGGTTGCACAAGAGGGTACATTTATTTATGTTTAAAAAACAGCAAGGTTTCTGCAAATCTCTCCTTTTTAATGATTCACCATCCCTTTATTTTTTTCATCTTTCCTTTGATCAATTTCCCTAATGAATCCATTATCATGCAAAAGAAGCACTGGATAAGAGTTTTTCCACTCCATTCACTCTATCTAGAGCAGTGATGGTGAACCTTTTGAGCTCGGCGTGTCAGCATTTTGAAAAACCCTAACTTAACTCTGGTGCTGTGTCACATATAGAAATTTTTTGATCTTTGCAACCATAGTAAAACAAAGACTTATATTTTTGATATTTATTTTATATATTTAAATGCCATTTAAAAAAGAAAAATCAACCAAAAAAAATGAGTTTGCGTGTCACCTCTGACACGCGTGTCATAGGTTCGCCATCACTGCTGTAGAGCCAAGGATACTGCTCAGTCCAGAGGCCAGCAGTCAGGCCTCACTGGGAATTCACATGAAGGAGTAGTTCAGGTGCTGAGCTCACAAGGACACAGTAGTCCTCCCACAAACACGGAGGCGGATCTGAAGTCAGCCAATAATGATATGCAGGTTTTATAAGACAAAATGTAGGCTACAATGTGTCACTGGAACCTAAGAGAATGTCCGGATGCATCTCACATGGTTCACTGGAATAGAAATTCCTGTAAGAAACCTCTCCAAGCAAAGAGAAACCCATGTGTGAGCATGTGTGTGTGTGTATGTGTGTGCGTGTGTGTGTGTGCATGGGCACACACACCCTTTAATCCCACCCTTGATTAAAAAAAAAACAAAAAACCAGAGCTAACCCTTAATGCATTGAGCTTGCAGATTGTTTCTGAAGACAAAGGGAAGGAAAATCCAATTCTTAGTTCCAGGAGCTTTTTTAAACCTAGCCCAGAAGACTTCCCTGAAAAGCCCAGCCAATTTAATTTAATTGGTTAAATTAAATCCAAGTCTTTTCCTCCGCCACTACACAGAGGAGTTGGAAGCAATCTGCTTTTCTACAGTTTTTGGTGAGGAGCCCTGAACTCCAGGACCAAGAATACAGATTTGGTGGCAAGAAAGCAAGTTGATAAGAGCTGTATTATGTCAAGATTAATTTAGCAGCCCCATGTGGGCTGTTCAGGTGGTGAGGGTGTCTGGAGGCAAAGACAGTGATTAAAAGGGCATCCCTGCTCTCCTGTGTTTACCTTCATCTGCACACCCGTCACTCACTGATCAGAGAACTGGAATGTACTGTGGGCCCTGCATTACCTGGGCCTACAGAGACCACTGGGCTGGACACCAATGGGGCACAGAATGAACATCTAACCCCCAAATGGCAATCAGGCTGGCAAATATGAGCTTCTCCAGGTCTGTTAATATCAAAAACATCTGGAAAAATGGGTTTTATAGTTTTCACTTGGTAGAGATATCCATTATGTAGGTCAGTATAAATTATATTCCTTGACCATCAAAATAACTAATGAAAATAAGTTCAAATGACTTTCAAAATGTAAATCTGAAGCTGCAGAAACATCGGTAACTATTTCTGTGCTATGTTCTCTATCTTGGCCCTTCCGCAAATTAGGAATAATTGTACTTGCCAGACACTTACTTCAGAGGTTGGTGAGAGGATAATGTGTGTAAAGCTTGTTGGTTTTTGTGGATGAAAGGTTTTTGATTAGTACAAATTATGAATTATTACTATTCATTAGAAATAACAAATGCATTATTTCAGCTCCTAATGCATCCCTGACATCTGCATGCCATTGTGCACAGGAGGATGATCTTGGAGAACACACCCTGTTCCCAGCACTGCTATTGATGAAACTGCACCCCTCTACCTTAAAAAGAATACTTCAGAGCAGCCTGAAAAACCTGAAAAGTAAGTCCCATAGTTCTTTGTCCCTTTATCTAAAAAGCAGGAAAAAATATATAATTAGAAACGTGGATAAGAAGCCTTCACCATTGTGCTTGGTTATAAGCTTCAGATGTTTGGATCCCAGCTCAATAATGGCCATCGTCTTGATCAGTGCCCCTTCACAAAGCAGGCTCCTACTTCACACACAGGGTGGGGTGAAGGTCTCAGGCACAGAGAATAAAGTGGAATTCTCCACAGAGGAGCCACTCCACAGAACCTGACTATTGTGTAGATGTGATACCATTCTCCCCTGGGGCACATGACAGCAATCATATCTTAAAGAACATTTCTTACCTATAGCCTTTTCTAAAGTATGTTATATATGGTCTGCTTGCTCCTGCATTCACTGTCCTTATTGTTTCAGGATTGTTTCAGGATCCTGCTTTCTCAAAATCATCAGTCTAAGCCTGCGTGCTAGTCAGCAAGTACTGACATTCTCAAGGTTGTGTCATCTCAGTCTGTTTGTGTACAATTATCTATGAGGTTGGAAATTGGAAAATTATGTTCATGTCAATGTTCTCCATTAATTTTCATTACATTGATCCTTTTTAATAAATAAGTTACACTTTGTTATGCAACATTTCCAATGACAAAGAGGGAGAGAAGGAGGAGGAGGTGGAGGAAAAGACAGAGAGGATAAGTAGAGAGGGAGAAGAGAAAAAAAGAATTGGCAATACAATTTAAACTAAGTAGTTTAGAGCTATTATAATTTATTGGCTATTTCAGTAGAAAATGCTTTCTTCTTTGGTAATAACTTTATTGAGGTAAAATTCACACATTATACAATTCACCTATTTAAAGTATACACTTTAATAGCTTTTAGTATATTCACAGAGTTGGGGATCCATTACAATAATCAATTTTAACACATTTTCATTACTCCAGAAACAATCCATACCTTTTAGCTCTTGTCATCCAAACCCTCCAACCCCTCCAGTCCTGGGCAACCACTAATTTCTGTCTCTTTAGATTTCTATACTCTGTACTGTTCGAATACATAGAATCATACACTATTTGGTCTTTTGTGACTGGCTTCTTTCACTTAGGCTAATGTTTTCAAGGTCACCATGTTATTGCATGTATCAGTATTTCATTCCTTTTCATTGTCAAATAATAATAATTGTGTGTATACATCACATTTTATTGTCCATACATCAGTTGATGGGCATTTGAGTTGTTTGCACTTTTTGGCTATTATGAGCAGCCAAATAATGCTGCTATGAACATTCAATTACATAAGCCTGTGTGTGGACACAGGTTGTCATTTCTCTTAGAACATATATCTAGGAGTAGGATTGCTGGGTAATATAGTAACTCTATGTTTAACATTTTAAACCTATTACATATCAGTATCAAAACACTTTAAAAATTAAATAATTCAAAAAGAAGAAATCACAATAAAAATTTTAAAATACTTAAAACTGAATTATAGTGGAAATTCTACAATTAAAACTATTGGAAGGCAGCAAAAGTGATTCTTTGGTATAAATTTATAACTTTAACTCAATTATATTATGAGGAGGGAGCAAAAAGTAAAAATATCAATGAATGAAGGGACAAGTTATAAAGAAAACTATAGAATAACACAAAGATATTTGGAGGAAGGAATGAAAAGAGAGAAGCATAAACTAATGAAACATAAAACAAATATTCAATAGAAAAGGATCATGAAGCCAAAAATTTATCAAGAAAAAGAGAAAGCACAAACAAATAAAATTACAAATAAAATGGGACCATAAATACAGATGCAACAAAGATTTAAAAGATGAGAAAAACACTATAAAAACTGCATGCAAATACAATCCATAGAAAAAAATATAACTTTCCAAAAATGGCCCACAAAGAAAGAAAAAGGCCAAAATCTCTTTAATAACTAATTTTTAAAACTAGATTGTTAGTTTTAAAAAAAATCTTCCCAAAAGGAAAACAATGAGGCCTAGAGGCCTTTACAGGTAAATTCTATAGAATAGTCAAGAAACGGATTATCCAAATCTTACATAAACTCAAAATAACAGAAAAAAAAAGGGGTAGGCAAGATACAAAATACACAGACCATAAAGAAAAATATCAAGAAATTCAATCACATTAAAATGAGGAACTTCTCATCAAAAGATAACGTAAAGAATTCTTTAAAAGGAAAGTAACTAAAGATAAGAAAAAATATTTGCTATATGTAGAACTGTCAAAGTATTAGCATTCGGTAATCATAAAAACTCCTTAAAGGAGTTTCCAGGAAGAAAAAAGACAAAATTCTCAACAGTATAAACAAAAAAATTATACCTTCCCCAGCTGGCATTGCTCAGTGGTTGAGCATTGAATCAAACCATGAACCTGGAGGTCAGTGGTTTGATTCCCAGGTCTGGGCATATGCCTGGGTTGCAGGCTCAATCCCCAGTAGGGGGCATGCAGGAGGCATGATCAATGATTCTCTCATCACTGATGTTTCTATCTCTCTCTCCTTTCCTTTCCTCTAGGAAATTAATAAAAATATATTTTTAAAAATTTATACCCTGAAATAGGTCTATAATACCTTGGAAATCAAAACCTACAGATACTCTTCAACTCAAAATTCCATAAGGACTGGTGTGGCTCAGTTGGTTAGGTGTCATTCCATGCATTGAAAGGTCACTGGTTGGATTCCCGGTCAGGATACATTCCCAAGTTGAGGGCTACATCCCCAGTGAGACCCCATTCAGGAAGCAGCTGACCCATGTTTCTCTCTCTTTCCCTCTCCCCCCATCTCTCTAAAGTCAATAAAAACATATTTTTTAAAAACTTCCAGGAGGAGTCTAGAGATATTCTTACACTCAGGTACCAAGAGATGTGCAAAGATATACAAAGCAACACTGTTTAAAATTGGAAAGAAATGAAAACAACCCAATGTCCAGCTATAGGAAAATGAAAAAATAAATTGTAGCATGGCTATCCAATAATATACTCTCAGCAGAAAACAGTGATGAACTACAGCTATGTGGCTTAATATGGATGAATCTCAGGAACAATATGCTGACTGAGAAAAAGAATTCCTGCACAAATCTGTAGAGTACAATACCACTTATAAAATGGTCCAAACAGGCAAAACTAAATAACAGGTTGCTTTGGGATACATGAGCATGTGGTAAAACTACAAAGAAAAGCAAAGGAATAATAAACACCATGTCCAGATTATGAACAAAGCTGAGGATGCAAGGAGGAAGGGGCAAGCCAAGAACTTCGACATTATTGGTAAAGTCCTAGTTCTTAAACGGATGGGTTCCTTTTATTAGATTTTACATTTTAATTCACTTTATAAACCTCTTTCATGGATCAAATATTTAATTTCATTTAAAAAGAAACACCTGTAATGCCCTTAGACTAGCAGCCTTATATCTGTTCTTATTAAAAGAAACTATAGATATTAACCTTTATTTTTCATTTTAAGAGCAAGTTATTAGAACCACTCACCTAAGCATTTAACTTTAATTATACATATGAGTGCATGAATTAATTATGTCTACTAATTTTTTTAAAAGTTGTACTGTGTCAATCTAGAACTGAGAGCCATCATTTTCATTATAGAGGCCATGATGCAAACCTCTATTTCCTTAATATATTAAAAACTACACTTCAAAAGCCTTATAAATAATAAAACCCAAAAGATGGCTTAGAGGTTGTTCAATGACTCTTGGAGGGTGTCTGCTAGGAAGTTAAATATGGTTGCTTTTGCAGTAAACCTTAAAATAAACTAGGCAGTTTCCTACCACAGACCATGCCTTCCTGGATTAATTAGAAACTCAGGGCTTGAGGTGCGAGTTGTATTGTTCATGCCTGGCGAGGTCCAAAGACCTCCCAATAATGGCCTTCTGAAAACATTATTATAACCTCTCTTCCTAATGGGGCCTGCCTCAGGTCAGGAAGCTTGGGGAGGGAGGGGAAGATGTGGTTGGCTTCTTCATGCTCCATTTTATCCGTCTTCTCTGTCATTTGGACCCTTCCATGATTGGGCCCTGAGAGAGGAGACAGGAAAGAGAAAGCTCAGTCCTGTATGGTAGGTGACATCTGTAATCTGGTATGGGCTGAATTGTGTCCCCTCAAGGTCCATGTGCTGACGTTCTAACCCCCAGTACCTCAGAATGTGCCTATATTTGAAGTGTAGCCTTTAAAGAGGTAATTAAGCCCGGGCGTCGTGGCTCAGTGGTTGAGCGTCTACCCAGGAACCAAGAGATCATGGTTCAATTCCGGGTAAGAGAACATGCCCGGGGTGCGGGCTCGATTTCCAGTGGGGAGGGCGCAGGAGGTAGCCAATCAATGATTCTCTCTGAAACATCATTTATGTTTCTATCTCTCTCCCCCTTACTCTCTGAAATCAATAAAAAATTATTAATATTGCTCCAGTGACGGCAGACTCAAACTTTCCCCGCCTACCTTGCCGGCCTCTGAACTTGCAGTTTAAGAAACATTGTTACAAATATAGAAGCTAAACAAAACCCCAGAA
>NW_005367108.1:1473645-1483188 GCF_000412655.1 Myotis brandtii | reverse complement strand
TGGGGGACCCCCCCCCCCGAGTGCACAAATTTTTGTGCACCGGGCCTCTAGTATATAAATAAAAGCCTAAGTGACCATTACAACCAAATGACCAGAACGACCAGAATGACCGGAATGACCAATCGACCAGTCGCTATGACGTGCACTGACCACCAGGGGGCAAACACTCAACGCAGGAGCTGCCCCCTGGTGGTCAGTGCGCTCCCACAGCCAACCTCCCATGGCCCCTTCCCCCAGCTGACCGGCCCCCATTGGCCCATGGTGCTAAACCATTTGTAGAGACCTGTTTCTGGGTCGGAGTTTCGTATGTAGCAGAGCAGCTCTCTCGCTGCAATCTATTGAAATTCAGCCCTTGACACAGGGTTTGTCTCACTCCCGTCCTCTCCCTTCCCCGGGGGCCGCCCGCCTGCCGCGGTGGCGGTGCAGCAGTGAGGGAAGGAGGAGGGGTGAAGGTGCAGAACCGCACGGTGGCGGGGTGCTGACAGTGGTGGTGGCATCCGGTGTCCGTTCCTTCCATGCCCAGTCTGGTGACCATCGCCTCCTCTCCCAACCCCACTGGGGCCCTTGGGCCTGGGCTGGGATGGGGAACTGGGGGTGGGTGACGGCGAATGTGGTCCCTTTCCCAGGGAGGCTGAGGTCCAGGTCCCTCCTAGGGACCTCCCCCATGGCTGACCAAATGCCTGTGGTCCCACCCCCCCCATGCATGAATTTGTGCACAGAGCTCTAGTAAATAAATAAAGAGGTAATTAAGTGAAAATGAGGTCAATTGGGTGGTCCGTAATTCAATACGACTGGTGTCCTTACAAAAAGAGGAGATTAAGACACAGACACACACGGAGGGAGAATGACCTTAGGTGCTTGGGGTTCAAAGGCAGGATGTGATTCAGCCCCTGCCCTCAAGAAAGTGGAGTCTCAGGGTTCTCCCATCAGTGAATCCCAGGCTCTGCTATCCCCTGGCCCCTGCGGTTAGTCTAAATTTCTTTCCTCGAACATGCTAATTATTTTACCTTGTTACTTGGGGAGGAGGGAGGAGCAACTCTGGGATAAGGGATCCAGCCAACAGAAGGGGGAGTAGAACCAGAGAGTGAGAAGATGAGGAGAGCCAGCCTGCACATCCCTTTGTCGGCTTGATTCTGGGCCTGTCTCAGTCACTTCTGCTGACAGATTCCTCCATCCGATATAGGAAGTGGGCAGCAGGAACTGGAGGTGAATTCTACTCACCAAATTCAGCAGAGCACAGAACCTAGAATAATGGAGATGGTGCCTAACCCAGAGTCAGTTCCTACATGACACCTTTCCAATTCCCTACAGAAATGCCCCCTCATACCTTTGCGTTCTCAGGGCTTTCCACCTGGAGCTGTATGTGGCCCTCAACACTTTCTACCTTAAATTAGGATTATCTCCTGCTCTTCTAGATGATGAGCTACTTGAATTACAATAAACTTACTTCCCATAGACCTTTGTACTTCTAACAGCATCCACACTGCCAAGTATGTAGATTGGCACTCAGTAAGTATTGAGAGAACTTTTGTACATATGTGTGTGTTTTAACAATGCACATAATTGATTCTTCAGTGATGGGAAAGACTGACAAAAAAGGTTAACTCAAGTTTTTGATTTATAGGTTTGATTTTACAGTTGTTTCACAGTTAGAGTCATGTTTGTTTCAGGAAGTAAAGATATGCATAGAAATGCTTAGAAACATTTTAATCTGCTGCTTACCTATTAGCAAATCATATCTTAGATCAAGTCTACAATAACGAGTCAGATAAATTGGATCATCTTACTATCTACACAGCAGCTACCTGCCCCTCTACACGCACTTTCCTTACTTAAAGAATACCAATCAGCTTAGGAGTGAGGCAGTCAGGCAACTGCAGACAAACTGGATCCCTTTGACGTATCACGGGTACATTTTGGGGATGTTTTTTGGTTTTTGCATTTTTAATTTTAATTTCTCAATTATAGTTTACTTTCAATATTATTTTGTATTAGAGGCCTGTTGCACGTCCCTTGGCCTGTCCTGCAGGGATCAGGCCAAAACCAGCTCTCCAACATCCCCCGAGGGGTCCTGGATTGCGAGAGGGCGGTTCTCAGGTGACACACCCTGGAATCGGGCTCCCTCCTCTCTGGTTCCTGCAGCTCAGCAGCTCCTGAGTTGTCTGTCCCCTGGTGGTCAGTGTGCATCATAGCTACTTGTTGGCCAGTCAGACGGTCACTTAGGCTTTTACATATACTGTACAGATTGGTTTCAGGAGTACAGCATAGTGGTTAGATAGTCATATACTCTACAAGGTGCCCCCCCCCCAATACTTCCAGCACTCAGGGTAGGTTCGACTGTGCTAACTCCTCATAACTACTGCACTCCTCTATTCAATGATGGTATAGTCACAGGTTCATGAACAATTCTAGCCAAAGAAATACAATAGGATGCCTTCTGAGGGACTTCTAGGAAACTCTCCTTCTTATAAAAAAATACAAAAGTGGACTATTAACCCTCTTTTCTTGACAGTGGATACTGAAGCTAAGGACTTCGATGCCTGAAATTGGAGGACTTACAAGCCTGAAATTGGGCAGCCATCCAGGGCCAATGAGGGAATGCTGCCAAAGCTGAGAATAGCAGAGGAGAAAAAGCTAGGAAGAACCTGAATTTGTGATGATTTTTTTTTCAAGCCACTGAATTAACTATCCTGGAACTTCTTGACTTCTAACTATGCAAAAAGTACGCATTCCTATTTTTAAGCCAATTTCCGTTGAAATTTATGTTACTTTCTGCCAAAAGTACCCTAAATAATCTACATATTGGATCTCATTAAATCCTCAAACAATGGTGTGAAACAGGCACTTTACAACGGAAATAAGCTAAAAGTGAAATGGCTGAGCCAAGGTCAAATGTCTATAAATGGCATAACTGGGTCTGAAATCAGGTCTGATTCCAAATTTGGTGTTTCTGCCCATGAAACCTGATGACACACACAAAAAAGCCTGGAGCAAGAAAACATACTGTCAAATCATCCTGACATCCTTACCGTGTCTAACGAAGGCGGCAGTGCCATCATGGAAATATAGGCTAGACACTGAGCACAGTGCTAATTCTGTCAAACACCCCAGGACTATGATGGAATCACATACCTTTTCTCAATTAGGAGGCTCATATTCTTCAACTGTAACTTACAAGTGCATTCAAGACAAATCTGAAAATGGTTGGTGCCAACTATATTTATACAACTATTGGCATTGTGGGAGATACACAAGAAACCAGATAATAGCCTGTCTTTAAGGAATTTGTTCATCTGAGAATCTGAGTCATGGATACGTGAAATAGCTAAAGACACCTACTAAGAATTCCATCATATATTAGCCTGTATGATGTCAACAATGGCATAATAGATGCTAAATACAGCATAAAACTCAAAAGTAATATGGATCCAATGGTCAAGTGTTAAACATCACTCAATAGCCAACCATATATCTCATGCCTCCTATGGATTATGCTCAACCATATAAAATTCCTAATATCCAACCAACCATTTTTTACTACAAAAATTGCAATTTTGTATGTTTCAACCAATCGAGGCCCAGAGATATAGCAGAAAATGAAAAGCATTTGATGCTGTGGGAGAGTCAGAGACATAAACTGGCAATAACAATACCATGGACCAGTGCTCAGTAGAAGTGCGGGTGGGGTCAGAGCACATGGGGAGACATTGAACCCAAACTTGTGAAGGAGATGCCTAAACTGAGTTCTCAATGGGAATTTGCTTTGATAGGACTGATTTCTTAAACTTCTAAGATTATTTATTTTTACTGATTTTTGAGAGAGAGAGAGAGAGAGAGAGAGAGAGAGATTGATTGGCTGCCTCCCCACACACGCCCTGACCCGGAATCAAACCTGAAACCTGGGTATGTGACCTGACTAGGAATTGAACCTGAGACCTTCTGGTATATGGGACAATTCTCCAAGCAACTGGGCCACCCAACCAGGGCAGGATATTTAATTTTAAATAAATGTTCATATTCCCTCCCTATTTCTACCTATGCCGTGCCTGGAGAGCCAGTAATTTTATACTAATTGATTCTAAAACAGAGTTATGTTGAGTAGCTGACACAGAAGACATGTGACATGTGCTTTAATCATCATCTATCCATCAAGGTAAGAATTAGAATCCCAACTTTTACTAATGAAGACATAATCTCAAACAGATACCCAAGATCATGTGGCCATTTAGAAGCAGAGCTTGGAAAGAATTGGTGGGATATAAGAAAAAAGCAACAGCATGATCCCCATATAATCAATGACCTAAATGTCCTTAAAAAAAAACTCAACCACCAAGAAAAAACTATTTTAAATTGTACTTTAAGGCAAAAATCTATTCTGGTTACTGAGCATGCTCACAAGACTACCATAACACTCTGTCCCTACCACCCAAAGAGTGCCAATAAGACGTAGACCTCCAGTAAACTTCAAAGGTCCAAGCCAGAGTCGAATCAGTCAGAAGTGGAGTTTGGAGATGGCGAGGTCCTTTGAAATCAACTTAAAAAGTCTATTTGAAATGTTTAAAGCTCCATAAAGAGCTGTACTCATAAATGATAACCATTTCAGCACTTTCTTCCAAGAGTTACCATGAAATTTCAGGAAGGGAGAGCTGAGAATGAATCAGGGATGGCAGCAGATTCTGCAAACTCTTCAATAGATAGCAAATTCATCGTCTTCGGAGGTCCACCTGCATTGCATTTCCTGGCTTCCCTGGCAGCTGGTGTGGCCACATGATGGAGCTCTGCTGAGAACGTGAGCAGAAGCCACATGTGCTGTTTCTGAGCCAAGGCCTTTAAGCAGCAGGTCTGCCCTCTCTGTGCTTTCTCTGCCCATCTGATGGGCTAGATGGGGATGACAACAGGGTCACAGAGACAGCAGAGTGACAACATGGAAGCTGTCTGGCTCCCAGAATCACCACAGAAGGAAAGCTGCCCACCGACCAGGAATGCCCGCTTTCAGCTGTTACATGAACAAGCAAATCTTCATTATGTTTCAGCCGCTGTTCATTTCGGGAGTCTATTTGTTATAGCAGATAATCCAACCCCACAGATCGCGGCATAATCATGTCAAGAAGCAGGTGTCTGCTGCCTCCTGTGTGATAAAGTGATTTATGGAACAGATGCTCAGGCAGAGCCCCAAAGGAGGCACATCCTCTGATCTAGAGCAAGGGGCTCCCCCTGTAGTACCTGGCTCTCAGGTCCACATCCCTCAGGCCAGGGATGATACCTCAAAGCTGTTTTGGAAGAGAGATTTGAAGACTAAATAAATAAATGATCCAACTGATAGTAACCTATTTAACAAGACCATGAACATGAGAGTTATAAAAGATATCAAAATATTGGGGAAAACAGGAGAAAGAAATGGAAAAAAGGTTTTAGAGCTTGTCCCTGGCATAATATGTATTACTCCTTAGTAAGGGTTTCTATTGCCTATCTAAAGAGTTCTTTATGAAAAAAAAAAAGGCCTATATAATAAAAGCCTAATATGCTAAGTGTCCAGTTGTCCGGTCATACATTCAACCAATCAGTGTAATGTGCTAATGATATGCTAAAGCCACTCAACCGCTCGCTATGATGTGCACTGACCACCAGGAGGCAGACAATCGACCAGTCAACCAGTCGCTATGATGTGCATTGACTACCAGGGGGCAGACACTCCAACCAGTAGGTTAGCTTACTGCTGGGGTCCAGCCGATCGGGACTGAAAAAGACGGGCCAGACACACCTGGAGCCCTCCCGCGGTCCCTCCCCGGCTGGCCAACCTCCTGTGTCCCTGCGGTCATCTTATCTGAAGTTCTTTGGCTACTTATTTACATACTAGAGGCCCGGTGCATGAATTCGTATACCAGTGGGGTCCCTCGGCCTGGCCTGCACCCTCTCACAATCTGGGACCCCTCGAGGGACGTCAGAGAGCCGGTTTTGGCCCAATCCCGCAGGCCAGGCCGAGGGACCCCACTGGTATACGAATTCATGCACCGGGCCTCTAGTATGTAAATAAGTAGCCAAAGAACTTCAGATAAGATGACCATTTATGTATAAGAAAGATGTCTTTTAAGTATTAATCCTGTTGCATCTTCAAAGTTTTCTTAATAAAGATCATTTTAGGCATATACCTGCAAATGAAACAGGGCTAAGGAACAAGAACCTTGACTTATGTGTGCATGAACTAAAAACCATTGGAAAGGAACACGTCTGGGATTTTAAGTACAATTAAAGTATATGCAATGATATCAAGTTATTTGAGGCTCTTTGACTTCCAGAAATTATATTTGATCCAAATATCAGTAAATTTATTTCTTTATACTCTACACTTGGTAAAGGGGAAAAGGAAGAAGACAACACTGGGATCAGATCGAGTGAATCGTATTTTTTAATGGAATAAGAAAACTCAGAAGTTGGATGTATTGAATGAGAGGATGAGGTGGGATTTTAGAAAGCTTCCTGTTCAAGTTCCTAATTTTATACATGAGGAAATTTAGGTACATAGAGGCTGAGTCATTTTCCCAAGGTAATACAGCCATTTAGGAAAAAAGTGGACTAATTCCAGGTTTGCTGACTCCCAGACTTGGTTTCTTTGGCTCTGACAGTAGAGAAGGAAGATCAAACTTAATCTCAGAAAAATATTTGCACCATACTTGCAATTAGCTAAATCATACTAATGTGGAAAGATATGTGGCCTAGAATTGGTAGCATCTTAAATTGGCCATCTTACATTGTATAAGAATTACTTCATTGATCTTAAAAAATTGTTAAAGACATTTTAAAAACATTGCCCCTATTTCTTCCACCATCACCACCACTGTTATTATAAAAATGTAGGTCTCAAGTAATGAGGTATATACTTTCTTATTTAGAAAAGCTAACATTATTTATCATCATCATAATGGTTATGCACCTTCAATTATACTGAGTAAAAAATCAAATCCCTTTTAATTCTACCTTTCTTAATCCTGAAGGATATTTCTTCCAAATTTCCCCAGCAGATATACTAGTAATTCAGATTTAAAAAAAAAAATCCTTTCTTTATGTTTTAAAGGGAGCTGTAAATCCTATGCAGACCTCAGGGGGGTAGGGACAAAGGGAGACAAGAAGGGAGGACTCATTTGCTTATTAGGTTTCCATAAAAAATGAAGAATAACAAGCAGATCTAAATCTGCCCACAACTGAAGCCACTACTGAAACATTAAAGACTCTTCTTGTAGGCAAATTGCAATCCCTAACTTTCTGTTGTCTCCCATACATACGTGCTGCTCCAATTGAAGAGACATTATTAATAAAGGAAGAGATGGCTACAAATTAAAGCAAGCCCTACTTAATCACATTAATCCAGAGCAAGTCAAAGGCTTCAATTTTCGAAATAATTTTGGGCTTAATGCCTCGGAGATGGGCAGACTGCTCCATTGAGGCAGCAGCTGGTCCAATTTAAACTGCATTGTGAGGCTGGAATTGTCAGATCCTTACAGAAACAAGGAAGCCTGACACTTTTCAGGATGCAACCAAAACTGCTGAGACAAAGGAAATTGCAAGAAATTGAAAGGGCCCTGTAACAATTACAAGGCGGCCCACTGTTGATGGGTTGTATATGATTAACCGACTCGCACTGTCGGACGGGGTGGCATGCACTCACTGCGACTGTGCCTCCAGCCATTGAGCCCCAACAGCTGCTGCTGGAAGCACAGTCATGGAGCCACTGCTTTGGGTTACCGATTAGAAAAGGCCTGTCCATAAAGAAAGAGAGTAGGGACCAGCATAAAGGTCACCTTACCCAGGCTGCCAGCCTCTCCCATAGAGATGGCAGCTGCACGTCTGGACAGGTACCGCTGAGGAAACAGGGCTGGAGCATTAGGTGGACGGAAGGGACTAAACCCTGTGTTCCAGAGAACAGGTTTCAGCAGAGAGATTTTTATTTTTCTGAGCAATTATCTTAATGATTTTCTAACTTAATGATTTTCAAAACTAAAAAGTACGTAAAAAAAAATAAAAAGTACTGAGTTGTGAATCAAGAGATCTAATTTCTAATCCCAGATGTGTAACTCTGGCTGAATGATGTTGGGCAATTTGCTTTATTCTCTGGCCTCTGCTTTTTTCATGAATCAAACCAAGGTTCCATCTTTGTGTTACATGGCTTATACACGGGGTTGACCAACTCCAAATTTCCAATAGCATCTCTTACATTTATTTACACAGTTTCTAATGTCCTGGGAAATGCCACTGCACAGTGATAAAGAGCTCACTATCTTTAGGACTGATTTCACCACTGAACAATGAAGGGGCCCTACTGAGGAAGCAATTTGCATGATTTCACTTGTTTCAACACTCCAATTTTTTAAAATTCCTAAGCATCAAAAAGAAAACACATCCAGTTTCAAACAGTAAAATAATAGCATTAACTCTCAGATAAGGCTTGAACTGAGGAGAGAAGTTACGGCAGGCAAAGAAGACCAAATCCTATCCCAGCTCCTCTGCTTAGACAACTGGAGGCTAAATTTCTGAAATTTCAGTGTGGGATCACCTTGGAGTCACTTAGCTCATTATACAACATGTTGGGTTTTCTCATTTTAGCGCTCTGGTTGTTTGTGGCTTTATATAGTCTCTTTGCTGATATTACTCCTGTCTTTGACATATTACAAGAAATTTTTAGAAAAGGGATACCTGGAATATAAAAGACAGCAAGTAAAGTTATTCTAATATTTAAACCAAATAAAAATAATGCATTTGTATGTGGGTCAATTAAGTCCTACATTAATGCAATAGCCCTAGGAAGCCAACCAGTAAACACTGGTCCAAGTAATGAGTTTTAATTGAGTGAAATAATTTCATTAAGTTTTAAAGCAATTCAGAAGAGGACAGATTGGCAGATGGATGGATAATATACAGGTAGATAATAAGTGTGTGTGTGTGTGTGTGTGGGGAGGGGGTGATGGATTGACTTACAGGTGTGCCTCACATTAGGTCATAGAGATGCTCACTAAAAGTCCATAGCTTCTCCAAATTGAGCACCCACTTCAACCTCCTATCACCTAGCTGAACTCCTTCAATTTGACAGAGAAGCACATGACTCTATTTCCTCAATCTTAGTGTCAGGCTACTTACAACATTTGGAGCTAAGCATCCAAATTCCTCAGGGAATCTTCCAAAATCTGCCTCCCTATACCTTTCACCAGTCTTGTTCTCTCCAAGTAATAAACAATTTTCCTCCCTCAGTTCTTCAAATATCTGAAAACAACTAACCCGCTCCCCCATTTCTCACTACACCTACCCAACCAAGCCTTTGACTTACAGAATCTAAGGATAATTGCATGTTAGAAGGCCTCTGAGTTTAACAGGTGTGGCAGTTAATTAAGTTATTGCCTCTCAGCTCCAAATCCACCCTTCCTTCCTGCTCTGTGATAATGGAGGTGGGCTCTGCGAATATCTCCTTTGCTAGATGCCATGACTTTAAGCCTGGTCACTAGAGGGCACTGGAGGGACACTAGAGGAGGAGAGAGTTTTTCTCTTCCAAGTTCC
>NW_005367108.1:1469769-1470790 GCF_000412655.1 Myotis brandtii | reverse complement strand
TTAAGAGATAGCAGTATAAATGTATTATTTTAAGATATGGGGGTCACTAAGCAGAAGAAACAGCTAAAATACAGACTTCTGGGGAGCAGGATTTAAGGTAGAGTAGAATAAGGAAGAGGAATATTGCTTTTATTTTAAATGGTAGTTGATTTTTAACTCTGTGCATATAAAATTTGAGTTTAATTCATTATAATACAAAATTAATTCACTAAAACAAAATTCAAATACATTCAACTGAGTGATAACTTGCTCATACCTATAATCTCAAATCTGTTCCTGAATTGGCTTTTTTTGTGTGTTTTTTAAAATATTTTATTGTTGAGAGTACTATAGATGCCCTCCCTTTTTTCTCCCCCTTTGCGCCACCTCCTGAATCCCACCCCGCCCCAGGTCTTCACCATCCTATTGTCTGTGTTCATGGGCAATGCATATATGCATATAAGTTCTTTGGTTAATCTCTTCCCACCCCTACCCACTTCCCTCTGAGCTTTATCAGTCTGTTCTATGTTTCCATGCCTCTGATTCTACTTTATTCATCAGTTTATTGTGTTCATTAGACTCCATATATATGAGATCATGTGATATTTGTCTTTCCCTGACTGGCTTATTTCTCTTAGCATAATACTCCTCAGGTCCCTCCATGCTGCTCTCTTTTTTATAGCTGCATACTCTTCCATGGTGTAAATGTACCACAGCTTTTTTATCCACTCATTCACTGATGGGCACTTGGGCTGTTCCCAGATCTTAGCTATTGTAAATAGTGCTGCTATGAACATAAGGGTGTATATATTCTTTCTGACTAGTGTTTCAGGGTTCTTAGGATATATTCCTAGAAGTGGGGTCACTGGGTCAAATGGAAGTTCCATTTTTATTTATTTATTTTGGGAAACTCCACACTGTTTCCCATAGTGGCTGCACCAGTCTGCATTCCCACCAGCAGCGCACTAGGGTTCCCTTTTCTCCACATCCTCACCAGCACTGCCATTTGTTGAATTATTGATGGTAGCCATCTGACAGATCT
>NW_005367108.1:1466808-1469209 GCF_000412655.1 Myotis brandtii | reverse complement strand
GATAGATAGATAGATAGATAGATAGATAGATAGATAGATCACCATGATATTGGTTCTGTTCCTCTGGGGAACCCTGATAAAATACAATAAGCTTTTATAAAGTACAAAGTAAGAAAATAACTTCAGATAGAGGAAATAAGCTTTCATGACATTTTGGAGGCATAAAGGGACTCAACGTGCTTGGCTGGAGAGTAGAAGAGACTGAGAAAAAAAGGTTAAATTGTGACAATTTAGAAAAAGAAAACTCAGGGAAATTAAATAAATCATTTAAATGGAATTCCATGATAAACCATTTTATGAAAGAAACAATCCCCTTTGTAATGTAAATAGACAGTTAATAAATCTAAATTTTTAAATAAGGATACAACTGTTTTTAATTGAATTTATGGGCAGTTATTTCTTGCATGTAAAATGCACAGTAATCTATTCCTAAAGTTATATCTATTTACTTATATTTTATAGTCTGTATAATTCCTATAGAATTGTTTTAAAGAATTTTTATTACGGAAGTTTTCAAACATATACAAAAACAGAAATAATTACAAAATAAATCCCAATTACCACCTATCCTCCAGATGTAAAAATTACCAATATTGTAATATACTTAATTCATCAATCCTTTTTTCTTTTTCTTCCTTTTTTTCTATTATTTTATAGTATGCTAAAAATAAGAATATTTTTGTTCATAACTGTAATATCATTATCTCATCCAACAAAATTAACAGTCACTCCTTAGCATCATCTAATTCCCAGTCCATATTCAAATTTCCCTATTAACAAAATGTGTCTTTTTTTCCCCCCATGTTTATTTTTATTTTTTCCATCACCATTTATCCCATCTATGCCCTCTTCCACCTCCACCCAACCCCCTCACCAACATCCCCGCACTGTTGTCCATGAGTTCTCTCTCCACCCCTCCAGCACCCCCTAAAAATGTCTTTTTAAAGTTGTTTTTTAAATCAATTTCCATCCCATGGTCCACACACATATATGATTATTATGTCTCATAAATGTTCTGTAATCAATCATGCTTTTTTAACTTGCTGACATAGGTAAGAAACCAGGTCAGTTGTCCTTAGCATACTCTACATTCTCGATTTGCCTATTGCTTCTTCGTAGAATGTAGCCTGTAAGGCATTTCTCTATCCCCTTCATTTCCTGGTAACTGAACCTGGGATCTAAGGTTTTGACTTTATTTAGGATCAACTATTTTTCCAAAAGTTCTTCATATGTGGTGCTAAGTATTTCATCTTGCATCAAATCAGTAGGTATATAATGTCTGGCTATTCCTCTGTTAGTGATTATTAATCAATGGATTCAGGTGGTGACAGCCATCTAACCTATTCCCAGAAACGTTTATCCTAGAGGTTGCAGTAGGGTGTATATTGCCTAAAGAAATTGCCTCATTAGAAGTTGCAAATGATAATTTTTCTAGTTCTAAAATTACTTTTACATTAACAGCAAGATGTAAAAATCTATAGAAATGAGTTTTGGTCATAAACTAGGGGAAATTAATATATGAAATAGGAGTCACTACAATTGGCATACAATAAATTGCACATTTAAAATGTATATGAGAAGTTTTAACATATGTATCTACTCTAAAACCATCACCATACTCTACATAATGAACATGAGCCACTATCACTCTCAAATGTTTCCCATTCACCTTTGTAATTCTTCCTTCCCATCCCCTGCAGGCCCCATTCCTATGCAACCATTTCTGCTACTATAGCTTGTGTTACAGTTAGGTAATTTGAATCATATAGTATGTATTCTTTTTTGTCTGGCTTCTATCACTTAGCACAATTGTTTTGAGACTCACCCATATTTTTGTGTGTATCCTTTGTTTATAACTTTTTATTACTGAGTAGTATCTCTCTGAGTGGATGTTCCATTTTGTTTGCACATTCTCCTGTTATGGGCATGTGAGTTGTTTCTCACTGGAGGCTATTATGAATAAAGCTCCTATAAACATTCTTGTATAGGTTTTCATATAAATATTAGTGGCCTGGTGCACAAATTCATGCACATTGAAAGGGAATTAATTAGAAGAAATATTTTAATATCGCTATTTGCCCTTTCTCTATAATAGAAGCGTCAGAGATTAAAGAAAAGTAGTAAAATGTATATGGAAATAATATATAAATTTATTAATAAATAAACAATAACAACATGATATAACAACAGCAAAGATATGATATAAAAACAACAAAAACATGATATAAAAACATTGATACAAACAATGACTGATAAATTGATTAAACTTATTCTAATATCTCCCTGTATACCACATTAAGAGTAAAAACACTTTCAGAATGCTTGACTAATTTCCCTTGTGATGAAGTATTTACAACTTTAACTTCAACATCACATGCTCTTTGAACTTGAGAGAAAGCAA
>NW_005367108.1:1463460-1466089 GCF_000412655.1 Myotis brandtii | reverse complement strand
TATCTATAGATATACTATTTCCAAAGGTAGCTTCAATAATAGATCCATTACAAATCATTTCACAGGGTATTTCAATAATATCCATTCCTAAATGAAAACTGCTATCAAATTTGCCACCTCCAAGTTTTACTAACCATTCTGGGCTGTCAGGGTGCGGACAGCAAGCTGACCAATGGCTGATTCTGCGAGGAATGGGGCTCCTGCCTCCCTGCTTTCAGGGTCTGGGGTGCAGGTATCCAGCTCCCGCCTCCCTGCTGTCAGGGTCCGGGGTGCGGGTATCTGGCTCCCACCCCCCTGCTGTCAGGGTCCAGGGTGTGGGTGAACGGGATTTGGGGCTGTCAGGCGCCAACAGCAAGGTCTGGGTCAGTGCTCGTCATAGCTACCAGCTGGTGGTCCGGTCATTGGTCGTTACGCTATAATGGTCGCTGGGCTTTTATTATATAGGATAAGTTTTAATTTCTTTTGGGTGAATACTCAGGAGTGAGATTGCTGGTTCATGTGGTAAATGTATATGAAATGGTACAAGAAACTTCCAAATGGTTTTCCAAAGTGGTTGGCCATTTTGCATTCCCACCAACAACATATGAGAGTTCCAGTTGCTTTCATTCTCACTAGTAGTTGGTATTGTCAGGATTTTTAAATTTAATCATTCTACTGAATTAGAGTGGTAGCTCAGTGTAATTTTAATTTGCATTTCCTTGATGACTAAGAATGTAGAGATTCTTTAAATATTTTTCTATGCCACTTGTATGTCTTCTTTGGCGATATATTTATTCTAATCTCCTGCCCAATTTTTAAAAATTGTTTATATCTTTATTATTGAGTTTTGAGAGTTGTGTATATAAATACTTTTATTCTTCTATGGAATAGGAAAAAGAGAGAGCTCATGATGGAGCTTAAAGTTATTTACAACCTGAACAAAAATGTGCACCAGGCAGCTAGGGGTTGAAATAAAATAAAGCCCTCTTCCAGGGATAAAACGCGATCTCTGCCAACTCGGTATTCTAAGGTGGTGAAGCCAAGCGTGGGGAAGATGCCTGGCTGGCTGTCAGGTTAGGTTCCCTGTCTCCCACAGTGTGGATCCCCACACTGCAATATTTCAGCCTAGCTAAACAGTTCTCTTCTTTCAAAGAAAAAACACAAAAATCGTGGATTCAACCTTTCCTAAATTCTTCATAGGGTCATATATTAAATGAGTTAATCATATACATTGTGTCAATACTCCACAGAACTGCTCATAAAATCAAAGAATTTCAAATACACCCACCCCTATGATACTGATCCCTGTATAGTGCCCCTCACAAGCACTTGGAACTAAGCTTGGTCTGACATGGTTTTAGTGACCCTGCTAGCACCTGGAGACCATCCCCTTCCCTCCACTAGCAGTACATAGGAGAATCTTGTGTGTGACCAGCATCAAGCTGTCCATCTTTAATTTTCAAATTTCTCTTTATTAACTTTTAGAATTAACTTAGATTAAAATTCTATCATATGAATCAGGCAACTAGTATATTATACATTATTTTTCGATGTTTTCTTAAAAAAAAGACATACCTATAATTTCTATACAAAACAGATAGAAATGTGGCTCTCTACCAAAGAATACCATGTTGTCTCTTATGTAGACTTTTACAACTCAGTGCTTTACCTTGAACAGAAATAGCTACTGTTGGAAGAACCAAGAAGGCGGCGTAGACAAACACCTATACTCGCTGCCTCCACAACCACATCAAAATTACAACTAAAATACAGAACAAACATCATCCAGAACTGCCAGAAAGCTGGCTGAATGAAAGTCCTACAACTAGAAAAGTAAAGAAGAAAGCACACTGAGACTGGTAGGAGGTGCGGAGGTGGGGAACGGGCTGGTCCGGCACCCACATGTGCCACTTTTTTAATCAGGAGGGAGATTGCCTCTGCGGAGGCCACCCAGAGGAGCAAGGGGTCCCACCCCCACACCGGACATCCAGCGCAGGGTCCCAGAGCTGGTAAAAGAAGTCCCTACAGCCAGTAAGAACTACGGGCTGTAAAAACCAGTGAGGACTGGGGCTCAGTGACACACAGGCTGCTGGAGATCCAGCTGCTCCTCTTAAAAGGCCAGAGCACAAACTGAGCTTATAAGCTCCTGCTTCCTCTGAGCTCCAGTGCCGGGAGAGGCTCTGGGGAACCCAGACACATACGAGGAGAAATTGGACTGTCTGCCATCGGGGCAGGAACTCGGGGTGGCTTTCTTCCAGATGGAGGTGCTTGCAGTGGTGATTGTTCCCGTGTTGGGACTGCAGTTGCAGGGCTGACTGGCAGCCATTTCTGTTTGCTTAGCCCTGGTGATTCCTTGAGATCCCACCCCACCCAGTTTACAACCCCACCCAAGCTGTGCACAGTGACTTTTGCATATGAATGGCCTGTCCTTTCTCAGGCTAAAAACCTGTCAAACAAGCTGCAGCGGGGTCAGGGAACTCCAAATCCTATCTAATAATAGACAAACATGGTAATTGACCGTACCTTCGCTACGCTTCCCATTGGCTAATCAGGGTGATATGCAAATTAACTGCCAACAAAGATGGCGGTTAATTTGCATACGTAGGCGCAATGCTGGGAGGCAAAAGGGGAAGGATGGAAGAAGCCACCT
>NW_005367108.1:1457047-1460859 GCF_000412655.1 Myotis brandtii | reverse complement strand
TTCATCACCACCAAACCAGTATTATATGAAATGCTGAAGGTTATTCTTTAAGGAGAGGAAGAAGAATAAAAAGGTGAAGATAAAAAAATATGAACAACAAAGTGTTAACAAATTCATATGTATCAACAATTGAATCTAAAAATCAAACGAGTAAAAAATCTGATGCACAGAATAAACTGGTGAATGGAATAGAATTAGGGGCATGGAAATTGAACAGACTGACGATTCTCAGAGGGAAGGGTGTGTGTGGTGGGGGGTGGCAGGAAGGGATTAGACAAAGATCTTATATGCATGTATGCATTACTTATGGACGCAGACAATAGGGTATCGAGGACCTGGGGTAGGGTGGGAACTGGGTGGAGGGGAGCTATGGGGGGAAAAAAGAGGGACATCTGTAATAATCTCAACAATAAAGATTTTTTAAAAATAAAAAATAGCTACTGTTAGGTGGACTTTATTTTATTACTTGTAATAGAATTTGGTAGATAAGTAAAATTTCTAGATATAAACAGATAACAAAACAATTTTTCTGATAGTACTACATTTAGGAAAGACCAGACCTAAGATGTGAGACTTAAATGAGTATTTCAGTTCATACTTCTATAGTAAAGTTTTTTTCTCCTTCACTGTTCTAACAATACTATATAACATCTGCCTTGTCCTTTTTAAAATTATTATTGTTTTCAGAGAGTAAGGGAGAGGGAGAGAGAGATAGAAACATCAATGATGAGAGAGAATCACTGATTGGCTGCCTTCTGCACACCCCACACTGGGGATCGAGCCCACAACCTGGGCATGTGCCCTGATCAGTAATCAAACCATGACCTCCTGGTTCATAGGTTGATGCTCAACCACTGAGCCATGCCAGCTGGGCTGCCTTGTCTTTTTTAACACTCACAACAAATCCCTGAGGTACCTAAGAATAATTTCCCATGATCACACAGAAAGCAAGTGGGAGCAACAAGACTGAGAGCCAAGTTTTCTGTTTCCAAATCAGGTCTTTGTCACTGTACCCTCTGCCTCCCCACAGGTAACACTTCATTGTTGTCCATGAAAGTCTTTGCCTTATGCATCCAGAAAACTCAAATTAGCAATGTTGTCCCAACCTTACAAAAGTGATCATGTAATCACGGGTAATATTTTTCATAAACAGATACATATCCTGCCATATTTATGATTCGGCTCTAAGTTCTGTTTCTTTAAGAAAAGAAATTCCGTTAAGCTTTTATTTTCCCACTGAAAAATAGTTGACAAAGGGTTTCGTCTTACAATGAAACCATTTAAATGACTCAGAAAAACTGAGAATAGCTCACTCGGTGGTATCATTCCTTTGAGCACAATTGTTTGGATGAATTCTACTCTTTCCCATTATCTGAACACAACGTGTGGCAGCAAATTGCATTTGGTGGTAACAATACATTTACATTGGCTAGAACTCTATTTTCAACTGCCAATAAAGACTCCAGAGAAGCAGTCAAACCTGGAGACAAATGACTGTGCGAGGAAGCACAGAGAGCACCTGCAAATGGGTTCGTGGGTGATGCCTTATCTATTTGTAGCAACTGTGTTCAAATCGGCATCTTCTCCAGAAAACTAAAAATAAGGGTTCTAAGAGGTGGGAAAAGGTTACTACTATAAAGTTGTTGGATAACAAATGTCAAGAGGTTAAACTGTATCTGAATTCCAGGAGGGTAACATGAAATAATTCTCTTCAATTCTCAGCTGGGTACAGGGAGATCCACTTAATGACTGAGTGTGGCCTACCGAGAAAATCAGATAGTGGTCTTGCTCAAAACAAATATTGGGTCACACAGCCCTATGAAGATCCCACGATGTTGAAAGAACGCATGGATTTAAAATTTTTGAAATCAGGATAATTTTTAAAAATTATTCATGACGCAGAACTTGTTTGCACATATACTAATCATTCAACAACAATTTACAGAGATCTTACTACATGTCAGACACTGATCTAGCTCATGACAGCAAAGTAGTAAGACAGACAGTGACTGAGGTAGATGGAAGGACAGTGCTGTGAGGATATATAACGGGTGTGCCCAGCCTTACCCAGGGAGCACAGCTTGGAAAGTGAAGACTTACAGATGAGTTACGACTACGATAAAGGAATAATCTCTCTCCTTATCTCCTCTACTCTTTTTAGAAGTCATTTTTCAGTAACATACTTTCCACCCACATGCCTTGAGTGCCAATAAGAGCTATTTTGTTAGATGAGAATGAAGTGTTCCCATTCTGTTTAAAAATAAATAAATGAATTGCTTGCCGTAGTTAGAAACAATGTGCCACACGTGCATCTCCTCCATTAGGCTATGAGTTTCCTTAACACAGTGAATGTCCTGCTCATCTTCATATTTATTCATTTAGTTGTTTATTCATCAAACATTTATTAAATGGCACTCGGGTTATAAAGATAAATTAGAGGTCTTGGCCCTGAAGAAACTCCTGCTCCAGGCAAGGAGAGAAGCAATCACTGTGATGTAATAAGTGCAATGAGGGAAATACGCAAGGGGCATGAAGAGATGGAAGGATTGGAGTGCTAACCTAGCTCAGAATTTGGGGATAGGCTTGGGGAAGAAAGCTGGAGGAACTTAGGCCAATTCTCATGGTGCTCAAAAAAACAAACAAGTGCAAGTAATTTTTCTCTGTATGAAAGGATAAAAGGCACAGAACACATTCTCCCAGCATGCCCATGGATACATTAAAAATATATTTTTCTCATATGGCAGAGGAGGGAATTGATGTTGGGAGAGGCTAAGCAACTTACTCCTAGTCCCCCAGTAGGTGTAAGGGGCTGTCAGAACACACATACTTCCATCTGCTGACCCCTATTTCAGTGCCCTTTTCTGTGTATCTCCACTGCTTTTCAGAAAGCAAGGCTGAATCATGGGGCCCATGAGGAATTCCCAGGATGAATGACTGGCTCCAATCCTGGATGACTGTGTCGTGGAACCTCAGTCGTACACTTATATTCATTGGTCATTGGGATGATGGGAAGAATTCCTCCTCTCATGATTACAAAGACAAGCACAGACAAAACTCCAGCTACCCTCCTCAGCCCCATTCAGTCTCTCCGAATTGACTTCTTAACGGTCCATGAGCTGAGCTCTTCAGCCAAAGCAGCCTCCTCACCCACTGGGTCTCCACAATAAGAGCCCAAACAAGCTTCTCTTTCGGCTGTTCCTATGAATTGCAGAGAGAGGTCCCACATTGCTTGGGATATAATTACATGATTAAGCATTGCATTCTCTCCAGGAACTCTAAAGTGCCATAATTACCACAACAGGAAGGGGTAGGGAGTAAACAATGTGCAATCATGGCTGTTGACAAGGTTTTAAACTTGAGTCTAGGACTATGCTGGTCTCCATTAAAGGGAAGAGACATACTTACTCCAACTATGTTCATATCAAGAAACATAACAAGCTATAATCAAGAATATAATCAAGAATATAACAAAACACTGATTGCCCTTAATGACCTTGTTATTCTTTCATTAAATGTATTATGAAAACTGGGCAATGTATTTTAGTGGATTTTTTGAGTGATGTACATATTTAATGTATGGTTGACCTTTGCATTTAAATATGATATCTTTGGTAGAAGGGTCCTGTAACCATGTGTGGATAAAGAGACCATATGCCTTTACTACACTGCACTTATGTCAAAAGACTGGGGCGGGGGGGTTGGATTTGAACCATAAACAAAAATTAATAAAAAATGGACCACAGACCTAAATGTACATGTTAAAATATACAAATTCTGGGGGGGGGGGGGGAAATTTTTTAAAATTGGGGTGG
>NW_005367108.1:1428115-1456987 GCF_000412655.1 Myotis brandtii | reverse complement strand
AAAGTGTAATAATTACCACAACAGGAAGGGGTAGGGAGTAAACAATGTGCAATCATGGCTGTTGACAAGGTTTTAAACTTGAGTCTAGGATGCTGGTCTTCTCCATTAAAGGGAAGAGACATACTTACTCCAACTATGTTCATATCAAGAAACATAACAAGCTATTCGGGGGGGGGGGGAATCTTTGTAAATTGGGTTAGGCAAAGAGTTCTTAGATATGTCACCATAGAAAAATACTTGATTGGACCTCATTAAAATTTAAAACTTCTACTTTTTGAATGATACTGTTAAGAGAATTCAAAGACAAGCCAAGACCCAGAGAAAATGTTTGCTAATCATATATCTGAAAAAGGACTTGTAATCATAGTATATAAAGATCTCTCAAAACTCTAAAATCTAAAAATAACATAAAAATGTACAAAAGATTTGGACATATTTACAAAAGAATATGTATAGATGGTCAGTAAATACATAAAAAATCCTCAATATCATTTAGTCAGCAGAGAAATGCAAATGAAAGCACAATGATATCATTACACAGCTATCAGCATGGCTACAATTAAAAAGACGGACTAGCCCTAGCAGTTTTGGCTCAGTGGATAGAGCTTCAGCCTGTGAACTGAAGGGTCACAGGTTCAATTTCAGTCAAGGGCACATGCCTGGGTTGCGGGCTCCATCCCCAGTAGGGGGCGTGCAGGAAGCAGCAGATCAATGAGTCTCTCTCATCATTAATGTTTCTGTCTCTCTCTGCAGGAAGCAGCCGATCAATGAGTCTCTCTCATCATTAATGTTTTTGTCTCTCTCTACCTCTCACTTCCTCTCTAAAATCAATAAAAATATATTTTTTTTAAAAGCCTGTCTAGAGTAGTTCAGTTGGTGAGTGTCATGCTGTGTACCAAAAGGTTGCCAGTTTGATTCCTGGTCAGGGCACATACCTGGGTTGTGGGTTCAGTATGGTCAGGGCATGTACTGAAGGCAATCAACTGATATTTCCCTCTCACATCAATGTTTCTCTCTCTCTCTCTCTGTCTCTCTCTCTCTCTCTCTCTCTCTCTCTCTCTCTCGTAAGGATTTTAAAAAGTACTAATAAAATTCTCTCTCTTTCTCTCTCTCTCTCTCTTTTCCTTTCTCTCGGGTAAGGATTTAAAAAAGTACTAATAAAATTTAATTTAAAAATGACTGACTATACCAAGTGGTGAAGATGTAGAGTAACTAGACTCTCATGCACTGCTGGAAGGAATGTAAAATGGTACAAGCATTTTGGAAAACAGCTTAGCAATATCTTAAAAAGTTAAACATATGCCTACCATATGACTGAGTTATTCCATTTCTAGGTATTTATGTAAGAGAAATTAAGGTATGTCCACACAAACACTTGGACATGAATATTTGTGGCAACATTAATTATAATAGCTGAAAACAATCCAAATGTTCACCAACAGGTAAATGGATGGTATATATACACAATGGAAACTATTCAGCAAGAAAAAGAAGCAAACTATTGGGAAATACAAGAAGATGGATGAACCCAAAAACAATGCTATTGAATGAAAGAAGCCAGACATAAAAGAGTACATATTCCATATAAAATTCTACAAAATGCAAATTTATTGATAGTGACAGAAAGCAGATAAGAGGTCATCTGGGCATGGAGGTTGGGGAAACTGGTGGCAGGAAGCAGGGAAGATGAGGAAGGCAGGAGGGAGGGATTATAAAGGCACATGAGAAAATTTTGGGGTGGTGGATATATTCAATATATTGATTGTAGTGAAGTTTTACAATGTTACATATGTTAGAACTTACCAAATTATATAATTTACATATGGGTATTTTACCATATGTCAATTATACAACAATGGAGCTGTTTCTGAAAAATCTACACTAATAAAAGAGAAACATGGTAATTAGCGTACAACCGCTACCCTTCCCATTGGCTAATCAGCATATCCTTATGCAAAGAGGAGGGAAGCAGGCATGTCCTAGGTGCCTGCCAGCGGCCAGAGGAAGGAAGCTCGGGTCCCGGGTGCTGTAGGGAAGCTGGTATAGAAGGGAAGCCGGTGCCGGCAGCCAGGGGAAGGAAGGCCTACTCTTGCATGAATTTTTGTGCATTGGGCCTCTAGTTAATATATAAAGAAAGATCTGGTCCTGATCCAGTCCCTGCTAGAGGCTAGCTATCTGACAATGGAAGGCATTAGCCTTCCTGGGTCTCCATTTTCTATTGTGTAAGAGTAGAGATAATTCCAAAGGTCTTTCCAGCTCTGTTAATTTGGCTGAGGTATGGGTCACTTGCCCCAGCATTATCATAGTTGGTCAGGACCCCAGGAGTTCTCAGCCTAAAGACCTGGCGATGTAGAGTAACTAGACTCTCATGCACTGCTGGAAGGAATGTAAAATGGTACAAGCATTTTGGAAAACAGCTTAGCAATATCTTAAAAAGTTAAACATATGCCTACCATATGACTGAGTTATTCCATTTCTAGGTATTTATGTAAGAGAAATTAAGGTATGTCCACACAAACACTTGGACATGAATATTTGTGGCAACATTAATTATAATAGCTGAAAACAATCCAAATGTTCACCAACAGGTAAATGGATGGTATATATACACAATGGAAACTATTCAGCAAGAAAAAGAAGCAAACTATTGGGAAATACAAGAAGATGGATGAACCCAAAAACAATGCTATTGAATGAAAGAAGCCAGACATAAAAGAGTACATATTCCATATAAAATTCTACAAAATGCAAATTTATTGATAGTGACAGAAAGCAGATAAGAGGTCATCTGGGCATGGAGGTTGGGGAAACTGGTGGCAGGAAGCAGGGAAGATGAGGAAGGCAGGAGGGAGGGATTATAAAGGCACATGAGAAAATTTTGGGGTGGTGGATATATTCAATATATTGATTGTAGTGAAGTTTTACAATGTTACATATGTTAGAACTTACCAAATTATATAATTTACATATGGGTATTTTACCATATGTCAATTATACAACAATGGAGCTGTTTCTGAAAAATCTATAATAATAAAAGGGTAATATGCTAATTAGACCGGATGTCTTCCAGACGTCATTCTGGATGTCCTTCCTGATGAAGCCGGGGCCGGAGGGAAACCTGCCCGGGTCCCAGGTGCCTGCCAGTGGCCGGAGGAGGGAAGCAGGCATGTCCTAGGTGCCTGCCAGCGGCCAGAGGAAGGAAGTTCGGGTCCTGGGTGCTGTAGGGAAGCTGGTATAGAAGGGAAGCTGGTGGCGGCAGCCAGGGGAAGGAAGGCCTACTCTTGCATGAATTTTCGTGCATTGGGCCTCTAGTTAATATATAAAGAAAGGCCTGCTGACCCACCAGTCCCTGCTAGAGGCTAGCTATCTGACAATGGAAGGCATTAGCCTTCCTGGGTCTCCATTTTCTATTGTGTAAGAGTAGAGATGATTCCAAAGGTCTTTCCAGCTCTGTTATTTTGGCTGAGGTATGGGTCACTTGCCCCAGGATTATCACAGTTGGTCAGGACCCCAGGAGTTCTCAGCCTAAAGACCTGGCTTAAAGGTATCCCAAGCTAACTGCTGCCTAAAAGGCCCAGTGGCATACCTCTCCTGCCTGAATCACCATCCAATGGTTGGCATCCGTGTGCACCACATATGTTCCAGGAGCCAAGAATCAACCTGGACTCCGTGTGGCCGCTCCAGCCCAGCCTGTGCCCTTCACCTCTCTTTTCTCTTCCCACCACTCGATGCTTGGCCAGGCTCTCCTCCAGCCACACACTGGCACCTTAGCATTTTGGTCTGATTTCTGGAATGTGGGTTGGCATACCAGGGTAAACACCACCAGGATATCCAGACAAGCCATAAAATCAGCTGCAAGTCAAAGTAAGCAATAACTTGCAATGTTTTTGCTTTCCTGAGTCAAAGACAAAACCTCAGTTTGCCCTGAGCTAATCCCAGTGGCCACTGTGACTCACCAAGACCTCAGTCTCACCTCAACTCCAGTGGCAGAAATACTCAGAGGTAGGTTTAAGCCTCCTGTCCCTTCAAGGGCCAACCTGATCCTCACTTCCCCATTCAGCTCTCACTTCTATTTCAACACACTGGCCTCCCCGTCTATTTAACTGACTTCCCAGGACTCTCTACATTAGCTTCTCACTTTATTCCAGGTTACTTCCTTGAACTTGATATACAGGATTGTACCACTGGCCCATTCATCAGGGCTAAAGGTTTCTCACTGATTAGCCATGTAACTTAATCACCATGTACTCCAGAAGGTATTCTCCATCCCACCTGCCCTTCTCCATCTCCATGGTGGACCTCCAGCAGTGCCCTGAGTCATGCCTACCTGAGTGGCCTACCCAGTCACTCCTGCTTGACCAAGCATCTCAGGCCCAGCTGACAGCCAGCTCCCTACTGCACCCTTCAGGGCCCAACCTGGAGCAACTTTGCCCAGCAACTACAGCTTTGACTTAAACAACCATAGTTCCAACAAATGAGTTAAAACATATCTGGAAAAATGACAAAATAGAAAACTTTGAAAAAAATTCAGTGTTGAATTTTTGGGAAAAATAACAGAATTAACTATATTTTGCAATCATTTTAAACTATGTGCATGTCATTTGTAGTAGTCTCATTCAATGATAAGGTTGTTTTGGACAATTAAGGGAATGGCATATTATATCATGGGGTGAAAAGCTATTTGCTAATAGCCGGAGTTCTCATAAGCTGGTGAAGATGAAGGGAACACCATTTTAGCAGTGACTTAATGACACATATAATTTATGGGCGGATAATGTACTATAGGTATAGTTTGAAGGTGAATTTTAACAAAAGACTGGCTTTTAGAGGAATAGCTCTCTAGTCAAAGTTTTGAAGTTATCGCTGAGTATGACTTTGGAGGGTTTTGTTTCCTCTCCTGTAATAAACCATTAGTCCATTAAAGTAAAATATACTTGTCATGACAAGAAGCCACATAGAACTGATTAACAGGGTGGAGCAAAAGTAGGTTTACAGTTGTCTGTGTGGAAAATAATACAATAATTAATAGATAATAATACAGGAATAACTCTGTTTTGCGTACTCACAAGTGTAAACTACATTTTCCCCACCCTGCATAGTCAAATCATTATTTACCTGAGTTAAAAGGAGGAAATGATGGTATGAACAAGCAACTGACAAAGCTTTAAAATTACTAAAGCTTAGTTTTGTATCTGTATTTGATTTATAACAGCATTAGCTATTCTAAGAATTCATTTCAAATAAAATAACAAAATCAGCTGGGTTATCTTGTCCTCTTCCCTCTCCTTCTCTCCTAGGCTCCTTCTCTATTCCTGCTCTGAAAGGCTCCCCAATGGGCCAGCCATAAAACCAGCACCAGGTCCAAACTGGGAGCAGAAAAAAAAAAGATAATAGACTTGAGAAGCATTTCAGGGTTTAAAAAAAAAAGTCAAAGAGTCTTTCAGGATTTGAGCACTAAAAAGGCTCTTGGAGGCTGTCACAGATAGGAAGGAAGATAAAGGGTTTTCAGAAAAATGTACTCAGCATTAAAAAAAATGCCTGAACACATATACATGTCTTCCTAGGATAATATGATCTCCTCCCCTCCCCCCATCATGGTAGAACCCAGGTTTTTTCAGGGTGTATGTGTGTGTGTGTGTGTGTGTGTGCGCACGTGCGCACGTGTTAATCCTCACCCAAGGATATTTTTTCCATTGATTTTTTGAAAGAGTGGAAGAGAGGGGGAGAGGCAGAGAGAGAGAGAAACTTCAATGTGAGAAAGACACACTGATTGGTTGCCTTTGACAGGCACCCTGCCTGGGGCCAGGGATCGAGCCTGCAACCGAGGTATGTGTCCTTAACCAGAATCAAACCTGGGGCCCTTCAGTCCGCAGGTCAATGCTCAACCACTGAGCCAGACTACCTAGGGCAGAACTCAAGTTTTTGATAGAGTGAATGGTGGGCATTAAAAGACTCCCGTTGGAGAACAGGGCCACTAACTGTCTGCACATGATGAAGGCAAAGGACAAATCAATGATAACTCTTCAATTTCTAGTTTGAGTTACTACTAGAAAGGTTGGAGGCCATTAATGGAAAATCAGGAAAAGTTAATTTAGGATTTACAGTGATAAAGAGTTTAGGCTTAGCCATGTAAATCAATGAACACCTAACTTAGAAATAGTTTCGTAATAAACCACTGAAAATATGATAACTTTTCTAGACACTAGCATCAGGGTAGGGCAAGATGAGCTGTCATGAACAGTATGCAGGCAAGACAATCAGCCCTAGCCCAGGGTGAGTTGGTGGCCACAGGCAGGTACCAAAGTGAGCATAAGTCAGGAAGCATAACTGGGGTCAGCTACTACAATCAGCAGAAGCACAAAATGACCAAGGGAGCAAAAAATGAAAGACGGAAACCATGGGTGTAACCTACTGTCAAGGTCAACAGACTCAAGTGAAAAGGAAAGGTGTGAGCAGTAGGGTTCAGGCATGGCACAGACCCAACTGACTTTTTTGAAGACTAACAGAGCCTGCTTTGAAGATTCACGACCCACCTTTCCAGAACCACTCTGGTCTACCAATACTTGACACAAGCAGTTAAAAAGTATTAGATGCTCTGTGAAAGAAACTGGTAAGAGAGTGAAAAGATAAGTCACGAAGTCGGAGGACATATTTTCAAGTCACATATCCGATAAAGAATAAAATACTAGTACTCTTAAAACTTAATAAGAAAACAAGCAACCCAAATAAAAAATGGGCAGAAGTCTCAATAGACACCTCACCAAAGAAGATATACAAATGGCAAAAAAAGCATATGAAAAGATGTTCAATATTACAGGTCATTATGGAATTGCAAACTAAAACAACGAGATACCACTACATACCTATTAGAATAGTGAAAATCCAAAACATTGACAACATCACATGCTGGTGAGGATGTGGAACAACAAAGAGAAGCTTTCATTCATTGCTGGTGGGAAAGCAACATGGTACAGCGTCTTTGGAAGACAGTTTGGCAGTTTCACATAATATTACCACATAATCCAGCAATCACGGGCCTAAGGAATTTACTCAAATAAGTTGAAAACTCATGTGCACATAAAAGCCTGCACACAAATGATCATGGCAGCTTTTTTCCATAATGTCAAGAATTGGAAGCAACCAAGATGTTTTTCAATAGGTGAATGGATAACCTATGATACCTTCATTCAATGGAGTATTATTCAGTGATAAAAATGAGATGAGCTATGGAAGCCACAAAAAGACATGTAACAACTTGAAATGCATATTGCTAAGTGAAAAAATCCAGTCTGAAAAGGCTACATACTGTATGATTCCAACTGTATGGCATTCTGAAAAAGGCAAAACCATAGCTAGTAAGAGATCAGTGGTTGCTAGGGATTTGGAGGTAGGAAAGGAGGCAAGAATAGGTGAAGCACAGAAATGTTGAAGGCAGTGAAACTATTCTGTATGATAGTGGGTACCTGACATTATGCATTTGGTAAGCCCATATAATATACAACACAAAGAGTGAAACCTAATGTGAACTATGGACTTTAGTAAATAGTGGTGCATCTATATTGCATCTATATTGCTCATCAGTTATAACAAATACTATGGACTTTAGTAAATAGTGGTGCATCTATATTGCTCATCAGTTATAACAAATGTACCAAACTAATGTAAGATGTCAAGAAAAGGCAAAATGTACTGGGGGTGGTCAGGTAATATGGGAACTCTTTGTACCTCCTGCTCAATTTGTCTGTAAACCTAAACTGCTATAAAAATTAAAATCTATTTTTCAAAAAAGCAATGGATGTTCCCCTTCATGAAAACACAAACAAACCTGCCCTGCTCACCCCTCACTGTGTCTGGCACCTAGCACAGTGACGCTCACTGAGTAGGTAACTAATTTTAAAAAGTTTTCAACAGAGAACTCCTAACATGAGTATGTGCATTTACTAAATGTATGTAAAAGTACTGCGTGTGTAGCAACTTAAAAACATGCTAATTCATTCATTGCATTATCAAATGAAAAGGTTATCAGTACCATTAGAGCAGACTATAGTTGTTGAGGTGACACTTATTTAAGCAAACTAAACATAGCCAGAGAGAATAATTTCTGGTTAGTTTTAATACTATTTGGTTTTTAAGTGAGTGTTTCATCTTGCATTTTATGCTATATTTTGAAAATTGAGTCATATCCTATAATTAATTATTTTCAATGAAGTTTTTATTTTGCAGTCTGTGCTTAGGGTAAAAATTCAGGATTAAGAAAATTTAATTCAAATATGTTTTGCATAGATATCAAATATCCACATGCTATTCCTTTCCCAATGCTCTGACTGTCATGATTATGGCATTCAGAAATGACATAACATCAGGTCTTACAAAGATGAGTGAAAGACAGTAAGTTCTCTTACAAAAAAAAAAAACACATGTCTTAAACACACACGCACAGAGACAATGGGATTTCCTTTGTTCCCTTACTGAAGTTCATTTGCATTCCTCCCCACTAGTGCATGATCCCTTTCATATCATGGGCACCCTAGTTCTACCTCTGCCCAGGTATGTTGTCATTGGGTCAACCTGGTGCGTCCTTGGATTTCCTTGCAGGCACTGTAGTCCCTGGGTATCCAATTTATGTGATGAATCATCCATCTGCTGCCCTAACTCCAGGCTACGTGACCAGCCCATCTGTGCTTGTTGACATTACGGGCTGCCTCACTTAAGTGCAAGTGCTTCTCCTTCCCTCTCTCTCTCTCCACACACACACACACACACACACACACACACACACACACACACACCACATTTGGAAACATTGCTCCTTCTCTGTCCCATTGATCTTGGCTACCTGCAGCTTTTTCACTCCACTTTCATCACTAACCAGAACACCATGCCCTACTCAGTTGGCCCAGGCCCGGTAGTATTAAATAGCTTTTGCTTGCTTGTCATGTGCGATTCTTCATCTTGAAGTGGACCATTCATTCTGCAGCAACTGTTCCAAATTACAGGGTAAGAAGCATTCATCATCACCATCTACACACAGCCACTGATTTCTTCCATCTCTTTGCCATTTATTCCAACAGATCATATAGTTATTGCATTGCTTTCATCTTAGCTGTATGTGCTTCCAATCCAGGATGTATTTTCTTTTCTGGAACTTCTGTATCTTCCAGAATCTCAGGGAAACATGTTTAAGGCCCAAGTGTCTGCGTTGAGGTTATAAAGGGCATCGCCCCAAAACACAACCATGAGCAACAGAAGCCCCTAAGGATGAGGGATTTTTGGGCAGGGAGAGGCAAACAGAGCCTGAAGAAACCAATTTCAGAAACACCAATGAGCAGACAAAGCTACAAAACCAAAGGGAAAAACCCTGGAGAATGGCAATCATATTTTTTTTAAGGGAAGATAAAAGATCCAGGAAAGATCCACATCTTGATTCTCAACTCAGCATAACTGATCACTTGCCTATATTCCCTACTAGAGCATATATCACTGGAGTAGAATAGTCAACATAGTCTTTTCTTAACTTTCCCAAATGCCCAGAAGATGCGTTTTACCTACTGGATACTCCATAGGTAAGGAAGGGAAAGAGGGAGGGACCATGACTTATGAATCCCATGTGGAGGAAGGAGGAGCGAGCGGGAAGCAGGTCACTGCAGACTGGAGAGTGATGTGGGGACCTAACTACCTGGTTTCACCAGGAAGCATATCCTTTGCCACCTACTTGCATGAGTAAGAACCACCCTCCTCATAGTTGTTACAGGCTCCTTTCACCGGTGTGTGAATTACCTCCTCTTCATGTCATTGGATTCCATTTTGTACATTCAATGTTTCAAATATACTCCAGAAGCTATAAAACTGTATTTATTTAGTTTCTGGGGTTCTCCAGAAACTAACTGTGCAAATTGTGTCAGCTTGCTACATTCCAACAGATGCTGAGACAGGGATCCTTGTAAAATTCACTCGCCATTACCAGTAGGTAGCCAGTCTATTTTTCAGGGCATTGAGAACCTCACTAGACTTGATAGATTCAAAGGTAACAGATGAACATGTTTATCTGATTTTTTAACATTTTCTTCGATAATTGACACGTTCTGTGCTGAAAAATCTGAAGCAACTTATGTTTTTATCTAAATCTCTACTCTCTGAACCATCAGACGAGTTTCAAACTGGCAGACATAAATAAGTGCTTCCTTGAGTTCTGCGAAGGAGAAGCTCATTGGACCTTTTTCGTGGTATTTTCTCATTCTTCAGTAAACCAGGATGCATCATTCAGGGCTCACTGCAAGTGCCCCAGGGGCTTCCCAAAGCCGTCAAGATGGATCTCCAGCCTCTGCCTCCTTTAATACACTGTGGGTTTCTAACAACTCTGACTTATTCGATTAACATTGGCTGGGTGTCTGCTGTGTGCAAAGCACTGCTCCAGGTGTTACAGGAGCAGAGAGATGAAAAGATACAGTCCCTGCCCTCCAGGAAAATACAGTCTAATAGGAGAAGAGCCTGCATGTAATAACAAGATCTGCTCCCCAATTAGCCATGAATTTCAGTTGAATGTTTGGTTTTTCTTATTTTGGGAGGCTGTTACATACCTTTCTGAACATACAGTTCTCTTCGTTGTAACCACGTATATTTCTAATTCTCTTCCAGGGAAACCTAATTAAAAACTCAAGCACCAGGAGTACATTTTGTTCGGATATTTGCTCTTTCATCCTGGCTCCTGACAGCTCCTAAATAGCCTGGAATTCCTAGGTGATAGGAGTGTCTTTGGGATAAATCTGGGTGGGCTCCTAGAGAGCTCCAGATGGGAACTGCTCACCAGACAGACCGAGTCACGAGGAGAGGTTTGGAACTTTCAGCCCCAACCCCTCCTCCAGGAGAGAAGATTCCGATGATGATTGAACATACCTTTGTGATGAAGCCTCCACAAAAATACCAAAAGTACACAGTTTGGAGAACTTCTGGGTTGTTGAACACGTCCACATACTAAGAGATTGGCATAGCCCAACTCTATAGGGACAGAAGTTCTTGTGCTTGGAACCCTATATCTCTCACCCTACATATATCTCTTCATCCGGCTATCCACTCAGAGCCTTTATTATAGCCTTTATAACAAACTGGTAGACATAGTAAGTGCTTCCTTGAGTTCTGTGATCCATTCTAGCAAATTACTAAACCCAAGAGGGGGTCATGGGCACTTCAATTCACACTTGTCAGTCAGAAGTACAGGTGACAACCTGGGGTTTGAGACTGGCATCTGAAGTGGGGACAGTCTTGTGGAACTGAGCCCTTAAACCTGTGGGACCTGATGCCAACTCCAGATAAATAGTGTTGGAACGAAACTGAATTACAGGACACCCAGCTGGTGTCACAGAATTGCTTGATGTGTGGACAACTCACAGATCTGGTATCAGGGGTGAAGTAGGGTTGAATAGAGTACTGAGAATAGGGGAGGCACCCAGGAGTGTTTTTCTTATACACATAAAAATAAAATCATGTCCTAGGGAAGAGAATGAATTTTTGGACCAAGGCAAGTCCACTTTTAGACAGTACTCTACTCATCAAAACCTTGAGAAATTAGCCCAAAGATTGGGATAAAATTGTATGTATTTAACACCTATACACAAATGGCAGGTCATCGGGGTGCATTAATTTAAAATAACTGGGAAAAAAAGCTCATAGACAAACAAAACAGAACTCATGGGCTGATGGAAAAAATCTAAGCTGCTTGATGCATGAGATCCAAGGTCTCTAAAAACAAATTTTACTGATTTAAGGGTATTCCATTATTTAATTACATTGTTCTGCCTGGAGCTGGACAAGGCCTGTTATCTTCCTCTTACCTCTAGGCTGCCCAAGGACCCTTTCAAATCACTTCTTCCATCTGTTCAGGCAGGTGCTTAGTCACACCTGAGGGCAATGGTGTTCCCATCTCCCACAACCCTGCATTTGTCTCTGAGCACTAACCACTCCTCAGAATAACTCCTGGCCAAGAATACAATAGCTCAATATCTTTTTTTAATTAATTAATTTTTATTGAGAAAACACTGGCTAATAACATGATATAAATTTCAGGTGTACGACATTATAATTTGGTATCTGTATAGTCTATTGCATGCTCATCACCAAAATCTCCCACAACCCTGCATTTGTCTCTGAGCACTAACCACTCCTCAGAATAACTCCTGGCCAAGAATACAATAGCTCAATATCTTTTTTTAATTAATTAATTTTTATTGAGAAAACACTGGCTAATAACATGATATAAATTTCAGGTGTACGACATTATAATTTGGTATCTGTAGAGTCTATTGCATGTTCATCACCAAAAGTCTAGTCTCCATCTGTTACCATAAAGTTGATCTTCTTTACTCATTTCACCCTCTCCAACCTTCCTCCCTCCCTTACTGTCTAATATAATTAAAATGTTGAGTAAAATAGTTTTTTTCATCCTTTAAAAATTCTTCACTAAGCTAATATAAAAGAAACATGCAGAAGCCAAAACAAGGTGAACATAAGAACCCCAGAAAAGACCCGCACTCCAAAGCTCTGAAGTTTCTTCTGAACCTACTTAGTAGCTAGCTGCTTGGGGTGAGGGAAGGAGGGTTGGAGATGAGGCCTCGAGCCCCCCAAAGTGAGTAATATAATAGGAAACACCCCACAGAGGTATAACTCCAAAAAGCTACACCCTCAGCATAAAACTAAACAGAGAAAGACACTTGGCCCATTGAAAGGGCAGCATGACACACACCTAACTGAACCCAGGTACAGTTTCCTAAGGAGGAAAGAAAGCTACTTTCCCCTAAAAGCTTATAACCACCCCCCACCCACACACACTTTTTTGTTACCTAGTGGCCCACACAAAAATTCAAGTAGAGAGTTTAATTTAAAGTGCTACTGGTGGGCAAAGCCCCCAAGTTCCTGGTATTGGCTAATAGAAATCCTCTGTTGTGGGACATCCCTTCAACCCAGGCCTCCAGACGCCTCCATCCAGAGTCCCTGCGTTGATCTCTCTGCTGTGTGGTTAAAAACCAGCTTCCCAGGTTTACAGAATTAATCACAGTTATCCAAACTTGGAAGCAACCAGATGTCCTTCAGTAGATGAGTGGATAAACTGTGGTACATCCAGACAATGGGATATTGTTCAGTGCTAAAGAGAAATGAGCTGTCAAGCCATGAAAATACATGGAGGAACCTTATATGCATATTACTAAGTGAAAAAAGCCAGTCTTAAAAGGCTACATACTGTATGACTCCAATTATATGACATCTGTAAAAAGCAAAACTCTGAAGATAGTAAAAATATCAGTGGTTGCCAGAGGTTGGGGGTTCAAGGGGGTATGAATAGGCAGAGCAAAGAATTTTTTAGGGCAGTGAAACTACTTTATGTGATACTATTATGATGGATACATGCCATTATACATTTTTCTACACTCATAGAATGACAACACCAAGAGTGAACTCTAATGTAAACTATGGACTATGGACACATAATGATGTGTCAGTGTAGGTTCATCAGCTATAACAAATGTCAGCTATTAATGTGGGGGGAGGGGGCAGGAGGTATGTAGGATATCTCTGTACCTTCCTCTTAATTTTGCTATGAACCTAAAACTGCTCTAAACATAAAATTTATTAATTTTAAAAGGGTGTTGAAGACCAGAAAAAATAGCTTCTTTTCAATGCCCACCCCCACTTCCCACCCCCCACCACCAGAATGTGGCTTCACCCTTTCACAACCTGACTTTCAAAAGTGGACAGATGGTTTCCCCTGGAGCATTTTCAAATTATCAAATACAACCCAAAAAGCCTTAAACAAGGTGACAGATGTTTTTTTCTTGTGCACAAAGATACACAAGTTCAGGGACCTATGACCTTTTGTCAACCCACCCTTCAGAAGCAAAGCAGGTCTTCTGACAGGGGCGCAGAACTTACAGTAGCTAACAGTTCTTACCTCCCATGACTGAGGAGGGGAGGGAGGGCTTTCAAATAAGTGCAGTCAAAGAGCCTGGGCTGAAACTTAACATGAGAAGAGCACAAGTAAATGGAAGAAACCGGATGTTTTGGGGCCCTTGGCTGTGAGACCCAAAACTCAAGCAAAACTTCCTATGCTTAGGGCCTCTACGTGCCTTGGTACGTCTCTAAGCAGGCAGAGAATAAAAAGGCCTCTTTCTCTGCCTTCCAGCATTTTTTCCTCTGGATGTCCTCCCATAGGATTCTGAGGATTTCAGTAACTTCTAGTGCTTAGCCTTGGGCAGGCACGGTGTTTAGTGAGGTGGGGAGGTCTTCTCCTCACCATGCGTTTCAGCCCAGGCTGCAGTGGTCCCCGGTCTTCAACTGCTTTCTAACTTAGCTTCAAGCAGGCACCTCATTGGCCTGAAGAAATAGGACAATGTAAGAAGAAGCCCTCCCCTTTTTCCAACCAGAGTATCTTGGACACTGTTTTCATATTAGACTTCTGGGCAAAATTTTTATCTGCAGTCAAAGATTCTAATGCTTAATGAAAGTTTCAAAAATCACTGGAACAGATGATATCTAAGATCCAACCAACTGAAGGAAAAAGAAATCCACGGTCCATGTTTCTACAGATCAAGTAAGTTCATCCTAGTATTCCAGACCACCAGACGTTTTTAATAAACCATTTTCAAAATTCTACTTTATTCCTGAAAGAACTTCACAGCTTAATTTATTATCTTTTAAAGTATCCTAAAATGCTCAAGAAAGGCATGTAAAAATTATCTGAACAATCTGAAATACAAACCCTGTTTCTTTTCAAAAGAAGTACCCTCCAAAGAGACTGCTGGCAACTCTAATTAGCCAGGACCACACTGAGCGCTTACTGTTCCGAGAGCTTTGCACTGTTGTCCGTGGAGCAACAATGCTGCTCTACTTCACAGGCCTGGGAGAGGTCAGCCTGGGAAAAGGTTTTGTGGGTTTTATAACCTAGCAATTCATATAAGCTACTATTGTAATACCTGCTGAGAGTATTATGTTATAAACTCTTCTAAACCTAAGATGGGCAATATATACCAAGTCACCAGTTCTTGTGATTTTTGTAAGGACTATCCTATATAATAAAAGGCTAATATGCAAATTGTCCCCTCGGGAGTTCAACTGGGAATTCGATCACTCACTATGACATGTGCTGACCACCAGGGGGCAGCGCAGAACATGGCAGGCGACCAGTGGCGGCAGTAGGGCGCTGAGGGAGTGAGGAAAGGAGGAGGTGCGGAGGCGGGAAACTTCGGAGGCTGGGAAACTGCATGGTGATGGCGAGGGAAGGAGAAGGAGCTCAGTATTCTGTGGTTTTCAAGCATCTTAAAGAACTTAATAAAATAAAATATTAGTCAAAAATACAATATATAATATAACTAAAAGGGTAAATGAGTTCTCCAAGCAGCTGGGGAGGCTGAGAGGTGGGGAACCTGGTTGACCCTGATTGCCGGCCAGGCCTAGGGAACCTACCCATGCACGAATTTCGTGCAGCAGGCCTCTAGTAATAATAATATTAGAGTAGAAAAGCAATGTTTCCTTAACTAGAGGAAAGAAGAAGAAAAAAAGGGAAGGGGAAGAAGAGGAAATGATGAATAAAAAGAGGAAGGGGAGGCTGAGAGGTGGGGAACCTGGTTGACCCTGATTGCCGGCCAGGCCTAGGGAACCTACCCATGCACGAATTTCGTGCAGCAGGCCTCTAGTAATAATAATATTAGAGTAGAAAAGCAATGTTTCCTTAACTAGAGGAAAGAAGAAGAAAAAAAGGGAAGGGGAAGAAGAGGAAATGATGAATAAAAAGAGGAAGGAGCCCAGCCGGCGTGGCTCAGGGATTGAGTGTTGACCTATGAACCAGAAGGTCATGGTTGGATTTCCAGTTGGGGCACATGCGTGGGTTGTCTCAATTCCCCCCAGTGCGGGATGTGCAGGAGGCAGCCGATTAATGATTCTTCCTCATCATTTATGTTTCTATCACTCTCTCCCTGTCCTTTCTCTCTGAAATCAATAAAGTATATTTTTAAAAAGAAGAGGAAGGAGACAATTACAAATGAAAGCATTCCAACTCGGGTGTGGACAAGCAGTCCTCCTCAGCAAGCTCCTGCCACAGAGACACCGATGAGCTCCCATTGCAAAGATTGGAGACACTGAGAGCAGTCTGTCCCTTGGCGCTCCCTGTTAGGCCCCACAATTCCACGCATCAGAGGCCAGGATTTACAAGGCAGAGCCTAGCCCACAGCTGAGGGACTCAGTTGTTTGTAACTGATTCAAATGCCAATGAGGCTCAGGCAAATCAGAGGCAGGCCCAGCCTACAGTGACCTCTTCTGAAGCCGCTCCATTCCTGCTGAGCCATTCACCTACACAAGGGCCACCGTGGTTTCCTCTGAACCCCTCTGTTGCAATTTTAACTTGGCAGATGGAGAGGTAATTGACCCATATTTTTATTTTTAATGTAACTTACAAAAAAGAAAAAAATCCTTATTCTAAGGCTCTAAAATTTGTCAGTCATTATGAAGTAATTAAGACCCAGAGTATCACATAAAATTCCTAGAGAAGCTCAACCCCCTATAAGGTTATTTTTTTTCATAGTCCATTATGGTTCCATTATATGTGATTTGAAAAAAAATTCAGTGTAGGCACATTCATCTTTAATAATGCTTTTGCAATTATGTTTTAATAACTGCTTGCTATAGCAAATTCCTCTTAATCTCCCTTCTAAATCTTTGAGAATATAATCCTGAAACAATGAAAGAATAACCTATTTCTAGTGCTGAATGAGCATAAAGAATGTTTTTAGTATTGTTCCTATTCATTTAATTTATTTTCCATTTAAATGACCGATTAGAATTTTACCATCAGATGTGATGAAATATTGACATATTTAACTACTTAAAGTCTGTTGACCTTTGACTACCACACCTGTGCCCAGCAGTGCTTTAAGCTGCTCAAGGAGAGAGGTGCATTGAACAGCTAAACAAGCTAGAGAATAGGAAAATATCAAGGTCATGTAAATAATATATTGCACATGCAATAGTCTTAAGAGAATCCATAGACCATCAAAATTCATTTGTCACTACCCCACTTAAATGACAAAGAATAGACAGTGGAGTCTTTGGCCAATAGATCCAACAAGGGAGAGAAGGCATGAATGCTTCCTCTATCGTCTGAGGCTGCAGGTTTTGTTGCCTTGTGGTTTGGTGCTTGCCAGCTTCCCACCCTTTGAAGCTACATAAAATCTGCATCCTGTGATGTCTAATGCCAGGTTAAAATATTTGGGCAAACTCAAAATATCTCTAGCAAAGTGTGCTTGTGTCTATTTTTTTTCAACTTTGGGAACTTTGCACAATCCCTTAGCACCGTATTTCCATCCCTATAGGAGCATGAGAAACCACGTGATTCTGTCAAGTCACTGCGTAAGAGCCCCCAGTATAGTGGCTCTAATTCTAGAGTCCAAGGATGGACTATGTGATGATAAAAAGCTGCTCTGGGTTCAGTAACATTGAATGAATGTACACTTTACTTATCACAATGTTGTTTCCCTTACAAATTGAATACCAGGAAAAGACGTGAGTGAGATGATTATTAAGGTCTCCAGGCCATGCTTGGTGGCTGAATCAATTTGCAGACTGTTTGTCCTAACTCTGCAGGCCCTGGGGATCCACAGCCCAGGCTGGAAATCAGATCTGCAGAAGCTATGAAAGACAGTAAGGCAACAACACTCTTATTTAATGATTTCCCTTCTCATTCCTAGGTCTGGGGAAAATAAGACATGCCAAAACACTGGCTAACAAGAGAGGCTCCTGAACGCTCTAATGTCACATGCTCAGCCCTGCTCCTGGCTACCTCAGAGAGCGCTGAGAGTGTCTAGCAGACATAAGAACTGTCTATTAGAAACCCTCAGTATTCATTTTTTGGGGGGAGTAAGAGGGGGGAGGAATCTAGTCATAATGGAAATGATAACCAAAAAATACTGTCCTGAAATCTTAACATTTCAAACTCAAAAGTCACCTCCACTCTGTATCCTTGATACCCATCCTTACTTAAAAGGGCATAATGGACACAGATTTTGACTCCCTTTTAGGATTCTAACAACAGCATGATCTGGGAAGACAAATTTTCAGCCCTTCTCAAATCCATCTCCTAAATCACTTTATCTCATCCTCAGTATTCTGTGGTTTTCAAGCATCTTAAAGAACTTTCTAAAATAAAATATTAGTCAAAAATACAATATATAACATAACTAAAAGGGTAAATGAGTTCTCCAAGCAGCTTAAATCTTTGTTATTTAGCTAAAACACTTCATTGTTGGTGGATTCTCTGGAGCACCTTCCCGGAGCCAAAGATTCTATGGTCACCCACTTTGAAAGCCACTGGACTAGAAGATGATTAAGTCCCTCCAAGGTCTGAAATGCCTTGAATCCCCCCACCCCATGGTCTATTCCCCAGGACTTCAGAGGTGTCCCTTGGTGAAGAAGTCAAGCTTGTTTTCTCTGGTAATTGAGGCTTAGAAAATAAAAACAAGTTTTCCCATGACTTATACTTTGTCCTTCAGATAATGGGTCTATTCACTGAACAAATCTGTCTTGAATAGCTACATGGATAGGTTGAGTAGAGGAGCTGTATTTGGTTCCAGAAGTTATAACTGTAAGTCATAGGACCCTTGACCATGGTGCTTAATTTCTGCCTGGTGGTTTGAGAGAGAGAAGCATTTTCATCATGCCTGCTACAAGTTCAAGGTCAATTTTATGTCTAATATAAGAGGAACAAAAACTGATCGTATTGCTTACAGCAAGAACTGAACATCAGAATTCTTGCATTTTCAAGGATATGTCAATAACTTGGTAATTTATCTTGACTGACATTGAAATGAGTACAATAAGATTTACTATGCACTAAAAAGAGATTTAATGTAGTCTGTGAGGAATTCAGAAAGAGTTTTACATTGCTTGATAAAATCTGCTAATAACAACTCATCACTACTTTGAAGAAGAATGAGATCATTAATCTCATGTAAGATACATAGACATGGACATCCACCCAAACACTTCAGAAATTAAGTCAAACTAAAAAAAGTATACTGAGTTCTCCATAGTCGTGAGGAAATTATGCAATGCTTTGTTAGAGCTCTTAGGAAATAAAGATATGCATTTGGAGAAGGGGGTAGATATTATCTACTAGGAACCCGGTAGGAAAAGAAGAAAATAGCTACATGTTGAGCCCTATGCACACTCTTCGGGCTGATCCTGTCCCCTGCCAAGCGATGCTCCATGACCGTCATTTTTATCTTTATATGCCCAAGAACTAGGGTGATAGAAACTATATGTCCTCAATTTCCTAGCATACTTTCTATTTGATATAATTTCATTTTCAAATAAGAACCTCACCACGATTTTGTTGGCTTCATTAAGCAGCACTGCCCCCATTTTATAAGAGAGGAAACGGAGTCCAGGGGTGAAATGACCTGGATATCTACACCACCAGAGGGTGACATGAGGACTCCCACACTCTGCTCCCCCGAGACCCAGGCTCCTGCTTAGGATTTCTGTTGAACATGTTGCCTGAAAATCCACTGGAGTATTCTGTTGATATAGAAAATATCTGGGCCTCAGATTTTCTGTGATGATGGGTAAATCTCACTTATGAGAAAAAGTTATACAGTCCCTTTCATGCTTCTGGCTTCAGTGCCACTTGGCTGTGCAGATTTCTAAAAGCTTTTGAATAGACTAATAGACATGGAATTGTTCTGAACATCTGTAAGCAAAATATGAAAATGTATTACCCATTGAATGAACATCCTGGGTTTTCTTGCCAGAACTGGGGTTATTTGTGTATTAGGCTAATGCACTGAAATTAACCCAGAATGCTTATCCATGGCAGAATGTCTTTTCATATTTTCATCTGTATAGTAATTATTATAAAATGTAAGAATAATTCTCTATCAGGGTATTCAGGAGTGTGAATAGCTCAATTACTTCTAAAATCAATGTAGTAAAGCAACAGCATGTCCGTTAATCAGTTGGTTTGCATAACAAATGTTTGGGGAGTGTGTGTGTGTGTGTGTGTGTGTGTGTGTGTATGTGTGTGTGTGTAGAGAAAGCCAGGTCAGCGCAATTCTTTAAAACAAATGTGAAAAATCAAGCTTCCATTTGACTATAGAGGAAGAATTCTAGAAGATATCTATTCACATTATTCAACTTTGTATCATAAACAACCTTCCCTTAGTGCCTAGTACAATGTATATGGTACATTCCCAATAAATGATGCACTTAATTCATTCAAGAAAGGCTACATGAAATGTAGGCTCCTCGTGGCCATTCCAGTCCAAGTTCTATGGGTTCTCTAGTGCAGGCATACACAGCACTTTCAGGGAACACCAAATGAATGAATGAATCTTGGAAATCATTTTAGGAACAGAATGGTGGCCACTAAGACTTAAATTACCTCTCAGCACATCTCTTAGAGACAGATATGAAACACAACAAGAAAGAGTCGCCAAACAATGGCTGTGGCAATGTAACCCCACATCCAAGCTGAGACAGGGCTCCTACTGCAGGAGCTACAGCTCTCAGAGCTCAAGATTCAGGCCTCAAACATCCAGGAGATGCAAGTTTCTCAGCCTGTGAGCTCTGAGTTCAGTGCTAACTGATGAGTCCAAGGAAGGACGGTTTAGATGCCTGTTACAGAAGGATGGTCACTTTTAAAACAGAAAACTTAAATAAAATGGTGGACACATGTGAGGGAGGAGGAGTTTGCTGCAAAAGGCAAGGAGGCAGTCACAGCCTTTAGAAAATCACGGTGGCCTGGCTTCTGACTCTCAGTTTCCAAGGCCAAAATTCCACTCTTATCATTTAATTCAACCCAAGGTTAATCCAATATGGAGAGAAGGACCCTTGTAGACTAAACTCACAATAGACTGAGACATACATCTCAGAATGGCTTTTCATTTTGAATTTAAAATGAGAATTAGAACTTTCTGGCTGACTGGCCTGGTCTCTTTATTTTATTTCTGTAAATAATATTTACAGGACGACAAAAGGTGAGAAGTTTCTATAGAGTGTGGATCAGAACAAAAGGAGTTAGTGATAGAACTTAAAAGTGTCTTGGTGTCAGGTTCTGAGAGTCTGTCCAGCAGCCAAACTTTACAGAGCAGCCCACAGTGTGCCAGCAGGACCCTCCTTTCCCAGGCTAGCCTGGCTAACCAGCCTCCCTTCTGAGATCCTATTTATTTCTCTTTTACATATGTCAGGGCACTCCATCAGGTTACTCTGAGGTCTTCCAGACCTGGAAGCCAACTCTCTTCAAAGTGACTGCCTATCTCCGCTCTGATGTATTGTAGGCTTACTTTATACTCTCATTCCCAAAGGGCAACTTTATTGAAATTCTTGAGGAACAGTTGTCCCCTTGTATCTTCTACATAAGTTAGGCTCAAGTCACACCCAGATCACCCAGCGTGGAGCAGACCCATTGGTGAGCCATTCATGAATGTTTTGCTTACATCCGAGACAGAATCAACCCTATCCATGTATATCACCATGAGACTCACCTGCTCTCCTGTCTGTTAGAAACAGTATATCTTTTCTATGTGCCCAGTGCAACTCCAGCTCAGATTTCAGAATCACAGGCCCATCAACAGCCACAAAGAAAAACCATTCTGACATTAATCTGCACCCTGCCTTAATGCACATTTACCTTTATAGACTCCAGCTCAGATTTCAGAATCACAGGCCCATCAACACCACAAAGAAAAACCATTCTGACATTAATCTGCATCCTGTCTTAATGCACATTTACTTTTATACTCGTGCACACACTGGCACACTCATTCATTCTCTGAGGCTGTGCATATCCACTAGCAAGCAGGCATAAAAAAATATAGCCAATGGTTTTGATTCCATGCTTGTGACCATTGATCTGTGTGCCTAGGCAATGCTTGTGGAAGTTCTGACATTTGTCATCATGGGATGGGGGGAGTGGTATAGCTTACCCTATGGATTTTGATAACTACCCCTCTATTTATGACACTTGGCCCCAAAAAACAAATGGTACCTTAGGCCCCAAGTATACTGCTATATGAGAGAAGGAATTTGGCAAGCAATTCAGGTCCTTAGGCTTCTTTTCTTGAATGAATGAATGAATGAATGAATGAATACATACATACATACATACATACATACATACATACATACTTTTACAAAAGATTCCTGGGTTGTGACCAAACTTAATTACAAACACAAAAGTAAGCAATTTTGAAATTAACTCAAATACTGGAGCATAGACTAGTATTTCTCTCACATGAAACCTCAGCAATTATTATGCATCTGAGTGGAGACTTGGTTTTTCTCCCTTACAAGTGAGACCCCTCCAGGGCTGACTTGTTCAACAAGGCTTTGAGCACATGAGGCTTCAGTGGGGAGGCCCCACCAGTATAACTTGCTTTCTGTCTTCCCCATCCTCATCTCGATCAAAAATATTTAATTAGCTGGTTATCATAATTACTCTAGCTGGGGACCTTGTTTGTTCTCTTTCCCTGCTATTCCCAGGATCTGTAGGCTCTACCACTTCTGTGCCAGAGGGACCTTTCTATCACAGCTTCTCTCTGCCTTTTTGTTTTTCCCTTTCATGATCAGAAAAAAAAAGAAAAGAAAAGAAAAAGCCTGGGGGGGAAAAATCATCTCTCCTTCTGTGTCTGGGTAAAACCCTATAACTACCTTGTCCCAATCAGGAAAAGTTTCCATGACAACCATGCTTCCTGATGCCACCACTAACTTAGTGTTCACATCAAATAGACAGTCCTTTACCAAGCTCCATGGTGCCTGTACTTCACCATTGCCAAAGGCCTCTAACACACCAGCTGTCTGCATGAACTGGATCTTAAAAGGATCTTTTCCTCATAGTAATCATTAAAAAGCACACCAATATACTAAAAGGTATAGTAGAGACATAGATATGAAAAAGAACATGTGACATGGTGGGGGGAAGTGTGAATAGACAAACAGAGAAGCACTGGGACATAATGAGAGTTGGGTGCCTTACACCATGGTCAATGTCCTCAACTTTGAGCTAAGAGCTAATGAGGTTGGAATTCCTCCTACATATGACCCATGGATTAAAGGACTTTTTCTCTCTGAGCCCCAATACTCCCTCTGTAAAAGACAGAGACTGAGACACTTCATGGGACTGTTTGGAAGATTAGAAGATAAAAAAGCAAAGATGAAAAAAGTGCTTAGTAAGTATCTGGCACATAGTAGGAATTCAACAAAAGGGGATAATCATGTTATCATTGTGAAGGTGAAGAGTTGAATTGGAATGAGTCTGAGCAAACAAGCAATCACAATATTTTAATTGATTATTAACATTTTGCTAATAATAAGTAGATATTTAAGGATTTTCCTAGCAAACTTTTCTCTAAGGCTATTAAGCCATACCTGCAATTACAGGAATGAATCTATTCATTTCCATTCTTGAGACTTAAGGGGATATACCTGGGCAATCTCCAGGGTTCATCTAAATCTCTCTGTTTATAGTTCTGCATAAGCATTTGTTTAATTTTGAAACAGAAGCAAAGAAAAATATGGATTAACCACTAAAGTATTTGTTTGATATTCCACATTCTCAACAGCAATCAAGAATATTTCAATTCTCGCACTGGTCAGTGTGGTTCAGTTGGTTGGGCATTGTCCCATGCAGGGGTTGTGAGCTCAGTTCCACATAGGGGGCATGCAGGAGGCAGTTAACAGATGTTTTGATCTCACATCAATGTTTCTCTCTCTCTCTCTCTCTCCTCTCTCTCTCTCTCTCTCTGTCCCTCCCTCCCTCCCTCCCTCTCTAAAAATCAATAATTTTTTTAAAATCTTTTAATTCTTCTCTAGAGGCAAAAAAACAAGAACGTGTATTTATATAATATTTTCATTGTGTCACAGCTCAAATTTCATTTCAAAATCAGAATTCATGTTGTAGAAAACATTCAATACCTCATTATTGAACAAACTCCCATATTCCAACTCCTCTCTCACCCTCATTTACAGTGCCCTAAGAGAGGTGAGAGGGCCCTCACAAATAAAACCAATTCAAACTTTTATTTTTAATAGAAAAAACTCTTTTTGCATTTTTAAAAAACCTCATTTCTGTCAATATATCTAGATAATATATCTAGATAAATTCTTCCTATTAAGAACTCTTAAGAGTGAATAAAATAATCTTTATAAATGCATTGTAGAGTATGAACATTCCTCAAAAAATTAAAAAGAGAATTATCATATGAACCAGCAATCCCTCTTCTGGGTATACATCCCACGAAAATGAAATAAGTACCTTTGAACTCCCACATTCACTGCAGCACTAACCACAATAGGCAAGATATGGAAACAACCTAAGAGTTTATCCACAGGTGAATGGATAAAGAAATTGTGGAATATATACAATGGACTATCATTCAGCCTTAAAAATAAAGGAAATCCTGCCTTTGCAACAACATGGATAGACCTAGAGGTTATTAATGCTAGGTGAAATAAGACAGATAGAAAAAAAAAGTACTGTATGATCTTACTTATGCCTCCTGCACACTCCCCACTGGGGATGTGCCTGCAACCAAGGTACATGCCCTTGACCGGAATCGAACCCGGGACCCTCCAGTCCGCAGGCCGACGCTCTATCCACTGAGCCAAACCGGTTTCGACCAAACTTTTATTTTTAATAGATAAAACTCTTTTTGCATTTTTAAAAAATCTCATTTCTGTCAATATATCTATATAATATATCTAGATAAATTCTTCCTATTAAGAACTCTTCGAGTGAATAAAATAATCTTTATAAATGCGTTGTACAGTATGAACATTCCTCAAAAAATTAAAAAGAGAATTATCATATGAACCAGCAATCCCTCTTCTGGGTATACATCCCACGAAAATGAAATAAGTACCTTTGAACTCCCACATTCACTGCAGCACTAACCACAATAGGCAAGATATGGAAACAACCTAAGAGTTTATCCACAGGTGAATGGATAAAGAAATTGTGGAATATATACAATGGAATATCATTCAGCCTTAAAAATAAAGGAAATCCTGCCTTTGCAACAACATGGATAGACCTAGAGGTTATTAATGCTAGGTGAAATAAGACAGATAGAAAAAAAAAGTACTGTATGATCTTACTTATAAGTGGAATCTAAAAAAGTCCAACTCATAGAGGCAGAGAGTAGAATGGTGGTTCCTAGGGGTGGGAGTAGGGGGAAATAGGGAAATGTTGGTCAAAGGGTACAAACTTTGAATTATGTAGGATGAATCAGTTCTAGAGATCTAATGTACATTAGGCTGACTATAGTTAATAATACTGTATTGGAGAGAATTAAAAATGGCGGCAGAGTAAGTGGATGCTGCACGGACATGCTCCTAGGAACAAATTGGTATTACAACTAAAATACAGAAAAACTTCCTGAATAATCAACGGAAAACTCGCAGGAGAGAACCCTGATACCCGAGGACCAAAAGTAGAAACTACATAGAGACTGATAGGAGGGGTGGAGGTGTGAAAAGTTTGGCCATGATGTCAGTACCTTCCTATCTATGTGTTTTAGGAACAGACAGCACAGCATGACCTGTCTGGCCAAAGCACCAGATATGCAGCCCAGCACAGGAGGGTGAAGTGCACTGGAGCTTTAAGGGCAGAAGCCAGGACTGAGGACTCAAGGGATAGAGCTCAGAAGGCAGACACCCCAAGTTTCCTGGGCTGAGTCATTCCCTCACCCAGTGGAGGTCATTTTCCCACATAGACATCTACCTTCCCTAGGGGGAAGACAGTTGACACACCTTATTGGAAAACACCTTGCCCTTAGGCCACTTAAGAGATTAAAAATAACAATTAGCCTCCAGGCAGTAGCAACTGCCCCACCCTGTTAAAAAAATCTCTTACCACACCTGAGGATGATTGCCTGGGAGGCAATTCAAGTCAGAATCCTATCAGTCTGTAGGCAGAGGAGGTCTCTGGAGGCTTTGAGTCTCTGCCTGATCTAATTAGTCAGAAACAGCCCTTAACACTGTCCTACACTAGAGATTGAGAGGTATAGAGGGGTAATACATAGTTTCAAACCCAAACAGACAGCCAAAATGGGGAGACAAAGAAACAACCCTCAAATGAATGAACCAGAGAATTCTCCAGAAGAAGAGATAAATGGAGCAGAGATAAGAAATTTATTTGAAACAGAGTTCAGTGTATTGATGGTAAAGATGCTCAACAGCATGAAAAGAGATATAGTAACTATGAAAAAAAATCTGAGATAAAGGATGACATAAAACAAAGAACACATTGGAAGGAATACAAAGCAGATTAGGGGAAGCTGAGGATCGAATCAGTGAATTAGAAGACAGAGTTGAAAATATCACTCAATTAGAAAACCAAAAAAAAACAAACAATTAAAAAACAGGAGGACAGCTTAAGGGAGCCATGGGACAATATGAAACATAATAATATTAGAAACGTAATATTAGAATAGCAGGTGTAGCTGGAAGAGGCAGAAAGGGAGAAAGGCATAGAAGTGTTTGAAGAAATAATGTCAGAAAACTTCCATAACCTGGTAAAGGGAAAAGTCACACAAGTTCAGGAGACAAGAAGAACCCAAACAGGCCTACACCCAGACACATCATAATTAAAATGTCAAAAGTTAAAGACAAAGAGAAAAATCTTAAAGGCAGCAAGAGAAAAGAAAACTGTTACCTACAAAGGAGTTCCCATAAGGCTGACACCTGATTTTTCACCAGAAACTCTACAGGTGAGAAGGGATTGGCATGAAGTTCTCAAGGTAATGGAAAGCAAGGTTCTGAGACCAAGATTACTATATCCAACAAGGCTATCATTCAAAATAGACGGTCAAATAAAGAGCTTCCCAGACAAAACAAAACCAAAAAAGGGCTAAAAGAGTTCATCACCACCAAGCCAGCATTACAAGAAATGCTAAAGAGATTGCTGTAATGAGAAGAAAGAGAGAGAGAAACCTAGCCATACAGAATTAAAATGGCAATAAATAAGTACCTATCAATAATAACCCTAAATGTAAATGGATTAAATGCTCCAATCAAAAGGTGTAGGGTAGCTGAATGGATACAAAAACATGATTCAACTATATGTTGTCTACAAGAGACCCACCTCAAAACAAAAGACACACACAGGATGAGAGTGAAGGTATGGAAAAAAATTTACCATGCAAATGGAAAAGAAAACAAAGCTGGAGTAGTAATACTCATATCCTACAAAATAGACTTTAAAATGAAGGCCATCAGAAGAGACAACAAGGGTCACTACATAATACTAAATGGATTCATCCAACAAGAGGATATAACCCTGATAAACATATATGCACCCAATATAGGAGCACCTAAATATGTAAAAAACTTCTAAAGGATTTTAACAGAGAGATAGACAACAATACAGTTATAGTAGGGGATTTTAACACCCCTCTGACTTCACTGGATAGATCTTCCAGATAAAAACTTAACAAGGAAACAGAGACTCTAAAGGACACAGTGGATCAGATGGACTTAATTGACATTTATAGAACATTTCACCCCAACGCAGCAGAATATACATTCTTCTCAAGTGCACATGGGTCATTCACTAAGATGGACCACATGTTAAGACACAAAACAAGTCTCTACAAGTTCAAGAAGATTGAAATTATATCAAGCATCTTCTCAGATGACAGAGGAATGAAATTAGAAGTCAACTACAGTAAAAACACCTAGAAACATTTAAACACATGGAGGCTAAATAGCATGTTATTAAACAATGAATAGGTTACCAATGAGATCAAGAAAGAAATCAAAAATTTCCTGGAAACAAAGGAAAATGAACACACAACAACCCAAATTCTCTGGGACACAGCAAAAGCGGTCCTGAGAGGGAAGTTCATAGCATTACAAGCATACCTCAAAAAAAACCAAGAAAAATCAGCAATAAACTTGAAAGACAAAAATCACATGATCATATCCACAGATGCAGAAAAAGCATTTGACAAAATCCAACACCCATTTTTGAAAAAAACTCTCAGCAAAGTGGGAATAGAGGGAGAATATCTCAACATGATTAAGGCCATGTATGACAAACCTACAGCCAACATCATATTCAATGGGCAAAAACTAAAACCATTTCCCCTAAGAACAGGAACAAGACATGGATGCCCAATGTCACCAGTCCTGTTCGACATTGTACTGGAAGTGCTTGCCATAGCAAATAGAGCAGAAAAAGAAATAAAAGGCATCCAAATTTGAAAAGAAGAAGTAAAACTGTCATCATTCGCAGTTGATATGATACTGTACATAGAAAACTCCAAAGACTCCATCAAAAAACTACTAGACTTAATAGATGTATTTGGCAATGTGGCAGGATACAAAATTAACACCCAGAAATCTATGGCCTTTATATACACCAATAATGAACGCACACAAAGAGAAACTAAAAAAAAAAATATCCCATTTACCATTGCAACAAAAAATTTAAGAATCCTAGGAATAAACTTAACTAAGGAGGTAAAAGACCTATACTCAGAAAATTATAGGACGTTGAAAAAAGAGATAGAGGAAAACATAACAATTGGAAGAATATACCATGTTCATGGATTGGTAGAATCAACATCATTAAAATGTCTACACTACCCAAAGCAATCTATATATTCAATGCACTCCCCATTAAAATACCAATAACAATGGCATAAATCATAGATCCAAAACAAATACTGGAAAATGTATAAGCAAACAAAGAAGAGTCTGAGTAGGTGCAGCAATCCTGAGAAAGAAAAACAAAGTTGGAGGGCTCACAATGCCAGATATCAAGATATACTACAAAGCCACTGTTCTCAAAACTGCCTGGTACTGGCACAAGAATAGACATATAGACCAACGGAACCT
>NW_005367108.1:1422966-1427266 GCF_000412655.1 Myotis brandtii | reverse complement strand
GAATATATCCCAAGAAGCTAGAAACACCAATCAGAAAGGATATATGCACTCCTATGTTCATAGCAGCACAATTCACCATAGCTAAGATTTGGAAACAGCCTAAGTGCCCATCAGCAGATGAGTGGGTTAAAAAACTGTGGTACATATACACAATGGAATACTATGCTGCTGTAAAAAAGAAGGAACTCTTACCATTTGCAACAGCCTGGATGGACCTGGAGAGCATTATGCTAAGCAAAATAAGCCAGTCAAAGAAAGATATATATAACATGATCTCACTCATTTGTGGAATATAATGAACAATATAAACTGATGAACAAAAATAAAGCCAGAGGAAAAACTTATTTTAGAATAATTTTTACTTATATAATAAAAGTAATTTGGTTATTTGCAGATTTTTAATATTTCCTACAACTTTTGTGATATTACACTATCTTAGTACAGTTTTGGTAATATTATTGTATTTAAAACCTTTTTTCTTGAAATATTAATGCTTATTGCATGTAACATTTTATTTAAAATAGTTTTTCTTGAAAAAATAAAATGATAGAAAATATAATAATAATAATAATAATACTGTATTGAATATTTGAAAGTTGTTACAAGGGTAGATAATAGGTGCTCTCACAACACCAAAAAAAAAAAATTATGTAAGGAGATGGATATGTTCATTAGCTTGACTGTAGTAATCATTTCACTGTATAAAACAACACTGTAAATATACTAGTACACAATTTGTATTTTTTAATTGAAAAATATTTAAAAGAAAAAATGTGTTTTAAATGCTACCTGAGCTGGCAGAAAAGTAAAGCGAATCCTTGAAGGCCAGAAACAGAAAATAAATCCACAGAGGGTATCTAGTATTCCAGCTAGAATTTGCCACGGTGCATCTGTCTATTTAGCCAACAAACATTTTTTTCTATAATAGGCCAGATCACAAATATTTTAAGTTTTTCAGGAAGTACATACTCTGTTGCATCCACTCAACTTTGCCATTGTGTCATGAGAGCATGCATAGATAGTATACAAATAATGGGTATAGCCCTGTTTCAATAAAACTTTATGTAAATAGGCAGCAGGCAGAATTTAGCCTTCAAGCCATAGTTTGCCAATCCCTTCTTTATAGCCTGGCTTTTAGTATTTTTCCCTCAAGAAAACATGTCTGGTATGACACATTTGTCCCATGTGGTAAACTGTTGTAGGCATGGTCACAATATCTTCACATCTCCCTGTACACATGCCTTGGGGAGTTCCTCTCACAATGACTCTGGGATAGACCATATGACTTGTTTTGGCCAATGAGACAATAATAAATGTAACATCAAAAGAGACTTGAAAGTACTAGCAGAATGGGGCTTGTCCTCTCTTGCTGATCCTGGAATCTCTGAATCCATCACCATGTGAATTAGCCCAGGCCAGCCTGCCAAAGACACATGGTCCATCATCCCCATTATCCCAGCCAATAGGAAGCATTAACTGACAGTCAGCACCAGTTGCCAGTCATATAAATGAAGCCATCCTAAACCAACTAGCCCCAGGCAACCCACCATTTGACCGTAAGTACCATGAGTGAGTCTAGATGAAACCAGCAGAAGAGCTGCCCAACTGAGCACAGCCTAAATTGCTGAACTACAGAAGCATAAGCTAATATATGATTGTTTTAATGATTACATTTTTGGGGTTATTCTGCAGCAAAAGCTAAATTATACATTCCATAGGAAGTTTATTATCTCCTAAAAGTAAAAAGTTAAAGTCAACAAGTCTATGGAAAGAAATGGGGGATAGAAGACTGAGGAAGCACACAAAAAATGTATTTCCATTTTAAAGATCCTATCACCTGCCAGCAGGGACAAGCCCTTCCTTGTTCCTCCTCATATGCTGGAACAAATTTTTCCTACCTGAGCAGACTTCTTGGTAAGTCGGATTGGAAGTGTAGCCTCCTGCATAGCCAACTTGAGTTGAATATACTCCTTTCAGGGTCCAAAATTTCCTCTCCGCTCCCCAGAAACAGCCCATTCCTAAGAAAAACATAAGGTACTGATTAGTCCTTTATCAAAAACTAGAGGCCCAGTGCACAAATTCGTGCATGTGTGGGGTCCTGTTGGCCCACCCCAATCAGGGCCGATTGGGGGGAGGGACCACGGATGGTTGGCTGGCTGGCCCCGCTTCCTGGTCAAACTCCTGGTTGGTCGAACTCCCGCCCAAGGGGACAATTTGCATGTTAGCCTTTTATTATATAGGACTAGAGGCCCAGTGCACAGATTCATGCACCAGTGGGGTCCCTCGGCCTGGTCTGAGCCCTCCTGCAATCTGGGACCCCTCGGGGAATGTTGCACTGCCAGTTTCGGCACAATCCCTGCAGGCCAGGCCGAGGGATCCCACCGGTGGACGAATCCATGCACCGGGCCTCTAGTATACATATAAGATCTTTGGTTAATCTCTTCCCGCCTTCCCCATTCCCCCTTCCCTCTGAGATTCATCAGTCTGTTCCATGTTTCCATGCCTGTGTGTTGAGCATCTGCCCCCTGGTGGTCAGTGCATGTCATAGCTATTGGTCGAACAGTTGAACAGTCACTTAGGCTTTTATATATATAGATAAAATAGTCGTTGCACTGTTTCACTAGAAAAGAGAAACTGTTCCTGTGATTTAGTAATAAAAAATAACTCAGATTTTATCATTTAAAGGAGAGGTTGTAACATTTAAAAATAATTTTATTTAAGATTCTTTGCATAGAATGTCTCTGTGCTTTAGTTTGCAAAAGCATAGAAAGCCTAACATTTCAATGAAGTTAGTAAAGCTACACTTTTCCAAATAACAGTAAAAGGATAACTGCTTTTGATGAATGATTTCCTCACTTGATTCATTATGGTCTCATCAAACCATAATAACTTGTATTAATAGTAGAAAGTTATTTAACAATCAGCATCCTTATCATGCTTTTCAAAAAAAAAATTCTAACAAGGAAAAGTAACACTAAAATACTGATTTAAAAGGGAGACCTTCCCCAAATCAACACAGATTGACAAAATATTTTATTAACAATTTCACATATGTGCTCAGTTTTTTAATTTTTTTAAGTCATAAACCTTTATGTGATAGATCACTGCTCCCCAAAAAGAACAGTTTCCAGAATTATATTACTGAGTGTAATGAATGAGGAAAAAGAGAGAGCAGAAACACAGGGAAACTCACAAAAACAGCATTGCAATCAACTAGCAAACATGGTGCTCAAAACAGTAGATACTAGATTCCTTAGAACATATGAAAACTAAGCCCCATCTCTCATGAATGCACATACACACATCGAAAATGATGAGTTATATTTCCCTGGGCTCTAAAGAGCCCTCATTTTCCACCATGAGTTTCTAACTGTGCACAACGGCTATCTGTGGCCAATTTCTAGATGTAAACAAGATGCCTGCCTCACTCCAGTTTTATATGGCACTATTAAGTCATGTATTATTAAGATCCCGGTTGGAACAACGTTGGCAAATTAATATATGCCTCCTACTATGATCACTATATTTGTTAGATTTGATGACAAAGCTGAAAAAAATAGATAGAAGTTTACTGAAATTCTTGACAATTGTTAATATTCTACTTTAAATATTCAGAGCAACAATAACCAAAAAGCAATGTGCATAGCATTACATATTACACAAAAATATATTTGCTCAAATGTGATGGAAAATATACTCACCAAAATAGGTTAACAGTTAAAATATACAATAGAGCCAAATGATGAAATTTAATGCAGTAAAAAAAAATCACTGTTGTAATAACAATGCAACATGGAAATATGTATATGCTTATGTCATTATTGCCTAAAGCTAAATTTACAAAGAAAAGACAATTATGTGCATGTTTTTATTACAACTATGAAAATATATTTATACCAAAGTAGACTAGAAAAAATATAGTTATAACCATAACTGTATTACAGTGATGAGAATATAGAAATATTTTTTTACTTTTCAAGCTTTTCTGTAACTGAGTCATATTACTTTAAAAATGAAAAATGTATACATTTTTAAAAGGAAAACAAAAAATTCAAAGGAAAACATAAGCATATGCATTACTTGAGTTATACACTGCTATATACCATGCTCCTGTTTGCAAAGGAAATGTCTGCTGCTAGTGGATATAACTAAATATTTACTGAGTATTTATAAAAATTGAGTATCCTCAAGTCTCTGGAACAAGAATTCACTATTAATTTTATTTCATTGCATTCCTGAGATGTGGGAATTATGTTAGTCAGGGTTCTCAAGAGAAACAGAACCAATAGGAGAGATGGAG
>NW_005367108.1:1420747-1422930 GCF_000412655.1 Myotis brandtii | reverse complement strand
AGAGAGAGAGAGAGAGAGAGAGAGAGATTGATTGATTGATTATGAGAAACTGGCTCCCATAATTATGGAGTTTGAGAGGTTGCCCAGCTGTAGTCTGAAATCTGGAGACCTAGGAAGCTGGTACTATAATTTGTCCAAACCCAAAGGCCTGTTAACCAGGAGCACTAATGTTCTAGGGCAGGAGAAGATGGATGTCCCAGCTCAAACAGAGGGAGTGAATTCACCCCTCCTTTGCCAGGCCCTCAGTGGATTGAATAATGCCACCCCTATTGGTGAGGGAGGTGTCCTTTACTCAGTGTACCAATTCAAATGCTAATCTCTTCTGAAAACAGCCTCACAGACACACCCCAAAATGAAGTTTTATCCGGGCATCCCTTAGCCAGCTCAAGATAGCACGTAAACTTAACCATCACAGGAATGACGATGATAGGAAATCTCTGGAGAAGAATGGGTAGAAAGTGCTCTGGACAGCATTATTGAGCATAAAAAGCCACGGACACATCCAGGAGTTGTACAGTGTTCCAAGCTGAAGGCACCCTGGCCCCTGAAGTTCAGAAGTCTGCAGTGTGGGTTGGATAAAATATTTCCATATTGCACAATAACTAACAGTGATGGTACCAAAGTGCACTGCAAGTATTCTACGCACAGGTACATGACTGGCTATTTTAGCAGCCTGCCTACCCTGACCATTGTCTTACAGTCCCATACAGATGGGCCCAGACTCTATATCCTCTATAACTTCACTACATCCTCATGGTGTAGATTTATAAAACTTAAATAATTTTTGCAAAACCAAAAATATGTGCTGCTAGTAGAGAGCTATTTAACCCACACCTTTCCCCCCACTTTTTTTTTTATGTTTACCTGTTGATTCAGCATACATGTATGTTATTTCCAGGAGGTAAAAACTAATAAATGTGATGAAAACACACAATTAAACAGAATTGAGGAATAGTAGATTATATGAGTAAGAAGCAACTTAGCATATCCATACATTTCCCTTTTTTAAACCTTTATTGTTGAAAGTGTTGCATATGTCCCCCCTTTCTCCCCAGTGACCTCTTTTAGCATTGACCCCCTATTTAGCAAAAATCAAGACAAGACCCTGCTAAAGAAGGAAGACCCGGCTCCAGCTGGGCAAAGGCCTCCAGGGGGCCTACGTGTGGCTGAAATAATGCCTCAGGAACCTGGTGTATAATTAATGTCAAATTTTCTAGAGAGGTACTTACTTAGGATAGGGGTTGTCGTAAGAATAAAACTCCTACTTGAAGCAATACGATGTTTTATCTAGTGCCTTCCATTACAACCTAAGCATTCTATTATTTGGTTTTGAGAGTGTGTGTGGGGGGTGGGGGGGCGGTGGGTAGTTAAACAAAGAAAACAGGTTTATTTTGGCAAAGTACTCAGAATTTATAATTGTCTAGTCCACAACATGAGTATCATCAAAGAAGATATAGTATGCACTATTTTCTATAAATATTTTTAATTTTTTATTATAAAGTAAAACACAGACACAGAAAAGCCACATAAAACAAATGCATATTTCAATGCATTATTTTTAGGTGAACATCCTTGCAACCAGAACTTTGCCACCCACCCAAAAAACCTCTCTTTGTATCACACCCCAATCACAAGTGCTTTCCTTCCCCCAAAAGTAACCATTATCTGACTTTTATTGTGATCATTTCTATATATATCTTTATATTTTTATCACTCAAGGTACCCATCCTAATTATTTTGGTCTTGCTCAGTTTTAACAATTTGATGTCCTTTAAGTTCTTCTTTTTTATTATTTAAATTTTTTATTGTTTAAAGTATTACATGAGTCTCCTTTTCCCACCATTGACATCTCCTGGGCTGCTCTCACTCCCCAGCACATGCCCCCACCCCGCTACTGTCTGTGTCCATTGGCCATGCTCATATTCATGCATACAAGCTTAAAGTATTACATGAGTCTCCTTTTCCCACCATTGACGTCTCCCGGGCTGCTCTCACTCCCCAGCACATGCCCCGACCCCCCTACTGTCTGTGTCCATTGGCCATGCTCATATGCATGCATACAAGTCCTTTGGTTGATCTCTTACTCCCTCACCCCCCGCCTTCCCTCATAGGTTGGACAGTCTGTTTGATGCTTCTATGTCTCTGGTTCTATTTTTGTTCATCAGTTTATGTTGTTCATTATA
>NW_005367108.1:1412624-1420605 GCF_000412655.1 Myotis brandtii | reverse complement strand
ATGTACCACAGTTTTCTAATCCACTCATTTGCTGATGGGCACTTAGGCTGTTTCCAAATCTTAGCTATTGTAAATTGTGCTGCTATGAACATAGGGGTGCATATAAGTTCTTTTCATCGACAAGATCCCTCTCCATTCTTTTCCTTTTAATTTATCCACTGAAGAACATGTGGGCCAGTTAACCTGCAGTGTCCCACAGTGTGGATTTGGTTATTTACATTCTCATGATGCAATTCACCTTGTTCCTCTGTCCTCAGTATTTCTTGCAAATTTGAAGCTGGATCCAGGGGCTTTATCAGACTCAGATTTCATCCTTTGGCAAAATTATAGGTGGTACTATGTTCTTTTTTTTATTTTAAAAATTTTCCATCTTTATTGAGATACAACTGACATGGGGCATTGTGTAAGTTTAAGGTATACAATGTGACAATTTGACACACATATATATTGTGAAGTTGTTATAATAAAGTTAGTTAACACATCCATCACCTCACATAATTACATTATTTATAGTGAGAACATTTAAGATCTACTGTCTTAGCAACTTTCAAGTACAAAGGACAGCATTATTAATTATAGTCACCATGCTAAATACTAGATCTCCAGAAGTTATCCATATTATACTGGAAGTTTGTACCCTTTGCCAACATCTTCCCATTTCCCCCACCTCTAAGCCCCTGACAATCACCATTCTAATCTCTATTTCTATGAATTTGACTTTTATTTTAGATACCAATATAAATGAGATCATAGAGTATTTGTCTTTTGTCTGTCTGATTTATTGATTTTTTTAAGAGAGAGTGAAAGAGAAGGGGAAAGACAGAGAGAGAGAGAGAGAGAGAGAGAGAGAGAGCATCAATGTGAGAGAGACACATCAATTGGTTGCCTCCCTCATGTGCCCCGACTGCGGCTGGGGATGGAGCCTGCAACCAAGTTATATACCCTTGACTGGAATCCAACCCATCAGTCCGTGGGCCTACACTCTATCCACTGAGTCAAACTTGCCAGAGCTCTCTGTCTGATTTATTTCACATAGCATAATGCCCTCAAAGTCCATCCATCTTGTCACAAATGGCAGGGTTTCCTTATTTTTTATGGCTGAATAACATTACTGCGTGTGTGTGTGTGTGTGTGTGTGTGTGAGAGAGAGAGAGAGAGAGAGAGAGAGAGAGAGAGAGAGAGAGAGAATATCCCTATCAGTCTATTGATGGATACTTAGATTATTTCCATGTCTTAATTATTGTGAAAAGTGCTAAAATAAACATGGGGATGCAGATATCTCTTCAAGATAGTGATTTCATTTCCTTTGTATATATACCCAGATGTGGAATTGCTTGATCATATGGTAATTCTATGTTTAATTTTTTAATAACTTCCATACTGTTTTCTATAATGTCTATACCAATTTACATTCCCACCAATTAGGGTTCCCTTTTCTCCACATCCTTACCAACACTTGTTATCTTTCATCTTTTTGGATTTAGCATTCTAACAGGTGTGAGGTGATATGTCACTGTGGTTTTGATTTTGCATTTCCCTTATGATTAGTGATGTTGAGCATCTTTTCATGTATCTCTTGGCCATTTGTATGTCTTCTTTAAAAAAGTCTATTCAGGTCCTCTACCCACTTTTAATCAAATATTTGGAAGTTTTAATGGTTTGCAAATGTTTTCTCCATATCATTGCCTCTTCATTCTATGGACTGTTTCTGTCACTGTGCAGGTGCTTTTTTTGTTTGATATAATCCCACTTGTTTATTTTTTCTTTTGTTGCTTGTGCTTTTGGTGTCATAGCTAAAATATCATTGCCAAGGCCAATGTCAAGGAGGTTTTCCTCTACATTTTCTTCTAGGAGTTTTATCGTTTCAGGTCTTATGTTCAAGTCTTCAATCTATTTCAAATTATTTTTATAATATCCATTTTTTCAACATCATTTACTTGAAAGTCTACCTTTCCCCCATTGAGTATTTTTTACTCAATTGTCAGTTGTCATTTGATCATATATGTGTGGGTTTACTTCTGGCCTCTCTATTCTATTCCATTGGTCTATGTGTCTGTTTTTATGGCAGTGCTATCCTGTTTTGATTACTATAGCTTTGTAGTATAATTTGAAGTCAGGAAGTGTGATGTTTCCAGTTTTGCTCTTCTTCCTTAAAATTACTTTGGCTCTTCAGGGTCTTTTTTGTTTCCATACAAATTTTAGAAATTTTTTTTCTATTTCTGTGAAAACTGCCATTGGAATTTTGATACTGGGTTTGATATGGGATTGCACTAAGTCTATAGAAGACTTTGGATAATATAGGCATTTAAACAATATTAATCCTTTCAATCCATGAACATGGAATATCATCCCACTTATTTGTGTCTTCTTCAACTTCTTTCATCAATAACTTATAGCTTTCAGTGTATAAATTTTTCACTTAGGTAAATTTATTCCTAAGTATTTTATTGTTTTTGATGCTATTATGTGTGGGAATGTTTTCTTTATTTCTCTTTCAGGTATTTCATTGTTACTGTATAGAAATGCTATTGATTTTATATGTTAATTTTATACCCTGCAACTGAATTCATTGGTTAGTTCTAACAATTTTTTATGAACTCTTTAGGATTTTCTATACATAAGATCATGTCATCTGCAAACAAAGACAATTTTACTTCTTCCTTTATGATATTATGCCTTTTATTTCTTTTTCTTGCCTAATTAGTCTGGCTAGGACTTCCAGTATAATGTTAAATAGGAATGTTGAGAGTAAGCACTCTTGTCTTGTTTCTGATCTGAACAGAAAAGCTTTCAGTGTTTCACCATTGAGTATAATGCTAGCTATGGGTCTTTACATGACCTCTATTATGTTGAGGTATAATTCCTCTATGCCTTCTAAAATTTATTGAAAGCTTTTACCATGAAAGGATGGTCAGTTTTGGCAAATGCTTTTTCTGCATCTACTGAGATTCATGCAATTTTTATCCTTCATTATATTAATGTGGTATATCACATTTATTGATAAGCATCCTTGCATCCCACTTGATCATGGTATATGATCCTTTTAATGTACTATTGAATTTGGTGGGAATCCTCGCCTCATCCTAACATTAGTGAGAATGCTCCAATAAGTATGAAATTTGTTGAATGTTTTGACGGATATCTTTTTTCAGACTAGGAAAGTGTCCCTCCATTTTTAGTTTATAAAGAGCTTTTTATCATGCATGAATTTTGAGTTTTAAAAATACATGCATTCTTTTGAGATGATCATATGTTTTCCCTGTTTAATCTCTTACAGTGGTATATTACATTTGTAGATTTTTTTCTGAACCACACTACAGTAAAACTTACCTACTAATAATGCATTTTAATATTGAAGAATTACTTTTGCTAACATTTTATTTTTAAAGTTTCCACTTATGTTCATAAGAAAGATTTGTCATGATTTTATTTCCTTGAACTATCTTGGCCAGAATTAGTATCAAGGTTATATTGGCCTCATGAAATAAATTGGCTAACTTTTTCCCCCCTCCTATGTAACATTAGAGAAGAATTATTCATTCCTTGAAGTTACAATAAAACTTTCTGAACCACCTTGTGTCTTTGGAGAGGAGAAGGGAGGGATTAAGGGTGATTTTAATTGCTGCACTGTTTTTTATTTATTCAAGTTTTCCTAATTCTATTTCTGTTTACGAGGTTTATATAACAGATCTAACCTTGGCTGTCATTGATCCTCTTTTTTGGTTTCTATTTCTGCTCCCTTTTTTATAGTATCTTGGTGTGCACTTTACTTTTAGTCTGCTGGTTTCATACCTTCTTGATATAAATACTTAGCTTATTTATTTTTAAGTGTTCTTGTTTTCTGATAAATGTACTTCAGTACACATTTACCTCTAAATTTTGCTTTAAAAGATCTCACATATTTAGATATGTAGTACTTTTCTTGTCATTCTTTAGCAAGTATTTTATAATTTTCATGTTATTTCCTTTTTAACCAATTAATTATTTAAGGTTGTACATTTTAATTTTCAATCATATGGCCTGTTTTTTATACTATCTTTTCATTTTGATGCAATTTTATTATATTGTGCTTAGAGAGTATGGTCTTCATTATGTTCTTTTTAAAATTTGTTGAGATTTCAGAAGGTACCAGACCCTGATGGGGTGAATTCTATTTCATGAGGTCAGCTCCCACACAGTAGCTCAGAAACTATAGTAATGGCCAATCCTCACAGCCTGCCAGCATGAGGGTCAACCCAAAACATGGACATGCCAATTACAATCAAGACTCAAATACAATAGGAGGACTCATATAACCCACACTAGAAACACTCCTGGAGCACCCAGCTCAGGTGATCAGGGAGACTACACCACTGGGCCCTACATAAGACCATCCTACCAACACTGGGAGACATAGCAAATCTACCTGAGAAACAAACAAAGAGAGGCAGCCAAAATAGGATACAAAAAACAAAAACTATGCCCCAAATAAAAGAACAGAAGAAATCTCCAGAAAAAAAGGACTAAATGAAATGGAGGCAAGCAATCTACCTGATACAGAGTTTAAAACAATGATTTTAAGGATGCTCAAGGAACTTAGAGAAAGAATAGATGGACTCAGTTATAACTTTAACAAAGAAGTAGTAAGCATTAAAAAGAACATAGAGACCATTAAAAAAGAACCATTCAGAAATTAAGAATACAATAACTGAAATGAAGAATACACTAGAAAAAAACAGCAGAACATATGAAGCAGAGAATTAAATCAACAATTTGAAAGACAAGGTAGCAGAAAACACCAAATCAAAACAGAAAAAAAAAAGAATTTCATAAAATGAGGATAGTTTAAGGGACTTCTGGGACAACTTTATGCTTAACAAAATCCATATCATAGGGGTACCACAAGGAGATGAGAAAGCACAAAGGATTAAGAACCTATTTGAATAAATAATTACTGAAAACTTCCCTAACCTGGTAAAGGAAAAAAACACACAAGTCTAGGAAGCACAGAGTCCCAAACAAGACAAACCCAAAGAAGCCCATACCAAGCAGAAATAAAAAAAACAAAACAGAGTCTAAAATAAAAACAATTCAAAAGGTCAATGAAATCAAGAGCTGATTCATTGAAAAGATAAACAATATTGATAAACCTTTAACCAGACTCATCAAGAAAAAAAGAGAGATGATCCAAATAAATAAAATCGGAAGGGAAAGAAGAGAAATAATAGCTGATACCACAGAAATACATGGGATTGTAAGAAAATATTAGAACAATTAATTGTATGACAACAAAATGAACAATATAGATGAAATGGATACATTCCTACAAACATATGATCTTCCAAAACTGAATCAAGACGAAAGAGAAAATCTAAACAGACCGATTTCGGCCAACAAAATCAAAGCAGTAATTTAAAAAACTCCCCAAAACAACAATCCTGGAGAAGATAACTGCACAGATAAATTTTACCAAATAGTTAAAAAAAGAATTAACACCTATTTTTTTCAAACTATTCCAAAAAATTCAAGAGAAAGAAAGACTTCCAATCTCATTTTAGGAGGCCAGCATTATCCTGATTCCAAAACCAGATAAAAACATTGCAAAGAAAGTATAGGCCAATACCCCTGATGAATATAGATGCTAAAATCCTCAACAAAATATTACCAAATCAAATTCAGCAAATCAAATACATTAAAAAATCATATACCATGATCAAGTGGAATTTATTCCTAAAATATAAGTTTTATTCAATATCCACAGATCAATTAATGTGATACACCACATAAACAAAATGAAGGATAAAAATCATATGATCATATAAATTGATGCAGAAAAAAACATTTGACAAAATCCAGCTCCCATTTATGACAAAAACTCTCAGTATAGTGGGAATAGAGGAAAGACAACTCAACAAAATAAAGGCCATATATGACAAACCTATGGCTAACAACATACTCAACAGGGAAAAACTGAAAGTGTTTTCCTTAAGATGAGGAACAAAACAGGGATGTCCACTTTCACCACTCTTATTTAACATTAGTGGCCCTGCGCACAAACCCATGCAGGAGTAGCTCACTGCCGCTTGCCTCAGCTGGCCGCCCTGCCCACTGCTGCTCATAGCTCTCTGCTGCACGAAGCTCGCTGCCCCGCCCTCCTATAGCTCTCTGCCCACTGCCCCGCCGTCCTGTAGCTCTCTGCTGCTTGTAGGTCGCTGCCCCGCCCTCCTGATATTTGGTCGTTATGTGACGGCATCCCAGACCAATTTGCATATTACCCTATTATAAGTATAGATAGTACTAGAAGTCCTAGCCACAGACAAGAAGAAAAAAACAAAAGACATCCAAATTGGAAAGGAAGAAGTAAAACTGCTTTTATTTGTAGATTACATAATACTGTATATAGAGAACCCTAAAGATTTCACCAGAAAAACAACTAGAACTGATAAATGAATTCAATAAAGTGGCAGGACATGAAATAAATATTCAAAAATCAGTAAGATTTTACACCAATAATGAACTACCAGAGAGAGAAACTAAGAAAACAATCACAATTACAATTGTATCAAATATATATATACTAGAGGCCCAGTGCATAATTGAAATCGCATGAGGAGGCGCCCTGCCTCCCACTGTGTGAGGAGGCACCTCACAGGCCGCCGCGGGAATCAGACTTGACCAGCACCGCGGGCAGCCAGGACCCACACCTGACTTCCACCCCAGGCCCCTTTGGCCCCCATGCCTGTGTCTGCTCCAGGCCGCTGGAGCCACCATGCTGGCTCGGGCAGGCCCCCGTCTCTGTCTCCGTCTCTGCGCCGGGCCTCACCTGCACGCGCAACCTCCTCCTTCTGGTTGTGACCCATTACGGGGTCCTGGCGTAATTTGCATATTACCTCTAGGGCCCTGACAGGTGTTGCTCAATTGGTTAGCGTGCCATCCTGTACAATGAAAGGTGATGGGTTTAATTCCTGGTTGGGAGACATATCTAGGTTGCAGGTTCAGTCCCCAGTTGAGGTGCCTATGAGAGGTGAGAGGCAGCCAGTCAATGTCTCTCCCCCCACTCCCTCTCTCATTCTCTCTGAAATCAATAAACATGTCCTCAGGTGAGGATTGGGGGAGAAAAAAAGAAAGAAATTTAATCAAAGAGGTAAAAGACCTGTATACTGAAGAAAAAAAATGAAGATGCAAATAAATGAAGTATATTTCATGCTCATAAATGAAAAAAATTAACATAATTGGAATGTCCATACTATCCAAAGCAATCCATAGACTCAAATGAATTCCTATCAAAATACCAATGGCATTTTTCACATAACTAGAACAAATAATACAAAAATTGATATGAAACGACAAAGATCCCAAAAAGCCACAGCAATCTTGAGAAGGAACAAAGTTGGAGATATCATGCTACTTGATACCAAACTATATACAATATAATATACAGATGATGTATTACAGAATTGTACACCTGAAACCTATTTAATTTTATTAAGCAATGTCAACCCAATATAATCAATAAAAACTAAGGGGAAAAAACTATACTATAAGGCTATAGTAATAAAAACAGCAAGGTGCTGGCATTAAAACAGACACTTAGATAATCGAAGCAGAATAGAGAGCCCAGATATAAATCCATGCCTATATATGGTCAATTAATATATGAAAAAAGAGACAATAATATACAAAGGGGTTAAGGTAGTCTATTCAATTAATGGTGCTGGGAAAATTGGACAGATACATGCAAAAAAAAATGAAACTAGACCACCATCTTATACCATATACAAGAATAAACTCTAAATGGATTACTAGGTGTACCAGTTAATAATGTGGATTTTGTAATCAAAGAAAGCACAATAATTTCAAAAGAAACATCAAAAGTGCTTTATTCAAAGTAATGTCCATCGCTAGCTATACATTTCCCCCATCTTTCAGATAATTTGTGGATACCGTGCCAATAGAACTCTTGTTTTGAGGCAAACCATTCAGAGACCCAATTTTCCACTTC
>NW_005367108.1:1400893-1411960 GCF_000412655.1 Myotis brandtii | reverse complement strand
ATGTTGATGGTTGACCTGGATCATTTTGTGCTTTTGTGCATTTGGGATTCTCAAAATAAATCCACTTTTCATTGCCAGTCACAATTCGATGCAAAAAAGACTTGAAGCAACCGTGCCATCAATCAGAACAAGTGGTAATCTGAAGAAGCAAGGTCTGGTGAATACAGCAGGTGGGTTAATACTTCCCAGGCAAGATCTTCTAACGTGTCTTTAACTGGTTTTGAAGTGTGTAGTGGTGCATTATCATGAAGCAAAATTACTTTGCTGTGTCTTCTGGCCCATTCTGGTTATTTTACGATCAAAGCGTGGTTCAAATTCTGGTGGACGTTCTTTGTCTTTCACATCGAAATCATCACTCTTAAAGCGTTTAAATCAGCATTCACAAGTATCTTGAGATGGAGGTTCACCATAACTTTTTCTTCAAAATAAAGTAATGAATTAAAACTTCCTGCAAATGCTCTTGTTTGGGCACAACATTTGACATTTTTAAGCATAAAAATATCTATGATGTAACACCTTCAGCAAATTTGACATATGAAGTTTTGAAGCTTGCTGTCAATACAACAAAATAGCATATATATCAAATCGCATATATATCAACATATGTGTAACTCCATCTATTGAAAAAAATCCGCATTATTAACTGGTACACCCAGTAAAGTGTTAAATGTAAGACTTGAATCCATAATACTCTTAGAGGAAAACATAGGCAGTAAAATCTGACATTTCTATTAGCAATATTTTTTTTAATATAGCTCCTCAGGCAAGGAAAACAGAAAATGTACACAAATGGGATTATATCAAACTTAAAGATTTTTCACAGCAAAGGAAAACATCAACAAAACAAAACAAAAAAGCTACTGAGTGGAAGAAGATATTCAACAATGATACATCCAGTAAGGGGCACATATCCAAGATGTATCAAAAACTGATACAATTCAATACCAAAAAACAAACAAACAAACCAACAATCCAATTTAAAAATGGGCGAAGTACCTAAATAGACAGCTTTCCAAAGAGGACATACAGGTGGCTAATGAACATATGAAAAGATATCCAACATCACTAACAAAGAAATGCTAATTAAATGTACAATGCGATATCATCTCAAACCTGTCAGAATGGCTATCATCAATAAATCAATAAATAACAAGGTTGTGAAGCAAAGGGAACTCTTGTGTACTGTTGGTGGGAATGCAGACGGGTGCAGCCACTAAGGAAAACAGTATGAAGAGTTCTCAAAAAATTAAAAATGGAACTGCCTTATAACATAGTGATTCCACTTCTGGAAGCCCAAGGCACTAATTCAAAAGAATATATGCACCCCTATGTTCATTGCAGCGTTATTTACAACATCAAGATATGGAAGTAACCTAAGTGCCCATCAGTAGACAAGTAGATAAAAAAAAGTCGTGATGCATATATACAATGGGATATTATTCAGCCATAAAAAAAGAATGAAATCTTACCATTTGAGACAGCATGGATGGACATACAGGATATTATATGCTAAGTGAAATCAGTCAGAGAAAGACAAATATTATATGATTTCATTTACATGTGGAATCTAAAGAACAAAGTGAACGAACAAACAAAATAGAAATAGACTCATAGCTATAGAGAACAGAACGGTGCTTGCTAGAGGGGAAGTGGGGTAGGGGCTGGCTGAAAAAGGTAAGGGGATTAAAAAGTACAAATGGGTAGTTAGTCATGGGGATGCAAAGTACAGCATGGGGAATATAGTCAATAATATTGTAATAACTGTATGGTGCCAGGTGGGTTCTTGAAATATCAGGAGGAACACAGTTATGTGACTATCTAACCACTGTGCTATTTACCTGAAAGTAATGCAAAATAATATTGAACGTAAACTGTAATTGAAAAATAAAATAAATTTTTAAAAAATTGTTGAGAGACTTATCTGCCTCAGTACCCTGCACATACTAGCTAGGGCAACTTCTGTGGACTAGCACACTCTCCCTGTTAAGTAGCATGTCCCATTCTCCAACTCTGTCTGCTAGGGGTGTCACTGAATAACAAACCCTCAGACAACAGATGGGGCAGGAAGAGCGGTCTGTCCTGTTAGAAAGGAAACCAACAGGGAGGCTGAGCTTTCAAAAGAACATGTGCAGTCACCACATGCTCCTTCAACATTTTATCCAAATAGCCCCTCTCTTCCAGCTCTTTTCCCCACTTTTAGACTTTGCACAGAAGACAGCCATGTTCATAGTCATTTCCTGGGCTATCCCACTACTCAGATCCCAGAAAGTTAGGCAGGATAGCAGGAGTGACACAGCCACCCCACTCCTGAGACAGCATACTGCTCCCCCAGCCCTTGGACAGTTTCTGACAGTTCAAGGACACAAACCCATTTTGCTTCTTTTGCTTGCTCGTAAGGTACACATTTACTTTCCTTTTGACACTTTTAAAGGAGCCTTTTCTATATAGTTCAAACCATATATCATATCTTTGAAAAATGGTTCAACCTAGAGGCCTAACCCTTGAACATCCACTTGAAAAAGCTTCAGAAAGACACCCATTGCCCACTCCCTGCAGGGTATCCCCACCTGGAAGGCTCACTGACACCTTGAATTCATTATACCTAACACCTAATTGACCAGCATCTTCTGACGTCTCTATCTGTTTTAACTGCATGGCATTTTCCTAGAAGACCCTTCATAGGGAAGCTGGCTGTCACCTTGTACTTGTCTCAGGCTAAGCAGCTTCCTGGTGTCCAGCCCTTTATACGGGTGACCCAAAAAATGTGTACACACTTTAAGAGCTAGTAGCTCCATTTTGAAAATGAAATGTATTTTAATAAACATTGTCTTTATAATTCTTCAAAGTGTGTGTATACATTTTGGAGGGACACCCTGTATTCTCGCTCCCTTCCCATTCCCACTGCCCTCATTCAGTAACTCCCCAGCTGGTTCCTGCCTCTTCAGCTGTCATCGGCCTCAGCTGGCCCCGCACTGCCACCCTCCTTCACATCCCTTTCAGGCTGTTCTTTATCACATCCACTTTCAAACATGTCATTTGTCTTTTTAAAACCACAAAGAGATAATTTGCAAGAATCTTAAAAGAAATAACACCTTTTTACCCGAATCAAGTCTTTGTGGAAAGCACTTCTAAGGAAATATTTTTAATTGACAAATACTGATTTTTTTCAGAAACATTTTAACAGCATTATATATAATAAAAAATTTGAAACAACCTGAGTATTTAATATTAAAGTATTTAATGATGGTTTATTTGTAATAAAGTATTATACATCCATTTTTCTACGATTATTTAATTGCACAGAAAAATATTCAAAATATTATGTTAAGGGGAAAAAAGCAGGGTATTAAACTGTAGGAAGAATTTGTTCTTATTTGGTTTAATGCATACACTTTGAAAAACAGACTCAAGAGGAATAAACTAAAATATGAATAGTGGTTATTATCTCTGAGTAAGATTAGCAGTGATTTTTATTTTATTCTTGTACTCTTCAGTATTTTCAAATTTCTAAAGAAGTATGTATTCCAACGGTCATAATAATAAAAAGGAGTTGTTTTTTTTAAAAAAAATATTTGTATAGATTGATTGACAGTCTGGAAGGAAAAGCAATGAAATGCTAGAATGATAGCTTCCGCTGGTTGTTCTCTTTGTACTTTTAAATAAATTCCAAATTTTCTCTGATGCACGAGTCACTTTTATAACCAACAAAATAAAGGTGGTTGTTAAAATTCTAACCCCAATCCTCTACCCTCAGCCAACTGAATATTCGAACACTCGATCCCATTACCACCCTCCCTGACCTGCCTATTTTTTGCATTCAATGCCCCCCACCCCCACCCCCTGCCTTTGGAAATCCTGCCCATACACCCAGAATAACTTCAGAAATCACCATCTCCCTTAGGTCTTTTGAGAATGCCATTCAAATACAGTCTCTCTTCTTGGAACCCCAAAGCATTCCTGAGCCCTCTTAACTCCAGCCTTTACACAGCCTCCCCTGTGGAATTACTGTTGGCTTCTGTGTGGTCACCTCCTCCCTACACCATGAACTAAGAACATGGAGCCCACCTCTCAGACTTGGGTTTCTCTCTGTCACTTGGCAGGGCACCTTGCATATATTAGGCTCTTCACGGGGGGGAAAGTCTGTGGAATTGAACTGGAATTCTTTGAAAATTTAATGAACCATCTTTCACAATTATAATGGGCATTATAATTAAGGTACACCTAGAAACCATAATGCCAGTTTGTGGTGAGTTCAGATCTTCCTTTGAGGCTTCTAAAATGGAAACCTAGTGATTATATGCAGGGAGGAAAATATTTCACGTATCTCTCCTCTACCCAATCCCTGGATTGTAGATATGGATTCAGAAGTACTGAATGTTGTATACTTATACCAGGTCTGTATCTCTGAAACCTATATGGTCTCAGGGGAGCAACTTACATTCTTTAAGCCTTTGTTTCCTCATCTATAAACTAGGATTAGAAATAATACTCATCACAGAGTCACTGAAAGAATTTCATGGATAACATAAATGTGTCAAGCATACAGTAAGTACCAGTAAGAGTTTGTTTCCATTCTCTTCTCTCATTTTCCCTGCTTGCACCACCTTCTCCTCCCAGCACACATGTGCACACACTCAAAACTCCCTGTCAGTCCACCCAAGGTCAGAGCCGCTCCTCCTGTCAGCCTTGCTCTCTGAGGTGCCACATCCTCCTGTGGGAGAGCCCGAGAGCCACCCCTCAGTCCTCAAGTGAAACAGACTATGGTCTCATAAGCAGCCTGACTGGATTCTGCCTCTAGAGTTTCTCTGAGCTAGTTTCTCCATCTTCTCAGCATGTGACTCACTGGTTACCATTCAAATCAGGTGTCCTGACTCTAACAGCTACTTCTGAACCCATCACTTTTTTCAAAAGCTTATCATCTCTTCACCCTCTGTCTTCTATCTCCTTCCTGCCCAGTGTCACCAGACAGGTCTTTGTCACCCCAAACCAACAAAGAATGCAGCCTCTACCAGGGACACTGGGAGCTGTGTGTCTCTGGGTCACTCACTAGCCTCAATGTGTCATCTGAAAAATGAGTAGAACCAAATTATTTCTAACATCCAGCTTGATCATTGAATGATCTGAGGGCTCTCTGGAGATAAGTATAAAGAGAAATGAAATCTATTTTCCTTTTCTTGTCAACTTTAACTATAACCAGTGAGAAAATAAAATTTTTCCTACAAATGGTACATAACCTGGGATCCTTTTCCTTATGTGATAAGAAGAAAAAGGAGCCACATATCATACTAATATCTCTGTAATACATAGAATTCCCCAACTACCCTACAAGGAAGACAGTCTTAGCCCCACTTTAAGGATGAGAAAATGGAAATTCAAGGGTTAGATCACTTTCCCAAAGACACAGAACTGAGGCAGACCCAGGATTCCCACCCAGGCATGCCTGGGATTCAAAGCCGATGTTCTTTCCACTATGCCATGCTGCCTCCCTAGAAACAACCGCAGAATCTAGTCTTTGTGGAAAGCCGTGGAGACTTGTAAACGAGCTGAATTAAGAGGCGCCCTATTATAGATACAGGGTGTGAAGGATAATTCCGTGGTAGCACATTATTCATCACAGAGAATTCAGTGGCACCTGCTAAGCAAAAGGCAGCTCGTGAGGATCTCACGGAAACAGCATGATTTTATGGAGCACTCTGCTGGAATTACATGCTATGTAATGGATTTTACTAGATGTAAATAAAGTATATAGAGAGTCAACAGCAAAGATATAGTCCACTGTTCACAGCACACTTCCAAGGCACTCCTCTCCATGACTCCCTGTCCTCCTTAAAGGGGGTGATGTCACATCTGGTCCAGGTCATAGCTCTGATCAGGGAGAAAAACCAGAATCCAAATTCCAGTCACAAGTTTATAAGTGTGAACCCTTTATCAGAAGGGGGACCTGCAGAGATGGGTTAAATTCTAGAAACACAACTCAGTAAACCTGAGACTAGAGGTAGCCAGGCCCTGGTCACAGACACACATTCACAAACCCTGGCAGTGTATGGCCTGTGCAAATCAACGCTGCCCAGCTGTGCAGCCGAGAAGGGGGCAGGAGAACGGGGATTTGCTGATAGTTTCAGCTCTAAAATACTAGCACTCTCCTAAAGAGGGTGAATACAGGTGGCAGTTTGGTCTCAGCATATTTTCTTTGCTAGCTTTACTTTCTGGCAAACCTACATCATGTGAAATAAATCAAGACAACAACTTTCCTTATCTCTACTCTTACTTGAAAACTGCGCAATTTTCAAATATCTTCTGCTAAAAAATAACCATATAGCAATTAGAGTCTGATTGATGTTTTCAGTATTTGATGACAATTAATTGCCTTCTGTCCACATCAACTGTTAATGCTGCTTTAAATTTGATTAATTATTCTTTGCAGTCTCTTCCCTAATTTAAAACGTGCCCACAGACACAGTTACGCTCCACTGTGCCTTGGTACTGTGATTAATGTGGTTCCAGGTCTTTATACACGTTGCTGTATTTCATCCTTTACCCTGGGAATAGTCTCTGAAGAGTACATGGTCTTTGTTCACCAGGAGGGCTCAAGAACCAGTCCAGGGTTAGAAGGAACCTTACCTCTAATCTAGTTTAAATGTCCTTCTAATATTTAAAAATCTGTCATATCACAGCAAAACGATGTCCAAAGCTTGAATTGCCTTCAACCTCTTGAAACAGTCCTGTCCAACTCAGCAGGTCTAATGACAATTAAAAAGCTCATCCCTGCATGGAGCTGAAACCTTGGAATGTTCCCTTCTTGGCTCTGATCCTCTCCATTGAGATCATGAAGAACAAATTTAGCTCCTCTTCCTGGTGACAACCTGTCAACACTTTGACCATTTGAAGACAGCCTTGGTAACTCCATGGACCTCCTGTTGTCTGAGCTGAATACGAGTTCCTACATCTGCTCCTCATTAAGACATGTTTTTGAATCCACTCACTATGTGCTCCTCAGAAGGTGACCAATGTGTCTGCGTCCCTTCAAGGGCAGTGGAGCCACAATTGGTCCCAGTTTTGGACTGATAAGGTAGTAGATTCCTCTGGGCAGGAGGGCCTTTGGATGGACACGCCAGCACTGTGGACGCCCAGGCATCGCAAAATGAGCAGCACCGTTCTCTCAGCTGCTGGAGGAAACTGGTTGCATTCATTTTTCCTAAGAGGTGTCCTTTAGCATTTTTCTACTTCCCAGATGTATCTGTTCATGGACCCTGCCTCTCTAAAGTACTTGCAATTTTATTTTCCTTTGTAGAGTGGATAGGAGATTTATGGAACTTCAATGAATAAATGACCGTGATATTTGCCAGGGGGTGTTGATTAACACAATAGAATGCTTTCAGTTCCAGCTCCATCCTGTAGGACAGATGGGGGTAAAAAAGAGGTTCCAGATGAAGAAAACTTCCTGAATGGTCCCCAAAACAATCTGCAACTACAATATGACCCTCTTCTTATTTTTCTTGAGAAGCAGAAAAACATTAGAAGGAGGCTAGTGTTAGCCTGGATCATTTCACTTCATCAGGAAGGAACAATATAGCTGGAAGGCTGTTAGTGAAAGGTAGGAAAACAACAATAGGTTGGCAGAAGGGCTTTCAGATTGACAGAGGGACTACATGCCTACTGCCACCACCATGGTCCAGGCCACCATCAGCTCATCCTTTGAAGACAGAGCACCTCTGCCCTTGAGGAAATAGGAACCAGACTGTATTCTTATATTTGCTGGTAATGATTGAGGACATGGCTTAAATGGGCAAAGCAGAGTTTCTTGTGAAAGAAAAGGAGATAATATAGGTGTTTGGGAAGAGCATAGTAATAAGGCATGTACAGTAGCCTCCAATAGCCTCCAATCTGTTGTTGTTGTTTTTTCAAAAATTAACTCATGTCCTTCCAATTCATTCTTCACACTGAAGCTTGAGTGACCTTTTCTGAAATTCAACCATGATCCTATCATTTATTTGGTTCTTGTCTTTCTTAAAAGAAAGTGTAATTTCCTTAACCTGATAAACTGTGTGTAGTGATGTCAGATGACCACCACAGGGATAAGCTCAGCAGCAGAAGGAAACTACCATCTGTAGAAGGTCTAGCTATGATGTAGCCAGCACCACCCTATAGTCTATCCCATAGAGATCTACCTTATAAGAAAGTTACCATTATTTCCATTTAACAATGATGATCCAGACTGCAATGATTTGCTAGTGAGAGGCAGAGCTAAGGTTTGAACCCAAATCTGAGTTCATCTCAACACAATGTCACTATGGAACCAGAAGAGGAGGAACAACATGTTCTAAAAGGAGTTGAAGTATGGAAGTGAGAACAGCGGTGGCCACTGAGTGAGATAGACCTTTTCTGTTTTAGAGTCATCTATTTTTATTTCATCTCTATCCTCACTCCAAACTCTTTGCTCCTGAATTGATCCTTGCCTTTGACCCTCCAGATGTGGCATTCATCTTGACTACCTCCAATAATATATCCCAGTATCTCTATCTCTAGGCTCCTTCTGACACTCCAATTATACATACTTTAAACCAACTGACATTATCTCATAATCACCAAGGCTTGGTTCATTTTTCTAAAAAATATTTTTTTGCTCCCACCCTCAGTTTGAATAATTTCTACTGACCTATCTCCAAGTTTGCCAATCCCTTCTTATGCAATATCCAATGTCCTGTTAAGTCTATCCAAAAATAATTGTTTTATTTTAGGTGCTATAGTTTTTAGTCCTAGAAATCTATTTCATTCATTTTTATAGTTTACATTTCTTTGTTAATGTTTCCCTATCTGTTAACCCATTCTGTCTACCTTGTCCTGTAAATTCTTTAATGTATCTGTTTTAAGTCCTTATCTGCTAATTTCAACATTTGACTCATCTCTGGTCCTGCTTCTATTAACTTTTCTCTTTTACCTTTTCTTGTTTCTTCACATGTCCAATCATTTCTATTGCATACTAAACACTGTGGATGATACATGCTAGATTTTGTGATCTTATTTCCAGAGAATGTTGAATTTTGTTCTGGCAAGCAATTAAATTACTGGTGGGTTGTCTTGATCCTATGGAAGCTTAGTTTTAGATTTTACAAGAATGGGCTTATTTTGCTTTTTCCCCTTAGCCCTATGATATAACCCTTTATCCTGGTTTTATACTTAGAGTTTCAAAGAAAAACATAAAATTTTATGTCTTTCTAACTTATCAGGACTTGAACTCCACCTCTTTGCAAGAACTAAGCAGGTACTGAAATCTCAGCTTTTTATCAATTGCTTTCTCCTGGTTTCCTTGGAGTCTCACATTGTACATGCACAGACAAAGTAAACCACAGATTTGAGGGAAATTTGTGCAAAGATGCTGGGATTCCCCCTCTATTGCTCCTACCTTCCAGAATGTTTCCCACTGGATTCTAGCTACTCTAGCAGCTCCTCGTTTCAACCTCTGTCTCTTCAGCCTAATATGATAGCCATTTTCTACTTGCTTTCTCTTTTTTTATAAGCAACTAGGAACTGGGAACTAACCTCAAAGAAAAAGCTGGTCAAATGTGGTGCTTACCAAGTTTGTTTTCCTTATTTCAAGAACTATGTTTTTTCTAGGTTCTGCCCAAAGACCAACATTTGGTTGTTCTCCAGTCCCTGCAGACAACTGAATTTTTTACACATATTTTGTCCAAAGATAAAATTATCCTCAGCTAATGGTTCAGAAATTTGTGCAAGTTCAGAAATCAGCTGAGCCCTGGCCGGGCAGCTCAATTAATTGGAGCTTTGTCCCATACACCAAAAGGTTGTGGGTTTGGTTCCCCATCAGGGCACTAACCAAGGTTGTGGGTTTGATCTCCGGTTGGGGAGTGTACGGGAGGCAACTGATTGATATTTCTCTCACATCAATGTTTCTCTATCTCACTCCCTCCCTCTCTCTCTCTAAAAACTTTAAAAAAATATATAAATCAACTGAGTTAGGATTTAAACCCAAATTTGGCTGGTAACAAATATCAGACATTCCATCCCAACAGTTTTTGGAGCTAGGAGAGTTAAGAGATTAATGCAAATGTTGATATACTTCACTGACAAATTTTAGTCTTATTTTAAGCATTGATCTCATGTTTTAAATCACATCACTACATTCACTACATTTCTTTGACCTGTGCTCCATTCCACATTTTGTGTGCACCTGAAATACAATCTGAAGTGCTTCTAAACTGTTCAATGCATTGTGGAACAACTCACTTTGAATGGAATCAATGCACACATTCAACATGATTCTGAGTAATTTAATTCCATCTAAAAATGGAAGCAGTATTGATCTGTAAGTACAGCAATAATAATACCTAAATACTCTACAAAGTATTTGTATCTGTTTTAGCTAATGTGTTATTTAAAAGGGCCATTTAAATTCTTAATATGCAGGGATAAAAAATACAGTTGACCCTTGAACAGCACAGGTTTGAACTTCATGGGTCCATTTATATGCAGATTTTTTCAATAAATATGTACAGTACTGCCCTAGCCGGTTTGGTTCAGTGGATAGAGCGTCTGCCTGCAGACCTAAGGGTCCCAGGTTTGATTCCAGTCAAGGGCACATACCTTGGTTGCAGGCTCCTCCCAGGCCCAGGCCTGGTTGCAGCTCCTGCAAGAGGCAACCAATCGATGTGTTTCTCTCACATCGATGTTTCTCTCTGTCTTTCCCTCTTTCTTCCACTTTCCCTAAAAATCAATGGAAAAATATCCTCAGGTGAGGATTAACAAACAAACCAACAAATTTATAGTACTGGAAATATATTTTATCTTACTTATGATTTTCCTAATAACATTTTATTTTCTCTAGCTTAATTTAAGTAAGAATGCAGTATATAATCATACAACATAGAAAATACATACTAATCGACTATTTTATGCTATCGGTAAGGCTCCTGATTAACAGTGGGCTATTAGGGGTTAAGTTTTGGGGTCAAAATTTATACACAGATTTTTTACTGCACAGGGTGCCAGCACCCCTAATCCCTGAATTGTTCAAACTATGAAGACTTAGCATTTGAGAAATACACAAAA
>NW_005367108.1:1374549-1400437 GCF_000412655.1 Myotis brandtii | reverse complement strand
CACACACACACACTCCTTTGCTTATTACACCCCAGCACACAGGCCTCATGCCAGGCCCATTCCTACCTCAGGGCCTTTGCACTTAAATATTCCTTCTGCCTAGAAGGCTTTATTTACAGATCTCTGCATGACAATGTCCTTTAGGTCTTAGGTTAAATATTACCATTTCATTGACACCTTCCCTGACTACCTTGTTTTAAATTGTAACCCCCAACCTCAACCTAGCATTTCCTATTCTCCGCCCCATTTTATTTTAATCTACAGCACTTATCACACTGTGAAATCCCATATTACATACTTCAGATAGTTATCTTATTTACTGACCTACCCGACTAGAGTGTAAATTCTTTGAGGGGTAGGGGGGTTTCTGTTTGTCTCCTGCTGCAATGAGTGAACAATTTGATTAATACTTGAATACATTATCTGAATGCTAGAACCAGTTCTACCATTAATTAGTAGCCTGACCCTAAAGTCATTTAATCTCTTTGAGCCTCCGTTTTCTTACTTCAGAGTTAAATACAAAGAACAAATAAAATTATATATATGAAAATACTTTATAATGTGAAAATTACTTCACAAATATAAAGGTTGTTGCTGGTATTTTTACAGACATTTCATTGCTAGGTAGATTTAAAAAGTCCTACATGAAAAAGAAAAAACAGAGACAAAATTTTTAGTCCTGTTACCAATGCATTAACAGCAATTGAAAAGCTCTTTGTCATTCAGCTGGTGCACCTGCCCAGCTGTTTATGTGTCACTGAAGACCTACGTACTGGTATCAGGATTAAAACCCAGGCTATCTGCTTGAGAATCCAGTTCTAACTTTTTTACAGATGGGAAAGCAAGGGCAGATGCTGAATCCATGGCGATGAGGCCTTTTCCATCTTCTGATCACCCTTCTGCACATTTCTACTACAAAGCTGTTTGGGTAAGACCTGGCCAAAGAACATACTGACCAATCACAAATTTTCAGCCTAAACAAAGGAATGTTCATAAGCAGTTCCCATGCCTTCATGGCAGTTCACTGGTTCCTCAGGTATGTCTTTCTCTAAGCTGCTAGTGTTATCATATTCCTAAAACTTTCCCAGATGACCTTCCCAAACTCTCTCCCATTAATGTTCCCTATGAGTTGAATACAAACTCTTCCCAATGCAAATGTCAGTGCCATCTGGGCCAAGGTCATACACCAAGGAAGAAAAAGCCTGATGGACAGAGGGTGACAATAAGTTCTTCCAAGTACTAAATGAATACATGGGTGTATTAAGCAAGATGGATGCAGGCTGCCACTGGAGATATTTTCTCTTGACCTGACAAGTGACAATATTATGAAAATTAAGAAACCAGAAAGGGTCATCACATAGAAAGACATTTGAGATTCAAAGGATTGCATAGGGGTGTTTAAGAGAGATCAAAAATGTGATCTTTCCTTTTCCCACAAAAGAAACAGCATTGATTCCTGAGAAAGCTTGATTCTGGAATGTCACATGAGAATATTTTCACTCATCTTATGGTAAGCATATTTTTTTTTAATTTTTAAAATATGTTTTATTGATTTTTTACAGAGAGGAAGGGAGATGGATAGAGAGTTAGAAACATCGATGAGAAAACATCAATGCCTCCAGTACACCCACGACTGGGGATGTGCCCGCAACCCAGGTACATGCCCTTGACCGGAATCGAACCTGGGACACTTCAGTCCGCAGGCCAACGCTCTATCCACTGAGCCAAACTGGTTAGGGCAAGCATATTTTTTTAAATATCTTTTTGAGTTTGTTCATGATAAGGTCTACCATGAACTATCATGAGTTCTTTCTATTTTATCATGAGTCTTGGAATTGCAGCTAAGACTTGGAAGAATATATGGTGAGGCCTACAGCAGGAAGACATCCATTTGGCAAGCACCACTGTTGATCCCAATGTCTTTGGGCGCAACGGAGATACTTGGTCTTGGTCAATGATAATCCTTTGTCTAAGTCCTGGGGCATTGTTGGCACAAGAGGAAGACAAAATATGTGTTGTGCAATAGCTCCTGGTATATTGCAGACACTATCTTCTATAGAATGCAGGAAAAGTTCAGAGTCCTTCATCGTTGTTCACACTATTTTGGCTAAAGGTATGCTGGGCTAAACAACTGTTTCTCAGTGTGGATCAAATATGTTGCTTCAGTTGGATACCACTTTCCTAGGTTTTCAGCGATAACATTTCCAGTTATCCCTAGAAAAAAACAGAACTGGCACTGCTGGATTTTGATTGCCCTAAAAAATAACAGTACATTGTATTGGACTTAAAAAATTTCATTCTTAAAAATTATTTTAATTTTGTTTACTTTATTTATACATAGCATCATTCCAAACATAACAAAAATATACATGATAATAATAAAAATAAAATGAGATTTAAAAAAAATAAGTGGGTCAATAAAGAGCTCTCCTTCTTGAATCCCAAAATGTTTGGCAGTGAGAACTGCACATAGTTTTTACCTACTCAGTCTGTGAAAATTGGAGGGCAGAAAGTATGGACAATGCACTCTAATAAATATGTCTACATCTACCCTCTAACTTGTTCACAATATGAAGCCAAAGCATGAAAAAGCACCCCAGGTGAAACAGCCCAGTTATTCGTCTTCGTGGTAAGCAACATTCCTGGGGAGGATTTGTCATTTCTTGGCTGCTTATCCATTTCCATCATTTCAATATTTTGAAAGCATTCCATGTCTAGAAGCAAGATGGTCTCCAGCCCTCAGGTCCTCCTGGATTTGGCTTTTTGATCCTGGGACACTGAGGTTCAGGACCAGACCCACATGGCAGCATGTCCCCTGGTCACAAGACCGGGGGCGAGAACAGGAGAGAATAAGGCTGCCCCTTAGATTCAACTTTGCCGGAGACATGACCTTCTGCCACCTGACTATGTGCCACTTCTTTGTTTTATCCAAATCTGTTGAGGAAATCTGTCTACTGTGATTATATTTTCAAGCATTTGAGCAAGTGGTTACATATATCAATAATTTCATTAAATGCACAAGCAAAAATGGTCATTCAGTCCAATTAAAGAGGTTTCCATCACTTGTTAAATCACTTTTGACTTCAGCAACTATACTTATGTATGCTTCTGAGTCATGAATATACATTTAATCCATGCACAGACACATGGAGCAAAATGGTAAATATGGGGAGAAATGAAGCTGCTTTCCTAATCAAACTAGATGTCAAGGTACTAAATAGTTGATAAAATGGAAATTTCTTTTTATAGAAATATTCCAGTTCATAAATACAGGGAAATGCTAGAATTAAAATGTTACCATCTTGCAGCCTCTAATAAAATAATAGATCTAAGCAATGATCATTAATGGCTTCACCAAAAGAGAGACAACTGATTATTAAATGTCTCCTGAATAGTTTACACCTATGGATTCTGATCAGGCTTCCAACTCCCAGTTTGCAGAAAATACAGGGGCCTGAAAAACATGACCATTCAATCCCCGACTGAAGAAAACAGTGCAGAATAAATCATCTAATTTTTCAAACAAATAAATTGCAAGGGAAAAGAGAGGGATGAACTTATAGATTAAAAGAGACTGAATATTTATATCAACCAGTTGAAATGTATGGACTCTATTTAGATCCTGATTCAAGCAAATAGTTTGAAAAAAACATTTATGAGACAACAGTGGAAATATGGACTCATGGGATATTCAATGATAACAAGGAACTATTTTTAGGTACAATGATGGCATTGTGGTGTGTTTTCTTAAAAATTGCTCTTTTGGAGATATATACAAAAATGTTCATGGTTGAAATTATATTACATTTCAGATTTGCTTTCAAATAACCTGGGGTGAAGGAGAGTGAGTGGAAATACAGATGAAACATATTCAGACCTAACTAATAATTGTTGAAGCTGAGTGAGTGAGGCTTCATTATAGTAGTCTCTCTGTTTTTATGTTTGAAAGTTTTCACAATAAGGAACTAAAAAATAAATATATTTTAAAATCCAGTGAGAAAAATAACAATGATAGAACATTACCTAAAAGATAACTAGTCCACTGACTCTTTTTGATACAAGACAAGTAACTTCTAGGTTAAGCCAGAGCCTACCTGCCAGAGAAGCACACTGTGGTACCCATAAGGGCATGTGAACCAAACTGCCCCTGGTGGACATCAGGAACCCAAAGAGAGGAGCAGTGTGACCAACAGCTCACAAATCTCCTCATGCTGCTCACTCCAAGGTTATTATAGCTGTACCATTGACTGTCTTACATTACACAGTGTCCTCCTTATTAATATCCTTGAAAAGAAATTTCTTTCTGGTTCTAGAATCAGGAAATCTTATGATTCCCCCAAGCATGTAGATTTTCAGTATCATTAAAACTGAAACCAATCATCACTTCACACCATCAGAATGGTAATTAACAAACAAAATAACAAATGTTGTCAAGAATGTAGAGAAATTGATGCCGAAATTGGTTTGGCTCAGTGGATAGAGCGTCGGCCTGCGGACTGAAAGGTCCCAGGTTCGATTCCGGTCAAGGGCATGTACCTGGGTTGCGGGCACATCCCCAGTAGGAGATGTGCAGGAGGCGGCTGGTCGATGTTTCTCTCTCATCGATGTTTCTAACTCTCTATCTCTCTCCCTTCCTCTCTGTAAAAAATCAATAAAATATATTTAAAAAAAAGAATGTAGAGAAATTGAAACCCTTGTGCTTTGTTGATAGGAATGTAAAAAGGTTCACCCATTATGGAAAATGGTATGGCAGTTCCTAAAAAATGAAACATAGAATTACTATATGATCCAGTGATTCCACTTGTAAGTATATAGCCAAAAGAATTAAAAGCAGGGTCTTGTCCCTGGCCAGTGTGGCTCAGTTGGTTGAGTGTCATCTTATATACCAAAAGGTCTCCGGTTCCATTCCTGATGAGGGCATACACCCAGGTTGTGGGCTCGATAGGAGGTTTTTAGGAGGTAGCCAACAGATGTTTCTCTCTCCATCTCCCTTCCTCTCTCTCTCTAAAATCAATAGAAACATTAAAAAAAAGAAGAAGAAGGGTCTTGGAGAGATATTTGTACACACATGTTTATAGAAATATTATTCACAATAGCCAAAAGGTGGAAGCAACAGGGTGTCCACTGACAGATGAATGGATAAACAAAATGTGATATGTACATTCAGTGAAATATTAGCCTTAAAACAGGAATGAAAGGAGAATGGCGGTTGCTTAGGGCTGGGGGGAGGGGAAATGAAAAGTTATTATTTAATAGATACAGAATTTCACTTGGGAAGGATAAAAAAGTTCAGGAGGGGGGTGGTGGCGATGGTTGCACAACAATGTGAATGTACTTAACTCTATAGTACATTTTAAAAAGGTTAGATAGTAAATTTTATAGTGTTTATATTTTACCACAATTTTTAAAACCTGAAACCAATTATACAACTAACTGATCTTTACATATCTGTCAGAAAATATAGAGGCAAATTTGTGGCCAACTTCTATCAGTTAAACTGAATTGTGGCTGCGCTCTTTGAATATTTCATTTCTCATATTTTTCTCAGGTCTAACATTTACTTAAATCTAATAAGTGTTATTTTGCCATCTCTTGCATATACTTTAATTTTCCTTTATTTCATTTTATAACAAGGCCCAAAATAAGTGGTTGGGAAGAATGAAAGGAAGAGAGAGAATATTCTTTTTTATGTTACCTGCAAGACAGGCTCAGCATTTTTCTTAAACATGCTGATTGAGTTAAATTGAATAACAATTAACTTTTTAGTTTTTGTTGTTTTCCATATCTATGTTTCTCTTCTAAAAATGTTAATTACCAGAGAAGCAGTAGAAACATGGCTCTTTCTCCTGCACATCCTTTTGAGCATATTTTCTCTATAGAAATTTCTGCTGTACTTGTAAGATAAATTAAATAAATCTTTCTCATTTTCAAAACTGTTTTAAAAGTTGGTCAAATGGATAGTCACTGTATACTAGTGATAATAGTGAAAAAAAAATAGCTAAAACTGACCAGCTCTATAGTTGAGGCCAGACGAGAAATACTGGTATTTCTGAGAGCTCTGTACTGACTCAGAAGGAAGGCATCAGTCTAATTTAACTTAGGCCAGTGATGAGAGTGAACCTAAAAGAAAGTTTAACAAGGGCTGGCCCGTACCCGCCAGTATTAGATCAGTTCTCAACTAATGCTGTGTGTTATCCTTCAAAATCCCTGAGTTGAAAGAATCATCAGGACTATTTCAGAGAGATTATGGATCAAATGGACAGACTAATGTTGGGTCACCTGCTTGGGGCCTTGATCACAGCTAGCTCTAACTGGGGTGAGCAGGTGGCCCCTGCAAGGAGTACCTCCCCAGCTGGCCCTATGAGCAGAAGTGTCTGAGATCTAACAGCATGCTGTCACCCCTATCCTAAATGCCTTGATGACTCATGCCATTCTGACAACAACTCCAGGAGGTAACTATTCTTCCCCTCGCTTTATAGATGAGGAATGGGGCTTAGAGGAAGTCACAAACTTGTCTGAAGTCACCCAGCAAGATTTATCTGACTACAAGACCTCCGTGAATTCTGAATTCTTTAGAACTTCTCCACACCTTTTTTTCTTGGGGAGGGGACTTATTTTCTGGGTCTTACATGCATTCCACAATGCTGAGGCTGATGGATACGTGGTCTCTAAACAAGTGAAGTATTACTTTATCAAACATTTGATTTATTCCTTTCTACAATGGGTTTAGCTCCATTGTCTAAGCACAGAAATCCTCACCCACATTCCAGCTTCCATTCTCTAAATAAATTCCCACCCTTCCCCACACCAGGACACCCTCTCTGACTCCAGCTGTGTTCTCTTGGATCAGGTGGGCTGCCATACAAATCAAAAGGGATTTTCAATACAGGCTTGGAAAGGTCTCTTCCTCTTTCCTTCCCCATATTACCTGACCTCTCCGCACTCAAAAAGAAAATAAAAATTGAGATCACCACACACGTGAAAAAGATATATAAGATAAAGTGCGTCTTAAAACATGGCTTCAAATGACCAATTATTGTCCCTTAAAGGTGCTTCAGCTTACCATGGGAAGAAGGCCCATTTTTGTTTCCCCAAGTACCTCATCACTTAAGAACTTTGCACCAGTTAGCAGCCTGCTGTTCTAACAGCCTTGTGAATTTAGATTGTTTGGTTAATTATAAACACATTTCAAAGTCATTCTTTCTGGCTTTTCCCTAGAATGAGTGACTGCCACTCCACAGCCCACAGAATGGTCTTTAGTAGTTTTCAGTCAAGGTTCAGGAAGAAATATGCCACACCGGGATTTGATTATTTACCAACATAATGTTGGATTCAAGCCAATGAGACACCAATATATTTTCCTTTGAAGTCTGACATATTGCCTGCTGCTTTCAATGCTGTTTTCTTGGCTGGCAGACAAAATAACTGTGGCTGTTTCAAAAATCACCTCCAATTCAAGTAGGGAGGGGAGGTGTCTTGATTGGTTCATCTTACAGTCACTGAGCTCATTCTCCCTTGGGGTGGAAGGTGAGTCCCAGAGTGAGGTGCATGTATGGGTCTCTGACAGCCAAAGCCCCCGCCCTGGGATCAGTCCTTGACAAAGCTATTCAAGAAAGAGGCTAGCAAATTCTTGGCAGCTTGGCTATAAAGAGACGTGTGCAACAAGATCATCAGCACATTTTCATGATGTCTTGGCTGTCTTTGGCTCCCTCTTATTTGGAGAGCCCTAAGAGAACCTGACAGAGAAAATGGGTTTTGCATGGATTTGAGTTCACAGAGCTATTGCTCTCAGACTCCTGGAAGCCAAAAAGCCCATGACAACACTTAGGCACTTGTGCTGTTGTCCCTTGTATCAATTCCTGAACATGATGACCTCTCGTGGCAGAATCTTACCTCTCACCAAACAGCCTGGATGAGGGTTTCTAAATGGTAGGATCAAAGAATTTCGAGTTAGAAGTAATTGTTTTTCAAAAAGGTTTAACATGCTGAAACAAAGTAAGTTCTCATTTATTGAGAAGAAAGGATCTTTAAGGCTATTTAGCCCCACTTCCCAATTGGTTAGAAATGACCTTTCTCATTTGAATACCTCTAATGATGGAGAGCTCATTAACCTACATCACTGGACAGTACAGTATTAGGACAGTGTTAAAATTGCAAGAGTATAATCAGATCAATTCTCCATCTCTTATTTAATTGCTATGGTTTTATAAATATAACTTAACTTCAAGGCATTCAGAAAGAATATAACAGTATATATTGAGTATAATCTTAGAAGTTAATATAACTACTGGTGTTATACTATAATATATATTATATATAATGTAAGTCTACTGCATTGTAATTTTTCACTTGTTTACCTCAATTTATATGTCTTATTTCACTGCTTTTCAATTTCAACTTTAATCAATGTGTATTTATTCCTCGGCACAATATTTTATAATGTACATTCTCATTATAGGGAAATTCGTACAAGGGGTTCGGCCTTTACAGCCCTGGCTACCTCGAGGCCCCGCGGCCCTGCCCACTGGTCGTTCCAGAAGGTCATTTTGGGAGGTCATTCCGGAAGGTTGTTCCGCCATCTGGTCTAATTAGCATATTAGTTTTTTATTATATAGGATAATTTTTAACAGCCCCCTTTTCACTCTCAAAAGTATCCTTTTGGATGATACATTTTATGGTCAAGTACCATACTTTAAAGTTTTAAAAAATTGTAATTTCAGTTTTTTAAATTGTACTAAAAACTAAGACAGAAATCCCAACCCAACTTTTCTGCACTCTTCTCAATAAGCTCTTATTTTATTTTGAAAAGATAAATCTTCTTGACCATGGAATATTTTTAATAAAATGAAAAGCTGCTCCGTGCTTAAGAACCACCACCACAGAGAGGCTGTAGCGTGTGCTCTCAGCATGGACGGAGTGGCCCTCTGCCAACGGGATGTCACTTTCAATAAGTTATTGAGAGCCGAGAGACCTTTCTGAGTCAGGTAGAGCCTGCTGGCAAATGTAATGTGGATGTCCCCGTTCCTGAGAAAGCATTCCCTCTACTTGACCAGATTTCTTTCATCTTTGAGTGACTCAGTTTCTCTGTCTCTAAAGGAGCACAATAAAGCCCACTTCACAGGACCAGTGTAGGATTAAAGGGATGTTAGCCATGGGGCCCTCTCAGCTACCAGGAACAAAGGCATTAAGTAATTGCAAAATGTTCGGTTCTGCTTCTCCAGCTTGTGAAAAAAGGTATCCCACTGACTTGAAAGAGAGCATCATACACAGACAGGGAGAAACCCACGGGAGAGCAGAGCTTATTACCTTCATTATCATTGTCCCAAAGTGCAGAGGGGAGAGCGCAACACAGAAGCTAAAGAACTGTGGCCACAGAAAACAAGACAAGGACTCACCAATGGGCCACAAAGAAAATCTGAAAAGATGAACATCTTACTTTAAAATTAATCTGTGCAGGCCCTAGCCAGTTTGGCTCAGTGGATAAGGCGTGGGCCTGCCGACTGAAGGGTCCCAGGTTCGATTCCGGTTGGGGCACGTGCCTGGGTTTCGGGCTTGATCCACAGTGGGGGGCATGCAGGAGGCAGCCGATCAATGATTCTCTCTCATCATTGATGTTTCTATCTCTCTCTCCCTCTTCCTTCCTCTCTGAAATCAATAAAAATAAATTTAAAAAAAAACAAAACAAACAAAAAATATCCCACAACTTCTGCCCTAATAAAAAAATTTAATCTGTGAAGATTATAGGCCAGAAACTAGGAAATAATCTATAGGGTATCCCCCAAAAAAATATATACACACTTTAACAGCTGATGACTCTCTCTTAATTTTCACTCCTTTTCAGGTTTAACTAATTTGAAATAATGGGTGAAGCCAGACTAAGTTTTGAACAAATAAATTTTATCCTAAAGTGCCACTAGACTTTTTTATGGGAGTACATAAAAGATACGTTTACGGTACAAAACCAGCAACAGTTGATTAACTGAAGGTGTACAAATACCAAACTAAATGATTCTTGATGTTTTTGATTCCATTGCTTTGTGTTATCAGCAGTGCCTGGACCAGAATGGTCATCAGTTTGAAAATAGGCATGGACAAAAAATTATTCATTTTTGTAGATTCTTTTAAATTTTGAAAATGAACTGTATGTTAATAAACACTGACTTTATAATCACTCAAAGTGTGTATGCAGTTTTTCGGGACACCCTGTATATATTCTCTGGTCACTTGATACAATAACATATTCATGTATTTTTCACAATGGAGCATGCCCTGTCCCTCCCTCTACCCTTCCTTACAGTAGCCACTCCAATATAAATGCCTACTGGCAGTTCAATGGCCACTTTCAGAGTGGATTAAATTTAAAAGCTCCTATTTCAACAGCGTGGTACATTCAAATGACTAACCAATAGATAATGAAATTGAAACTAATGATGCAATTTTGGCATAAAATATTAAAACCTCCAAGAGAGAAGAATGAGTTTAGACAAGTAGAAAGTGCTATTGTTGCTTTGGTGAACTCACAGTCAAGTCCTAGTATATGTAAGACACTCTCCTCTATTAATACATGCTACTAAAATCAACGGGAAAGATAAATAGTAGGAGATGTCACTACAAGCAAAAGCTGTGTCTCGAGAGCCCTTCAGAGCACCCTGGGAATGCACAGAAATTCACAAATCAATTTGCCAAATTGGTTTAGCTGGAAATCACACTTTTGTGCATGGATCCAGCTGAAAGGCACTTGTGAATCTACCAGACTCTCCCACGGCTTCTTCAACCTGTGCCAAGAATCCGGGGACATGGTCAAAGGAGTGTGGGCTTCAGGGTCAGTCAGACTTGGGCTACAATTCTAGCTCCACTGCCTCACTGGCTGAGTGATCTGGCATAAGTCATTTGACCTTTCTGGGAAGGGGATTACATAATCCTACCAGCCTTGCAAGGTGCTGGAAGGATTAAATACCCAACATATGTCCAAGAGCTAAGTGCTATACTTAGTTTAACCAATTGAGTATAACTATAAACAACCCAGAGTGAGAGAAGCCCCCCCCAAAACAAACCGCTTCCTCACTCCACTTCGGGCCAGGTGGATAAGTAATGTACGTGAGAACAGTTTTAAAAACATTAACATAAAATGCAATCATATACTTGATCAAAATAGGGACCTTAATTTAAGCATCTGGAAGAGCCAAACCGCAGTTTTAATAATGCAAAAATTCTTAGATGTCAAAAAATATTCTATTTTACATTCTGTACTTGTATAAATTATGCACATGATTCATCTCTTTTAACACCACACCCCTTGTCCCGTCACGTGGGACTGCCTGCTGCAGGATGAGTCTTTGGTCCTGAACATGTAAAACGCAGAAGCAAAGGGTCTCAAAGCCCCCCATCAACCTTCCCATCCTACAGGTAAAAGCACTGAGGCCTGGAGAGGAGGAATTGCTTGCCCAAAGTTGAACAATAAAGGCCTTGGGTTGGGATTTTGGGGGAAGCTATTATAAACCAAACCTGTGGTGATGATGATGATGATGATGACGATGATGATGATGGTAATAATCATCTCATCATAGAGCCTTATTCACAGATTTTTCCAATTCTGTGGTCAAACAGTGCCACTGGCCTGCCTGGTACTAGGACTGTCCTTCAGAAACGAAGTTTCCCCCTATATCACAACAGAGGGAAATCTGCTAAGACAGGTATTATTTTACATTTCCAAATAAGACACGAAACCTAGTTTCTAACATGTCTCAGGGTTGAAAAATCTAAAAGACAAAAACAATCTTCAATGAACCCTTTGAACATTGATGTGACCCCTGGTAGCAGACACTGTGCTGGGCCGACAACTTAGGTAAAATGGCCTCACCTGCAGATCATTTCTCAGAGGGAGTTATGAGTCAAATATCTGGCACACATTTTTAGAGTGTCATTATGCGTAGTTTTTAAAAAATCAAATCCTTCATTTAAATGTCTGAGTATAATAATCCCTAACCACTGATATTTTAAAAGGTGACAGCTCATACAGAGCAAGATTTACAAACGCCTAGCCAGGATGAGCTCTCTGTCTCATAACTCAACGGTAAATCATCACCGATTGCTAACTCTGTTCCAGCTCTGGGATGAAGGAAACATTTTATCCTGAGTAGGCTAATATAGATATGGGTTGTCTGAGGCTAATTTCCAGCTCAAAGAAACTTCAGTGCTAAAAGCAGTGATACAACAAAAGCCCTTGCAAGAAACTGCCATCAAGAGCAGGGCAGGGGAACGCTAGAGAAGGCAGTGAAGTTGGGGGCTGCAGGTTTTAGGATGGGAGAGATCACAGAACCTGTCTGAAGGCTCAGAGGAAGGAACCAGAACAAAAAGCTGAAAGTCCAGAGAACAGAGATGGAGATCCCTGAGAGGGTTATAAGGGGTGGGTCCCAGGACACTGTTGGAGAGAAGACAGGAGGAGGAGAAGGAGAAGGCGGACAGGAAGTAGATACAAGGAGGAGAGGAAGGGAGGAAGTGCCAGATGTAGAGACATTTTGAAGGAAGTTTAGGTGACATCAGATAGGAGGTGAGAAACCATGAATTAAAAAGGACCTCCCGTCCAGCCAGCATAGCTCAGTGGTTGAGTGTTCACCTATGAACCAGGAGGTCACAGTTCAATTCCCGGTCAGGGCACATGCCTGGGTTGTGGGCTCAATCCCCGATGTGAGGCATGCAGGTGGTAGCCAATCAATGATTCTCTCTCATCATTGATGTTTCTATCTCTCTCCCTTCCCTTCCTCTCTGAAATCAATAAAAATATATTTTTTAAAAGTAAATAAAATTTTTAAAAAGGACTTCCCCACTAAAAGGTTTGGAATCTAACAGAGAAGTGCTACTCCACCATATAATTGCAGTCTTTTGCAGAAGGGTGGACAAAAGTAGGTTAACAGTTGTTCATATGGAAAAAGACATGCAGGTTATGATTATTACAATAGCTTTAGTAACTCAGAAGAATGTTGCAATGCACAGTGCACTTAGGCACAATCTCGTAATTGCTCAAATTGCCGGCCTTCATTGTGTCACATCCTTGCAGTCTACTTGCTGCACTCAAGCACTTTGGCACGGAGTTCTTTATTTTCATTGGTTTCTTAACATGCTTCTCTTATGCAGTGAATCACATCACCCACAGTATGCAGTTTCTGTGAAAAGACTTTATCTTTGACAACACCCAAAAGACGTCCACTGGGGTGAGAGGTCTGGGGACTGTGGTGGCCATGCCACTGGCCCTCGTCCACCTGTCCACCTATTGGGTACTTACAACTGTAAATCTACCTTTGCCCACCCCTGTATACACTCAGAGATCACATTTTATTCTGCTTAAAACATTTTAATTGATGTTTTCTCCTAAGGAATATGCTCAATTCATAATGGAGGAGACAGAGGTCATTCAACTAGATCGAGTTTTGTGAAATAACTCAAAACTACTTGAATTCCATCCAGCGTTTAACAAAATTACGTATCAATATGGAAGAAAAAAAATCCCTCCCCAGAAAGAAAAACACAAGCCCTAAATGATCAGGTTAATTCACAGTGTGGACATAAGAAGTAGCAAATACACAGTTTGATATTTGGTCTGCAAAGAGAGGGGGGAAAAGCATATTAAAATATATAGAATAAGCTTTTCTGATCCAAGAAATACTAAAAACTCAGTAGTTTGGGGGGGGCGGGGTTGGCTCCAATGATTTGTAAATATCTAGAAGAGCCCAGATTTTGAAGCCCTGAGGACACTTGCTAAAACTCAGAAATTTGGCACTAGTCTTTGCACACGATTTGGGTTTTCTTTCCGAGTTGATATCTTACCAAATACAGCCATCTGTGTTCCCTCTGGGAAAGGTTCAACTGTTCTGTTGCCATTGACATGATGTTTGGCTATAAAAAAAAAGAAAGAGAGAAAGAAAGAAATGCAAGTTAAGTGTAAAGTTCTACACACATGCTAACACATGTCATTAAATGTGTCAAAGAGCCTGCTTCTCATTTTTATTTAGAAATGACACCAACGCTTACCCTCTTATGACAGTTTCAAGTATTGTGGTTTTGATCTTTTATAGAAGAGCCTAGAGATAGGCTGTGCAAACATGTCATTTTACAAATGAGTGTGCTGAGGCCTGGCCTTAGGCAGGACTGTGCAGTAGGTGGAGGCAATGCCAACCCAGCCTGAGAGCTCCTGCCCCCTAGCCAGAGGGTCCCCACTGTGCCGGGCCATCCCCTGGAGAACAAGGGAAGCTCCAGCTTCCAGGGGGATTGGGTGGCTTCCACTGAAGACCCAATCAATAAAGTGAGTCATAAAGACAGCAGGGTCACATTGAGACCAACTTTTCAAGAACATATCATTTCACTACAGTTCAAGCACTGTTCTCAGGAGCCAAAGATTCACCTTCTTAGAGCCCAGACAGATACTCTAGTGCTTGATACTACTCTTCATGCACCCTGGTCTCCTCCACCAATCATCCTTCCCATCCCAGGGCATATCAAGGACTTAGGAATGAAAAGTAACCATGTGATTGTTTTCCAGCATTAATTTGTTCCCATTATACCAAACAGCAACCAGATCAGGAATATCTGAATATGGTCCACCTATGAGTATTTTAATAGCATTAGCAACTTTTGAATATGGGCATTTATATTAAAAATGCATAAGAGAAGAATGGCTAGAACGCTTTCACGTTGCCGCACGTAGCGCATATATTTTGATGTAATGGGTCACATTAGATTTATTGAACTCTGGCAAAGGACTCAGCACTAAAGCTAGGCTCTGAGAGGTCTGGGGGGAGAGTATGACATTTTTTCCTGCCCTTCAGGAGGGTAAACAATTCAAAAGCAAATTTTACCAGAAAGCTTACAATTATGTGCTAAGTCCTGGAATGAGGACTAAAGGTAAAGAGTTCACAGCACAGGGACAGTCAGTTGGAAAATCAGAGCCAATGACCTGGAGGAATCACAAGTTGTGTAGAGTCTTAAAGGAGAGGCAGGACTTGGAAAGGCAGAGAGTGCAGAAGCAACTTTAGTGAGAGCCAGGAGTAGATGCAACCAAGAGTCTAGGGCAGTGGTCGGCAAACCGCGGCTCGCGAGCCACATGCGGCTCTTTGGCCCCTTGAGTGTGGCTCTTCCACAAAATACCACGTACGGAAGCGCACTCACAGTGTGATTGAAACTTCGTGGCCCATGTGCAGAAGTCGGTTTTCGGAAAGGAGATAGACAAAACAAGTATACAAGACGAGTGTGGATGAGAGAGTTGGAAGGGGTCGACCTCAACGAAAGTACCTCAATCAGATTGAGGATGTTTTTAGCAAAGGCCAGCTTAGGAGTACCCTAATTAAGTTAATAACAATGTACCTACCTATATAGTTTAAGTTTAAAAAATTTGGCTCTCAAAAGAAATTTCAATCGTTGTACTGTTGATATTTGGCTCTGTTGACTAATGAGTTTGCCAACCACTGGTCTAGGGCATATTAGAGGTGATATGCTGAGAAGCAATGGCAATGAAAGACAGATTAACAGGCACAGAAAGGGTCATGGAAGGTCTTGAGAACTCCATCCAAACCCATGGGAGCCCTAAGCACCCTCTGCAACACCACTGCAGTCTTTTAGAACCTGAAGGCTTCTAAAGTTCAGTCCAGTTTAGATGATCCCTTTGGGATACTACTAGTTCAGGGGCTTCCACTGGTTCCTAAGTATTTGTGGCACTATCCTAAGAAGAGAAAACCTGAGAGGGGAGTCGGAGCCAGGCTAGGTGAACAAGAGAGCAAGCCCTACAGTAATCTCTAGGCACTAATTGGCACAATTGGTAAATGCAAGGTGAAAGGTCAGGTGGCATGGGACTTTATCACACACTCACTCATATGGTTAGGACGACTGGTTACTGAATCCAAAGGAATGTGATGACACCCCATGTGGAGGTCACAACTCTGTTCTATGGTGAGCACTCCACAGCCTTGCCCGTGGTTCTAAACATCTTCCTTTATACACATCAAGAGCTGTACACCTATTCAAATGCACTGACCCACTAATCCCACTCAAAAGAATTCAACCTAAGAAAAATGCCACCTAGAAAAAAAAACATGATATGCATAACAATATTTATTGAAGTATTACTACTTTTAATAATGAAATCTTAAAATCAACTAAATATCCAAAATAAAGAAATTGCTTAGAAATTTATAATCCATGATTTATCAAAAGCATGAAATATTATGCTACATATTTTAAATACAGCATCTGAAAGATATATAGGAATGAGGAAAAATATTTGGGATAATGGTAAGTGAAAACAATCCTATTACACACTGGATGTAGATTATAATGACAACTAATTAAAATGTGAATGCTTATGGGAAAAAACTGCCAGAGAAACATGCAAAACTGAAAATAACTAGGGAAATTATGCAAGATGTTTACCTTTATTAATTTCCTTTGTCATTGTTAGATTCTTATTTTCTAAATGAAAATATATTTGCTTGGATTTTTTTTTAAAAATCAACAAGTTAAAGATTTAAAAAAATTTTTCCCCAATACTTGGTTTCCCAGAATAGTCCATCAGGCCTCATTTACAAACCTGTACACATTTACAACAGAAAGTGTAGCCTGTTTGATATCTCCTCTGGGACAGCTCAAAAGTACCTCCAACACAAGCTGACCATCCACTCCAAACTTGACCTTCTTCCAGCATCCCAACCTCTGGGCATAGGACGGCTATCCTCCTACCCGTTCTCTCTCCCTTACCATCCACATCTAATCTATCACCAAATATAGCTAACTCTGCCTTCCAAACATCTTTAGAATAACTTCTACTGCTTCGCTACACCACCAAAACCACTCCAGCCCCAAATGTTGTGGCCTCTTGGCCTGGACTCCTCCAAGTGTCCCTACACACCCTCTCTAATTTGTTCTTCCCAGTGTAGTCATATTGCCTCTGAAAAGAAAGTATAACTCTGGTTATATGACACAAACTCCCCAACCTCCTCCCACTGTGGCTTTCCACTGCATTGAGGCTACGTCAAAATTCTGACACAGGCCCCACGTGCTCTGCTCACCTCAGCCACACTGCTCTCTTGGAACCAACGACCTTTGTCTGCAACACTCACCAGAGCTGCACCTTATACTTCGTCGCTATTTGGATGAGTAGACTGTAAGCTCACGGAGGGCAGGGCCTGAGTCTCTTTTGGCTCACCACATCCACAATACTAGCACGGTATGGGACATAGCATAGTATTCAATATACTGTTGTTAACCAACTATGGAAGACATAAACAGTTCTAAAAGGACTCTCTTTAGCCATTATGAAAGATATATCATTTCATTCACTAAAAACATCTCTCTCTTTATATGTACCCTAGAGGCCTGGTGCACAGATTCATGCACTGGTGAGGTCCCTCAGCCTGACTTGGGCCCTCTCACAATCCAGGACCCCTCAAGGGATGTCGGACTGCCGGTTTAGGCCGGATCTCCACAGGGATGTAGCAGTGCGCAAAGCAGCAGGTGGCTGGGGAGGAGCCCGAGCCAGGACGGGCACTGCTCCCGCTCATCCCGGCCCCGCTGCACCTGCCACTGCCACTAGGTTGTCCTGCCGTGTTGGCAGGAGAGGCTCACACTGCCGCAGCTGCGCTCGCCAGCCATGAGCCCGGCTTCTGGCTGAGCGGCGCTCCCACTGTGGGAGCCCACTGACCACCAGGGGGCAGCTCCTGCATTGAGCATCTGCCCCCTGGTGGTCAGTGCACATCATAACTACTGGTCGACTGGTTGTTCAGTTGCGTAGGCTTTTATATATATAGATGTGGCCCTCATACAAAAATGATCATTAAAAACGGACACTGAGAAAGTGGCCTGGACAAAGGGACTCCTCTGTTCTGCTCCTTAAATGTCCACCTCCCTCCCCATTCATCTGTTCTCAGCTGAGAAAGCAGAGTACTGGTGGAGGTGAAAAGACTAGAAATGCTAACTAGAGAGGAAGGTGAAAGTTCAAATGCCACTCTCTCCTTACTGCTAAGATTACTCAGACCTTGTTTTATCTTTTATTCTAGAGCCCGAGGCCCAAAAATAACAGTGTCTGTAAACTGGATTTCACATTTCCTTCTGAACTGCAGCCCCTGGGGGGCAAAGACAGCCTTCACCAACAAAAGACAGTACAGTTTCAGCAGCTAAGGACATGGGCTCTGAAACGAGGCTGGCTTGGAATCTCAGCTCTCCAGCTTCCTAGCTCAGTCACTTAGCCTCTTTGTGCCTCAGTTTCCTCATCCGTAAGTTTCCTCATTGGTAACAACCTTGTGGGTTGCTTTAAGAATTAACATACATAATGCACTTAGAACAGTGTTTGGCACATGGTAAGCGCCACTTAACTGTGAGACTAGTATTATCATCTTTGTGTGAACTTGATTTTTTATAAGATCTGAATCAGGGATAACAAATACATGGCACTTAGTTACCTCTCCTCCACTTCCATGCACATGACAGACATCACTAATCAACCACAGCATGCTTTCTCTAACCCCAAATGTGACCACAAAATCCTTTCTCCTCTTAGCACCCCAAAGAATCTCTCATGTGTGCTTAAGTCATTTTGTTATTCCTGGTCTAAGTGAATAAAACAGAAAGATGGCACAAAGAAAGAAGCCATTTTCCTTCTCATTTCTGCTTGATAAGTTTCAAGAAGAAGACAAACCGAAAACTATAGATAGCTTTAGGGACAAAAGAATGGGAGGAAATCTGAGTGCTCCTTTCTATTCTATGATGAGGGAATGGTGAATCCTTAAAAGCTGAACAGTTGCAGTTCTATTCCTGGAAACCAAGGCTGAACTTCTAAGGGCACTTTTCCATTGAAACTGTGCTGAGGCTAGTAACTGGGAGCCAAAGAACCAGAGATCCTTTAAACACATTATTTAGGTCAAATAAGATTTGGGGGTGGGGAGGACTAACATGGGAACCCAATGAACATTTATAAAACTTTTTTTCATAATTAGTTGGACATTTCACCAGAGAAACAATCACATTGACTAAATAGAAAAGTCACTCATTGATTGGGTACTAACTATTGATTACCAGCAGAGCATGAAATGGAGACAGGAGGGGCTTTCTGACAGGGACATCTGCTGCCTGGCCACAGCAGGGTGGATGCCTCCAATCTGGCTGGTCGGGCAGATGTCCCTACCCCTGCTCTGTGGGGACACGGCCAAGGCCACATGCTCCAGGAGGACAACCTCTGATGATGGCCAGACGTGTCCTCAGTCAAGGGTATATGAGGACAAGGAATAGATTTTCATTAATCTTGAAAGCCCAGTGCTTGAGGAGCAGCAAGGTTAATTAGAGCAAGATTGGGCCAAAGTCAACTATTGGAGAGATTTTGAAGGGGATTTGGGGGGCATGTTCAAAAGCTTTAGAAGATAATACACTGTCTGTTTTTGCTTTATTTGTGTATAACTAATGTACTTCAAACTTTATGACTGTTTTCTTGCTTGAAAAATACAATAAAACTGTTTGATAATGAACCCTTAATAATGCAAATTCTGACACAAACCAACCAGTGATTAGCTGTATTAAGAACGCAAATCAAGTTAGCTAAAATTCCTATCTTCTAGGTGAGGGGGGATCAGACAGGTAAAAGGCAGGGAGGTGGGGGCTGGAGAGTGGGCTCTCAGACCCTCATATTCTCCTGCAGGTCCAGTCTCCTCCAGATTGGGTCACCATGGCGACACTACCTAATTGGAGATTCTAGGGACAGCTACTGTTGTCCTGGGAGTCCTGGTCAGCTGCTGGACCAGAATCATCCCTGTACTGGTATAGCCTCTTATCAGACTAATAAAGCCTCACAGCTGCAGGTCAGCTAGCAGTGCAAGCCCCTTCCAGTCCTGTTATTAACCCCTTAAAAGCCCAATCCATGCTTATCATTGTTACTATCAATTATTCATGCTGCTATGAGGCTTATCAGGGATTAGGTTCAGTTTGAGACTGATGTAAAAGTGTGTTTATTTCACTAAAATGGCAATTAAAACCTCAAAAAATATGGTGTCACAGTCCCCACCACTGTCTGTTCCTTAGTGGCTCTTTCTCCAGGTCACTTACTCCTGGTGTCTCAAGGTACAAATTAGACTGGAACTAAGTGGGGTTCATATTTGGCCCACGGCCCTAGCTTTTGAGCTGCCTCTCCCGTCTCCAGCAGAGGTGCCTTGGTCACACTGATGGAGCATTCTGGGCCCTGGCTGGCCAAGGTGCCCTCCACCCTGTTGTGAGGATGATGTGATGACTATGAGAGCTGGAGTCCTGAGGATGCACCTGTCATGCCAGTCACTCAAATATGGGACAGGTACACTGGGAGAGAATAGGTAATGATGCTTCTAGTCACCTCTGCCCCGAGGGACCTTGGTTCTATATTGTTTTTGTCTTTAAAGTTCCTATTATTGGAGGCCATGGTGTTTTAAGGTGAAATTCAACCCAGAGTGGGTTTTGCCCCCAATGGTGTGCTCTGTATGTGAGGAGGGAAAGATGGGGAAGTTACATGGTGGTGGTCCAGTTACTGGGAGGACGTTACTCAGTGAGGGCCAACTGAATCTGCACTCCATCCACCCTGTGTCCGAGGAAGCCTGAGTCCTTCTTACTGAAGGACGAGGTGCACAACTAGAGGCAGATGGAATTTGTGGCTGGCAGAGGCTTAACGGAGTCCCCAGTAAGGCTATAGGGAGAATGAGACAAGTAGTCCCCAACTGCTGTGGGCACCCAGAGGCAAGCATTGCTCTCAAAGCTCAAGGAGAAAGAGAAGGTCAGCCCTCACTGTATGTAAGTGGGGACTGCCCTAAAAACAAAAGATATGCTACGGACAAAATGGAAAAACTAGATGGCAAGAGTTCAAGATTGCAGCTCAAAAAAAGAAGTCATACATCATTCAGGATTACATCCTTATGCTCTGACCACTGTCCTTCCTTCAGTGAATTCCATCCGCCACCACCATTCTCCCTGCTCCCTTTGCTCCAGGTGCAGCAAAACTAAGATGCATCTCCTGGCCAGTAAAGGAGCCGACACTCCTGCAGGCAGCCCCTGCACCTCCCAGCAGCCCTCTGCAGAAGAACTGAAACTTCACAATGTGAAGTTCACAGTATGAAGTCATAGCAGGATGGGGCAGAACAAGGCCATATGTAAACCCCAGCCTAAGCTGATGTTTGGAGAGGCATAAGCTAATACTGGTGGGTAGGGTCTTTGGCTCATATCCACTGGCAATTACATTTTGAGTTGTGGGAGCAAAGATAAATTTCATAAACCCTACACATAAGGAGATCCATTTAATCAACAAACTTGTTAGAGAACACTAAGGGAAGATTTCCAGCTAAAAGAGTGAGGCAATGAAGATGAGAATGTATTTTAAAAGAAGAAAGCACTGCCCTTGCCGGGTGGCTCAGGTGGTTGGAATGTCGTCCTATCACCAAAAGGTTATGGGTTTGAATCCCAGTCAAGGCACATACCTAGGTTCCAGGGGTTCGATCCCCGGTCAGAGCACTTATGGGAGGCAACTGATGGATGTTTTTCTCTGACATCCATGCTTCTCTCCCTCTCTCCCTCTCTCTCTCTCTCTCTCTCTCTCTCTCTCTCTCCTCCTTCCTTTCTCTCGCTTGAAAACAATAAAAGCATAGCCTTGGGTGAGGATTTAAAAAAAAAAAGAATAAAGCATTAAGTAAACATAGGGCCTTTTTATTTTTCATGATGCACCTGCTCTCTTTTCAGAGGTCTGCTCAGTGCACAGACCACAAGCATGACTATGAACTTGTAATATCAATGCCAAATGCACAAACCCTCATACACACGCCCTTTCCTGCTCCTAAGAGAAACTGGTAGAGCATGATCCTGCTGTGTCGCTGAGTTCCATGAGGCCACAAGATTGCCCTGGGTAGGGAAGGAGTGACCACAGGGTGCCTACAATTAGAGTGCAGGAGGTAAGCCAGTGGCCCTAAAAACCAGCATTGGATTTAGTTCTGCATGCTCCCCAGGCAAGCTTCCACAACTCTGTAAAAGACAGCGATTCCACTGCCATAGAGAAAGTGGAGAACGACAGGAACACACATTACTCATAAAAAATTTAAATATATAAATAACAAATAACCACGTGAATAGATACTCAACCACACAATGAGATACTATTTTTAATTCATGAAAATGGCAAAACTTACAATACCAATGCTGAATATGGATGAGGGAGTAGGGAGCCGAGCTTCCTCAAACACTACTCATGGATGTGGGAACAGCTGCAATCCAGCTGGAAAGCAACCTGCAAATATGCATCAGGAAAGTCAAGAGCATTTAAGTCCTTGACCTAGTAATCCAAGTACAGGTATGTACCTTAGGGAATAATCAGGATGAAGGCAGACCTATCCGAAGATGTTTACAGCAGAATTGTTTACAACTGTGAAAAACTGTAAACCACCTAAATGACCCAACAAAAGGGGGATAATGAAGGAATTGTGACACAGTCCTAAGGTGGAATATTACATGGTAATTTTTTGGTATTGTAATTTTAAAAGTATATCATAAAAAGGTTTTTCCATGCATTGGGAAATAGTAATAATACAGAGCTGAGTGGGGAAAAGCAAAAAAAAAAAAAAGTATCCTACCCAATTAAGAACAGAGGCACAGAAAAATGACTAGAAGGAAAGAGGGTCAAAATGTAATAATAGCTACCTATATATGCTAAGTGATAGGTGATTATTCTTCCTTCTTTACACTTTCATGTAATTCCAAATTTTTAAGCAAATGTTTCGTTTATAACCAGTCCACTATAAAAAGAAAAAGAAAAAGAAAAAATTACAAAGCAAACTTGAAAAAGAAGAAATCTAGATCCTAACAGGTATATTTTCATCTTGTAAAAATCTAAATGTTTTCCTATGAGTCCCATTCCTGTTTGTTTGTTTGTTTGTTTGTTTAATAGAAAGAGCAAGAGGAAGCATAATAAATGACCCAACAAAAGGGGGATAATGAAGGAATTGTGACACAGTCCTAAGGTGGAATATTACATGGTAATTTTTTGGTATTGTAATTTTAAAAGTATATCATAAAAAGGTTTTTCCATGCATTGGGAAATAGTAATAATACAGAGCTGAGTGGGGAAAAGCAAAAAAAAAAAAAGTATCCTACCCAATTAAGAACAGAGGCACAGAAAAAATGACTAGAAGGAAAGAGGGTCAAAATGTAATAATAGCTACCTATATATGCTAAGTGATAGGTGATTATTCTTCCTTCTTTACACTTTCGTGTACTTGCAAATTTTAAAGCAAATGTTTCGTTTATAACCAGTCCACTATAAAAAGAAAAAGAAAAAGAAAAAATTACAAAGCAAACTTGAAAAAGAAGAAATCTAGATCCTAACAGGTATATTTTCATCTTGTAAAAATCTAAATGTTTTCCTATGAGTCCCATTCCTGTTTGTTTGTTTGTTTGTTTGTTTAATAGAAAGAGCAAGAGGAAGCATAAAATCTCCCTTAAATGAAAATAACCAATGAGAGACTATTTCCTGCTTGATCACATAAGGACTCAGCACGGGGCCCTTTTTCTTTCCAGGTTCGGGTCCCTTGAACTCTATTGTTTGCTCCTTAAGACCCTGCCCCCTCGGTGACAGGGCTGGAGCTTTCAGGGACTAACTCAAAGCAGCCACACGGCTGGCCTATGAAATCCCATCTGATGAGGGCATCTCAGACCTTGTTCCAGACTTGGGTAGGTTTCATGAGCTTATGATGTCCTAGGTCAGTGATTCTCAACCTGTGGGTCGCGACCCCTTTGGGGGTCGAACGACCCTTTCACAGGGGTCACCTAAATACATCCTGCATATCAGATATTTACATTACGATTCATAACAGTAGCAAAATTACAGTTATGAAGTAGCAACGAAAATAATTTTATGGTTGGGGGTCACCATAACATGAGGAACTGTATTAAAGGGTCACGGCATTAGGAAGGTTGAGAACCACTGTCCTAGGTAGACAGGTGTGAGGGAAGGGGAATGAAGGTTGACAGAGGGACTCGGGAGGGGGGATGGTGCATATCTATCCCAGTAAGTCAAGGCACAGGAACCCACATTTTGCCTAAATAACATCACAGTTCAGAAAAATAGTTATGGAACACTGGTTACATGCCAGGCACTGGGCTTACTGTTGGGTAAACAAAGATAGTAAGACAATGCCCTCTATTCATCCTTCAAGCAGCAATGGCCCTGCCCCACTCTTGGGTTCTGCTAATCAGGAACACATCCCCAAGGCTCCGTGTTAGCAACACTGCCTGCAGCTCTTCCACACCCTGCTACCCAACTGTTATCAGACTAGCACGAGTTCCCGATTCATATGACATTAGCCCAGTAAAAGCATTCCATCATTGTTCATTTTGCTTTAGGAGAATTCCATACTCACCTTTGTAAGGCAATGGTATTAATTACCACATGTAAGAGCATGTCTGATAAGCATATAATATTAATTGATGGAAATTTTTCATCTGACTTCTATGAAACCTCCCTGCCACCCTCTTAACACATGTACTTCCTAATGACTACCAAAATTAGATAATCTTGAGAATAAAAATTCCTTTTAAAATAAAATCCTTTTAAGGATTAAAATCTTCATGTCAGTCTGATAAATGTGACATCCCTGTGAATAACAGTACTGAAAACAGTTGTCCTGAAAATGCGGCTGTAAATAAAAACTATTTCCTTTCATTCTAAGGTACATATTTCCTATTGATCCTAACCCATATTTTAGACATTTTAGAAGAATGTTAAACATAGCTATAAAGTATCGCATAGAAATCATACTTTTTAGTATTGCTTTTAAAAACACTGCCTTTCAAAGACCTGTGAGGAGCCTGGCGGCAGGCTGGCACTGCTTAGTCTGTTACACGTGGATGCAGCAAAGTTATCTACGTTCTCGCCAGAATTTGCTGATGTCAGTTCAGCCACATTAAAATAATCAGTGTTGTGCAGAATCCCAGGCCTGCGAATGTAATTAAGGCATGAGACCCACAGACGTATTTTCTCATCCTATCAGTTTTGTTATCACTTTGAAGCCTAACTGTATGCCTCTAATACCACTAAACCCGCTTTGTGCAAATGGTTCTATACGCCACACAGAAAGGTGCGCAACTCTAGCAAAAAGCACAAAGCATGCAACAGAAGGTCTTCTTTCTTCTTCCTAGTGAACTTGTCAGCAGCCTTCAGCAGGATGTGCAGGGCACCTCGATGGATGCTTATGAGGCGCTGTCAGCTGTCAGTCAGGCGATGCACAGGAATGGTCCAGTAACTCCCCCTTCCCTCCACCCCCAACCCCTTTGACAGTGATAAATGATCGGGCCCTGTGCTCAGCTGAGCCTGACAAGTCCAGACCTCCCCTTGCAATCTGTTCCAGACCAGCACCAACTTCTCCACAACATCCCCTGTCAGCACTACAAAGCAGGCTGCTACAGGGTAAGGTCAGATCTATTTGCTTTCTTGTTGCTGTTCTTTCATGAAAAGGAATTATGACTTTATTTCGAGATGGAAGCTTCTAATCAAAATGGAATGTGTTGTTACAAATCTTACAGGAAACTTGTCTCGATTCTCTTTTTACATTAGAAATGAAGGAGATACAGCTAACTATGGGCCTGTAAGAAGAAAGAGAAATTGTCATAGATATAAACATAGATGACAATTTGTCTTTCATTAAAATCAGCAAGCTTTCAATTTATTAGATTATTATCTATTGTTGAGGGCAAAGAGGAGATAAAAGATTCTAAGGGGAATAAAATATTGATAAAGAGATGGAATATTAACATTGACAATTGACATTCATCAGAGATCAGCTCCTACAATACATTTTGCTCATCTGCGAAGGTAGTCCTTTCAGGATTATTTGTATAAAAAAAAATGGCAACA
>NW_005367108.1:1372869-1374212 GCF_000412655.1 Myotis brandtii | reverse complement strand
TCAATGGGCAGGATAAGGCAAATAATATGATACAATTAACTTTTTAATATTCTGTTTTTACTTTTTGAAGTTTGATCCATGGGATGCATTATTTCTATTTTTTGAAAATAGAAATAAAAATTTAATGACCCAGTCTTTGTTATCACGTGATCATCCCTGCAGCCCCAGAGCCTGTTCCCAGGGCTGAGGCCATGCCAGATGCGGGAGTGGCCAGGAGTAGGCAAGCAGCCTGAGCTCAGATCAGCCTGACGCTTACACTCATCCAGGCTCAGGACAAATGCCAAAGGCGGTCCCACCTGTATCTCACAGTAGCTGAACTGCAGCCCAGCTTTAAAAGTCTAGGTAGCTTACAGTATCGTAAAAGGCCTCAAGGTAGAGATACCACTCCATTTCCTCCTTGTGCAAATGGTTCTATACGCCACACAGAAAGGTGCGCAAAGCTCTAGCAAAGCACAAAGCATGCAACAGAAGGTCTTCTTTCTTCTTCCTAGTGAACTTGTCAGCAGCCTTCAGCAGGATGTGCAGGGCACCTCGATGGATGCTTATGAGGCGCTGTCAGCTGTCAGTCAGGCGATGCACAGGAATGGTCCAGTAACTCCCCCTTCCCTCCACCCCCAACCCCTTTGACAGTGATAAATGATCGGGCCCTGTGCTCAGCTGAGCCTGACAAGTCCAGACCTCCCCTTGCAATCTGTTCCAGACCAGCACCAACTTCTCCACAACATCCCCTGTCAGCACTACAAAGCAGGCTGCTACAGGGTAAGGTCAGATCTATTTGCTTTCTTGTTGCTGTTCTTTCATGAAAAGGAATTATGACTTTATTTCGAGATGGAAGCTTCTAATCAAAATGGAATGTGTTGTTACAAATCTTACAGGAAACTTGTCTCGATTCTCTTTTTACATTAGAAATGAAGGAGATACAGCTAACTATGGGCCTGTAAGAAGAAAGAGAAATTGTCATAGATATAAACATAGATGACAATTTGTCTTTCATTAAAATCAGCAAGCTTTCAATTTATTAGATTATTATCTATTGTTGAGGGCAAAGAGGAGACAAAAGATTCTAAGGGGAATAAAATATTGATAAAGAGATGGAATATTAACATTGACAATTGACATTCATCAGAGATCAGCTCCTACAATACATTTTGCTCATCTGCGAAGGTAGTCCTTTCAGGATTATTTGTATAAAAAAAAATGGCAACAGCCTTTGGCATAAAACAATCTGTGCTGTGGAATAATAGGCACCCATTATAAAGAATGAGGTAACTCTGTAGGTATAGGCATGGAACTCTCTACAATGTGCACTGACCATGGGGGGGGGGGGGGGACAGGGGGGGGCA
>NW_005367108.1:1370628-1372604 GCF_000412655.1 Myotis brandtii | reverse complement strand
TCAATGGGCAGGATAAGGCAAATAATATGATACAATTAACTTTTTAATATTCTGTTTTTACTTTTTGAAGTTTGATCCATGGGATGCATTATTTCTATTTTTTGAAAATAGAAATAAAAATTTAATGACCCAGTCTTTGTTATCACGTGATCATCCCTGCAGCCCCAGCCTGTTCCCCCAGGGCTGAGGCCATGCCAGATGCGGGAGTGGCCAGGAGTAGGCAAGCAGCCTGAGCTCAGATCAGCCTGACGCTTACACTCATCCAGGCTCAGGACAAATGCCAAAGGCGGTCCCACCTGTATCTCACAGTAGCTGAACTGCAGCCCAGCTTTAAAAGTCTAGGTAGCTTACAGTATCGTAAAAGGCCTCAAGGTAGAGATACCACTCCATTTCCTCTCCAGTTGATCTACATTCTCCCAAGCAATATGGTAACTGCCCTCTTTTTAAGGGAGTAAGGAATTTAAGAGGATCAACCATTCCAAATTTTAGATGGAATTAAAACATTATTTAAAATAAAAGGTATTTCTGGGTTTCCTTTTTTTATTTTAGAAGAAGAGAGAGAAAGATAGGAAGAGAGGGAAGGAGGAAGGGAAGGAAAATGGAGGGAAAAAGGGAGGGAGATAGACTAGCACATCAGCAAGCATTCTGCCTTTCTGGAATTTGGTGTGTATTTTAATTATTTCTCTGTCCCTCCTGCCTCTTATCCTTCGGGATGCATTATTTCTATTTTTTGAAAATAGAAATAAACAAAAATTTAATGATCCAGTCTTTGTTACCACGTGATCATTCCTGGAGCCCCAGAGCCTGTTCCCAGGGCTGAGGCCATGCCAGATGCAGGAGTGGCCAGGAGTAGGCAAGCAGCCTGAGCTCAGATCAGCCTGACGCTTACACTCATCCAGGCTCAGGACAAATGCCAAAGGCGGCCCCACCTGTATCTCACAGTAGCTGAACTGCAGCCCAACTTTAAAAGTCTAGGTAGCTTACAGTATCCTAAAAGGCCTCAAGGTAGAGATACCACTCTATTTCCTCTCCAGTTGATCTACATTCTCCCAAGCAATATGGTAACTGTCCTCTTTTTAAGGGAGTAAGGAATTTAAGAGGATCAACCATTCCAAATTTTAGATGGAATTAAAACATTACTTAAAATAAAAGGTATTTCTTGGTTTACTTTTTTTATTTTAGAAGAAGAGAGAGGAAGATAGGAAGAGAGGGAAGGAGGAAGGGAAGGAAAATGGAGGGAAAGAGGGAGGGGGATAGACTAGCACATCAGCAAGCATTTTGCCTTTCTGGAATTTGGTATGTATTTTAATTATTTCTCTGTCCCTCCTACCTCTTATCCTTTCTGTTTCTGTCCCTTGTAATTTCCACCCACAAAAGAAGATATGGGTATTTTTAAATCTATTTTAGTTTTACTGAATAGACAGTATGTTCACCTTTCCTAATTTTAAAAGCAGCTGAGACATTTTATTATTTCCCTAAAAAAAAAAAAAAACCACAAACCAAGTTTTTCTATGAAGCCTGCAACTGATTCTCAATAAGTCAGTGAATTTAAAAAAATAAAATCAGCTCTTACACCTGTAAATCATCTACTTTGGAAATTTCCCCTCAGGACCTGTCGTTCTGAGAGAGCAGGCTTGGTTATGTGGCTGAGTAAGAGAAGCTGGATAACCCAGTACACATTCATATTAAGAAAAATCATGAAACAACATAAACTTATGAACAAAAATAGATCCAGAGTCGTAGAAGCATCGAACAGACTGTCCAACCTATGAGGGAAGGCAGGGGGTGAGGGGGTAAGAGAGCGACCAAAGGACTTATATGCATGCATATGAGCCTAACCAATGGACACAGACGGGGGTAGGGGGCTGAGGGCATGTGCTGGGGGGTGGGGGCAGCAGGGGGAGAGGTCAATGGGGAAAAAAGGAGACTTATATAATACTTTAAACAATAAAGAATTAAAAAAAAACATCATGGAC
>NW_005367108.1:1367802-1370323 GCF_000412655.1 Myotis brandtii | reverse complement strand
TAAAATTAAAATTAAAAATCCCTACTTTTCCAAACTACCCAGCTACTAACTCAACCACCGAAAGTGATCCCCACTTTATTTGTCACTGGGGAAAACAAGTTTCCCCACAAGGAGAGAAGGAAATCCCTTTTTGCACAATAACCACTATTCAAATGCAAGTTTAATCTAAATCCAGTGGTCTCATTTCAGATGAGAATGGGAAGCTAGGTAATTCTGGATCAGGGTCTCAGACCTATAGGCTGGAATCACGGTTAGAAGGGGCTGCAGTATCATATGAAGGCTCAGCTGGGGGAGAATTGCTCTCAAGTTCATTTGATGGCAGGTTTCAGGTTCCCAAGAGACACTGGTCCAACGGGACCCAGCTAAGCCACACCCAGATTCCTGACCCAAAAAGACTGTGACATAAAAAATGATTGTTCTTCTAAGCTTCTAAATTTGGGGGTAATTGATTATATAGCAGTAGATAATTAATATACTACCATGTTCTAATTAAAAAAATAATATAACGTTTAGCAAAGGAAAACTGATGGCATAAGCCAGAAAATCAAACTACCTTTCATCAAACTGTTTTCTACATGAAAAAGATATTTCCAGTCTAACTGAATAAGACCCTGGAATATGATCCATTTCTAAGGTGGAGACTATCCTGTGTAATTTATTTTCTCCACAAACTTTGTTCCCTAATATGCCGGGAGTGCTAAAATAGGCATCCCTGAACCACTAAAGTCTAGGAATAGTGTCTAAAACATCAGAGTAAGGTTTTTAGCACGTCTGCAATAATTCTGGCAATTTTTATTCATTTGCATTATCCAGAGGATTGTTAGTTGCTTTTCCTGCTGCTTTGTTTGAGGAAGTTATATCTCTGCCTCACAGGGCCTATAAAAAACAATGAAGAAAAATGTTTTTCCAAAATTCCCAGGGAAGCTAAATTTAAATTCATGCCAAAGGCCTTAACTGCAATGGAGAAGATGTTTTTAATTTTGATGGGATTTTGTTTTGTTACTTGGTTGGTTGAGTTTGGGACTTTTTTTCTTTAACTAGATGGATGTAAGAATATGACAGGAATATTTCTATTCATAATGGTACCTTTAAGAAATATACTTTTTCCCCTCTTCTATGGGAATCAAAACCAAATCAAAAAATCAAAATTGTTGTTGGTATTAAACTAGGTTTTTTTATTAGCCTGAATATTTCATCCATAGCATCTTAAAGTCACAGTACCTCTATTCTAAGCATCAAAATTGTGGGATCCTTTTATATCTTAGAAATTCTGAAATTCTAAGTACTCTGCTCACACCATAAAATATTGGAGGGGTCAAGCTGGAGCTGATCATTTCAGTGAACTGTGCTCTTGTGCTCTTGGATCATTGTTTGCTGAACTTCAGTTCTTGCAGAAATGTCATTCACCACACTCTGGTCTTCCCCTCCCTCACTTTAGTTTAATTGCAGGTTAAAACACATGAGACATGGGGTTAGTGGGGAGAGGAGAAAAAGTGAGAGAGAGAGAGAGAGAGAGAGAGAAAGAAACATCAAAATGAGAGAGCAACATCCATCAGCTGCCTCCTCCATGTCCTTACCTGGCAAAACCTGGGCATGTGCCCTGACCGGGAATCAAACTGGCAACATTTTGGTGCATGGATGACACCCAACCAACTGAGCCACACCTGCCAAGTTGAATGAGTATTTTTTAAATGTTCATACTACTCAAAGCAATCTATGATTCAATGCAATCCGTATCAAAATTCTAAAGCATTTTTCACAGAATTAGAATTAAACAATTCTAAAATTTGTATGGAACCTCCTTAAGTGGTCAATTTTCCCCAAATCAATCTATAGTAAACACAATGTAGATGGAAACCCCAGGAAGTTTTTGTATAAATTGATAAGTTGATTCTAAAATTTACATGGGAAAGTCAAAAGGCTTAAAATAGCTAAAACAAGATTCTACACTGAAAACACTAATACATTGATGAATTGATTAAAGAAACTGAAGACACAAATAAATGAAAAGATATCGCATACTCGTAAAGTAAAAGAATTAATATTTTTTAAATGTTTAAATTGATTTTTAGAGAGAGGGGAAGGCAAAAGGAGAGAGAAACATCTATGTGAGAGCAAAACATCCATCAGTAGCCTCCTGCACATCCCCTACCAGAGATCAAGCCCAGTGAAACCCTGGGCATGTGCCCTGACCGGGAATCAAACTGGCAACATTTTGGTGCATGGATGACACCCAACCAACTGAGCCACACCTGCCAAGGTGAATGAGTATTTTTTAAATGTTCATACTACTCAAAGCAATCTATGATTCAATGCAATCCCTATCAAAATTCCAAAGCATTTTTCACAGAATTAGAATTAAACAATCCTAAAATTTGTATGGAACTACAAAAACCTGAATAGCCAAAGTAATCTTGAAAAAGAAGAACAAAGCTGGAGGCATCACACTTCCTGGTTTCAAACTATATTACAAAGCTATAATAATCAAAATAGTATGGTATTGCCTGGCCGGCATGGCTCA
>NW_005367108.1:1339941-1367676 GCF_000412655.1 Myotis brandtii | reverse complement strand
ATCAATTATTCTCTCTCATCATTGATGTTTCCATCTCTCCCTCTCCCTACCTCTCCCTTTCTTTAAATATTGTCTTTTAAGGATATTTTTGTAAAAATATATTTTAAAAACAAACAAAAATAACCCCAGTGTGGTACTGACCTAAAAACAGACACACAGATCAATGCTACAGAATAGAGAGCTCAGAAACAAACCTACACATATATGGTCAAATAATTTACAACAAAGGAGCCAAGAATATATAATGGGTAAGGAATAGTCTCTTCAATAAATAGTTCTGGGAAAGCTAAACCCCTAACTTTCACCACACATAAACATCAACTCAAAGAATTGAATGCAAGACCTGAAACCACAAAACTCCTAAAAGAAAACAGGGGGTAAGCTACTTACATTGGTCTTGGCAATAATTTTTTTGGATTTGACACCAAAAGCAAAGATAACAAAAGCAAAAATAAACAAGTGGGACTACATCAAACTAAAAAGCTTCTGCACAGCAAAGGAAACCATCAACAAAATGAAAAGGCAACCTACTGAATGGGAAAAAATATTTGCAAATCATATCTCAGATAATGGTTAATATCCAAAACAATTCAATTTAAAACATGGTCCGAGGACCTGAATAGACAGAAGAGATAGAGACATCCAACCATGAGAAGTGCTCAACATCACTAATCATCAATTAAATACAAATGAAAACCATAATGCGATATCACTTCTTGGCTGTTAGAATGACTGTCATCAAAAAGACAAGAAATAATAAATATTGATGAGGATGTGGGGAAAAGGGAGCCCTTGTGCATTGCTGATGGGGATAAAAATTGGTATAGCCACTATGGAAAATAGTATATTGCTTCTTCAAAAAATTAAAAATAGAGCTACCATGTGATACAACAATTCTACTTCTGAGGATATATCCAAAGTAATAGAAATCACTATCTCAAAAGGATTCTGCATCCCCCTGTTCATTGCAGCTATTATTTACAATAGCTAAGATGTGGAAACAATCCATATCCATCAATAGATAAATGGATAAAGAAGATGTGGTATGTATATTTAATGGAATATTACTCGGCCATACAAAAGGAAATTCTGCCATGTGTAACATGATGGACCTTTAGAGCATTATGCTAAGTGAAATGAGTCACAACAGAGAAAGACAAATACTATATGATCTCATATGTGGAAACTAAAAAAAAAATGAACTCATTCACTTGAGATGTATCACTGTGGAAATCAATTGAAATCTTAACACTTTACCAAAATATACCTCTGCTTTTACTGCTAATTTCACATCCTAAGGAACAGTCTGAACAAAACCTTATGAGGAAAAAGTGACTATATTAAAGGGTGACCAGAGAGTTTCTCTGTATGCTGATTGTGGTTATGGTTACACACATCTAAACATATGATAAAATTTCATAGAACTAGACTCCAAAAACAAAAATGCATTCAATAGCTGGTGAAATCCAAATAAGATCCACATTTGAGTTAATGTATTATACCAATGTCAATTTCCTATTGTCTCTTCAGTGAAAATGTTAGATTTAAATCCTATATGTCATTTATCTTTGAGCTCTGTATAGAGAAAAAGGTCTTGCTTTGGTTTTTGTAAAAATACCAGGCTTAGATCTTTTTGTGTGAGCTGTCATCAGCCATTCTGATTGTTGATCTTGAAAATATGATTATGCAACATGTCATCATTGGAGGCTAGTTGAAAGGCACATTGGAACTCTGTACTATTTTTGCAACTACTTGTGAGTCTTAAACTATTTTAAAATGAGCAGTTTTAATCTTGTGAGAAATCCTAAACATATCAATATTCCCTAATTGTCTGAAAATAGAATTTAAAAATAATTAAACTTTATAAAGTCATTGAAAAGATTTTCCTTCCCAGAACATAATTTTCAAAGTTCCAGAGTACTAACTCATTTGTTTAAACTAAATTTCACGTGTTTGTAGTCTACATGTATAATAATTTCAAAGTATTAAATAATTGATAGTTCTATGTCTTCAATACAATAGAACTACTATAGAACTGCCTCTGAATAGAAATAGCCACAGTATAAGCTCCATATGGCAGGTGACATGCTATGTATCTAATATACTTGAAGGATCTTCTAAACTTAATTTTAAAATAATAATAGCAAGAAACTACTATTTGGTAGTAATACTTAGTACGATTAGAAATCTACTAGACAATTGGAATACAGAATGGTCATTTTGAGGGGTGAATGTATAAGTCAAGCACCCACCCAATGTCCCAGGTGCAGCATTCCTGGTAAGCTTCCTGGCATACAACACAGGGCAGGGGGTGAGGGTGGAAGACAGGTTGGGTACTAGTGAGAATCCAATTCCTTAAATCTCTATTTCCTTTCCTATGCTTCTTTCCAAATTCGACAAACAAGAGGAACATTTTAAGAAAGTTTTTGCTCTAGGATGCACCCAAGAGTTGGTAAAAGACAAACCCTTCAAGATACTCAACAGATCACCAACCAAATTTCACTGTGTTCCCTGTGGCCAAAGAAGATAGCCAGCTGCTGATCATGCCCTCTGTTGAAGCTCTCGCATTAAAGAAGGATCCCAAAGAAGTCGTCCGTGCCTTTGAAATCTGGTTTATGTGGAAAATATAGCTGAAGTGAAATTCAATGTAAGTCCCTATTGAAAGGAACACTTCATGAAATTGTTCAGAAACAAAAGCAATCCCTCTGCCAGCACTTTTTAAAAAGCATGAATTTACAAGATCAACAATCAGAATGGCTGATGACAGCTCACACAAAAAGATCTAAGCCTGGTATTTTTACAAAAACCAAAGCAAGACCTTTTTCTCTATACAGAGCTCAAAGATAAATGACATATAGGATTTAAATCTAACATTTTCACTGAAGAGACAACAGGAGTGCAGCAGGACTGACCTTATTTTATGCAAAGGCAGCTATCCCCCTGGCATCCCCTCCACCCCCCCTCCCTTTGCAGCTCCTCCCACCCCCATCACAACCACAGCTGTCCAAATCCCTTTAGGAGAAATAAAGCCTTTCACCTGCAGTTACAGGCTGAAATTGTCAGTGCTTCCAAGAGAACCAACACAGTGACAATTTTACCAGAAGGTAAATGATCACTACCCAATTAGTTCTAGAACAGGGGTTGCCAATCTACGGCCTGCTAGCCAAAGCCTACCACTTGTTTTTGTACAACCTGAGCTAAAAGTGGCTTTCATATTTTTAATGGTTGAAAACAATCAGAAGAAGAAAAATATTTTGAGACAAATCATATGAAATTCAAATTTGCGTGTCATTAAATAAAGTTTTATTGGAATACAGCCATACTTGCTCATGATTTATTTTCTATGACGGCTTTCACTCTACAGGACAGAATTGAGTAATTGTGACAGAGACTATATGGCCTTCAGAGCCAATATTTGCCACCTGCACCTTTATAGGAAAATGTTCCAGCCCCTGTCCTAGAAAAAAAGCTCTAAGAGGCAGAGCATAAGAGGATGAGAATGAATGTCAGGTCATGGGGAATGTCAGGCCGATACAGGACAGGAGAGGGGCTACATGATGAAGGGCCAGGGACACAGAAGCCAAACGTGGCTATCTTGCCACTGTGTCAGGGCCAGTGCAGGAATATAATAAGAGGGAAGGGAGCAGCAGTAAGATACTCGTGCAGTATAATATGGAAAGAGCCATGGCTGGAGTGTTCCACTCCCCATCAGAACTGTGCCTTTGAGCAAACCACATTGCCTCTGAGCTTCAATTTCCTTATCTGAAAAAAAAAATGATAAAAATAATCTATCTTAACGAGCGATTGTAGGAATTGTGAATGGATGATCCACATGAAAGTACTTGGTCCACATGTTAGGAGTCAGCTTTGAAAGATGAGTAGGTTTCCACTGGTGGAAAACTGGGAAGAAGGGAAGGCATCTGAGATGGATACAGGATTAAGTGAATGGTCAGTAGTAGCTGAAGCAAAAACAAAAGGCAATCAAGGACAAGATCTTGAAGGTCATAAAGTACCACATATAACTCTCTTCTCTTTCACTCTCCCTCTAGTTATTGCTCTCCCTTCTCTGTTGCTGTCCCTCTTCCCAAAGATTTCCAAATATATTCAAGTTCCTTGGCCCATCAAAGGTACCAAGGCCTAAACTGTGCCCACAGTTCTAATTAATTCCCCAACAGCATCTTCACAGCATCTATTCTGAGGTAGAAACGAGCTTTTGTTTTACCCTCACCCACTCATCATCAGATCATCTGACCTATTTGCCCCCATGCTTAGATAAGTTCTTTGGGGGAAAACCCTAGATCCACAGCTGGTAGCTGGGGAATGAGAACTAAATAAGACTGCTGGACTCTGAGTAATTTATAATGAATCCTAATGACTGCCAGGCTCGGTCGTGATGCACATTGATGAACTGCTCCTTGCAGCCAGCTGTCCCTCAGTCACCAATTGTCCACAGGGGGGTTCTTACTCACTAAAGGCACAGCCAATCTCCAGAGATGAGCGAGCAGCAAGGTTTCTGCAGGAGACAGATACAGTCCTTTAGCCTTCAGATGGAGGGTTTTATGGTAAATGTTGTGAATATTTACAAAAAGCAGAAGGCACAAGGAAAGAATTAAGAACCAGGTCTTAGCCTGCAATAAAAATCATAAGGCTACGAATGCAAACTACTTATGCTCATGTTTTATTCAACATCATTAACTGTGGTTCACCCTGGCTTTCTCTTCTCTCACAGGCTGGGTGATAAATCTGGCTATTTTCTGTTCAATTTGAGCATTGGGTTTTGAGTGGGAAGACCCAGGCAGAAATCTTGGCTATCTACAATTAGAAGTTGTGTGACCTTTGACACATCACCTAACTTCTCTGAATCTACATCACCTCATCCATCAAATTTGGGTCATGCCTGCTTTACCTGCCTGCCAAGGTTGTTAAGCAGGTTGAGTAAAAACAGTGGGAAGATGGGCATGGTATCTAAGGTATCCTTAATACTGTTTTAAATACATATTTACCTTTAAAGATTTCTTGCCAGTTTCAAAAAGAACTAGTTGGGGAAGTATTAAACAAACAAACAAACCCTAGAATCCAATGTAAACCAAGCCATTTAATTGTAGCCTGGAGAGAGAAGAGGGCTTTCCTATTTCAATGGAAATAGGTTTGGATAAGTCTCTAAGGGCGAGGGGAGCACTAGAGGGTGGGGATTATTTCAGAGGCTGACTGTGTGGGAGAGCAGTGAGAGAACGAAAACTCCACAAGCAACACCACCAATAGCAGCAACACCACCAATTCCAGCCTTGCCAGCCTCAGCTCTGCCTCCTCTGATGCCACACTTTCTTCCTCTCCATTTAGCAGAAAGGCCATAGGCCTGCATTGCACTGAAGAATAAAAATGAGAGCAAGAGAGAGTGAGAGAGAGAGAGAGAATAATAAATTCTGGGGACAAATCAAATATCCTTGCCATGGACTGGCCTGCCTCATTCATCTATGTTATTTTACTCAATCTGCACTTTTCCATTTTAAACTGTTTCTGGCTTGACTGCCACTGCTTTGAGCTCCCAGACAGACAGTGTGCCACTTACTGAGGCTTCAACAGACTCCCAAGCACTGGCTTCTTCACTGTAGGATCCTCCCCTGGTCCTAACAGTAGTCCCCAGGGGCACCACAGCCATTCCCTAACCCTCCCACTTCCTGACCCATTTCTCACATTTGGCCCGATTATCAGTACCAGGTGGCATGCTGCAGGTCTGTCTTCTGTTAGTTCTCAAACATTCCCAGGCCTCAGCATAAATGTCTCTATCGTCTCCCACATCATAGTATAATGGCCTAAAATGACATACTCATGGCCAGAACTGAAGGAACCAACATACTGACAAGTGCAGAGAACCGAGCAGGCTTCAAGAGCTAAGAGCTAACAGAATTAAGATTTAAGATACACTAGAGACTTGGGAGTTCTTAACATGGCTGTCTATAGCATTAGAAGAGACTATAAAGAAAATGTTAAAAACAGATGAGATAGCTAATTGGATCATAGCATGTGTTGTTTTAAAGACTCAATCTAAACGGCATTAAGACATGTTGATGTAAAAGACAGAAAAAAGCATTTAAAAAACACAGGATTTAAGTTAGATACACTTAGGTAGAGCTTCTATACCTCGGGTCTCAAAGAAAGCCCAAGATGGGCCACTTATATCCCATACAGATCTAGGCCTGGGATCACCAGGTAGTGGCAGTGCATTTAAATTGTGCAGAAGAATAAATCCCCTTGAGGCTGAAACTGCAAACTTAAAACTACAATCAACCAGCATGCCACCCAGTCTATGGTATTTTGTTATAGCAGCCCAAACTATGGACAATAATTGTCTTAAATATAAATACAATCTTGATATCACTTATATGTGGAATCTAAAAAATCTGAACCGGTAAAAACAGATACCAGAATAGTGGCTACCAGCAGCTAGGGGTAGGGGAATAGGAAAGATGTTGTTTAAGGATACAGACCTGCAACTAGTAGATAAGTAACTCCTGGAAATTTAACGCACACCATAGTGATTATAGTCAACAATGCTGTATTATAAACTTTAAAGTTGCTAAGAGACTAGATTTTAATTGTGCTCATCACAAAAATAAAGATAATTATGTGAGGTTTTAGCTAATGTGCTCTAGTGGTAATCATATTGCAGTATAAAAGTATCAAATCAACATGTTGCACACCTTAAGCTCACACAATGTTATATGTCAATTATATCTCTGTAAATAAAAAAAAAAATGTAGCTACAATTATATTATCCCAGCTTCCAAGTTTCCAGAGGTTCTCCATCACATTCCAAAGTCCTTCCCGGGGCCTGAAGACCCCTGCAGTCTGTCCAGGACTGGCTTCCGCCTCATTTCCTCTCTCTATTACTCACTCCTCCCTGGCCACACTGCATGCTGCCTTTTGAACATTTCAAGATTGTTACCACTTCCAGGTCTTTCCCGGAACATTCTTTTTGTGGATATTTACTTGACTCATGCTCCCATTTCACTCAGGTTTCTACTCGAGCACTACCTCTCCCCAGAGGCCTTCCCCGACCACCCTTTCCTCATAGCATTCCCTCTGCTACCTGCTCACACTTCCTCCTGCTTCATTTCCTTTGTGACATGTAGCGTGATATGAAATTAGATACCTGTTCACTGGTTATGTTCTGTCTCTCCTCCCATCACTATCCATCTTGTTCTCACCTATCCCCAGTGCCTGGGACAGTGCCTATTTTTCAATAAATATTTACTAGATTAACCATAGGTTTGATCAGGAAGCCCAGAGAGGAAGCCTGGAATAGAAAGGTATAAAGGTAGAGGCCATAGGCAACAGATCAAATTCAGGAAGTCAGCTAAAAAAAAAAAAGTGGTAGCTTCAAAATTCCGGCAATATTTGGAAGTGGTAAACGAGCAGGCAGAGTGTATCTGCACAGCTTTTGATCCAGTGTCTTCTGAAAACATGTGGTTTCCTGTCCATTTCTTCAAGGCATTCAACTGAAGAAAGCTACAAAAAAAAAATTACACCATCCGATGCTAAACAAATATGCTAAACGTATACAACTTAGGAGTTCACACTTCTACATATAAAAACCTTTACTTGGGAGGTGGGTGGCAGGGAGCTAAGCAGCCCTGTGCTAAAGACTTGACCATCAGCATCTCATTAAATCTCATTTCAGCATCATCTCCATTCCCATATCAGAAAACCATCTCAACAGTGCTTTAGAAACAGGACTTGAACACAGGTGTGTCTAATTCCAAAGCCTGTGTTCCTAACTAATATGCCCCATCAGCTGGTGGCATATTCAGTCCTGGACTAGAAACCAGAAATGTCAACATAGGCAAAAGCAAGAAAAAACCATGCCAGAACAAACAAAAAGCACCCATTCAACAAAAACACACATGCCATTTCAAGACAAAACCGTGCCAAGACAAAACCTTCTTTCCTTTCAGAAGGACTGAAATGCACAGATGTAGATGCATTATAATTATAAATGATTGGCTGTTAGAGCTGACAGTAACCATAGAGATCACTCAGCCCCACCCCTTTACCGGAAAGATGAAGAGACCAGCTCCCAAAGCCCCAATCCCACAATTAGAGAAGCTGAACCTCCTGTCTTATGTCCTTGGTATCTACTCAGTGGACAGATGCAAATATTTGCAGCTCCTACAAGAAACTTGACTGAGTCAAACTTGAAAAATTTACTATGTTTTTAAAAATAGATTGACCCTATCTTATCACTTATCACTATAGAGGCAATAGTAATACTTTTATAAAAATAAAATACAATAGTAAAAATAATAGTGAAAATAATAATGTTTTTCAATTATTAAGAGACCAGTGACATGTGGGGCAGCCATGACAAAGGATGGGACACAGACTCACCAGTTGTCAAAGTGGACAGGTACCACCAAGGGTGAGATTGTGATGAAGAGGGGTTCTAACTCTTTCTAATGCCCATGAATCAACAGGACATCCAGAAACTTGCAATCAGGTATAAGTACTAAGAGTCATGTGCCTCTAGTAAAAAACAGAAAACAAACAGAATCGCCATGAAAAAAAAGGAATCTCTTCATTGGGCAACAGTTCTGAGCAACAGGTCCAGATACTGGCACCATCCTGTTCTTCTCAAATCGCAGACAACAACATTTACCTCCCCTGCCTCTTTATCTAGTAAAACATCCCACAGCATCTCAACTTAGTTCCAACTCTTAATAAAATCAAGAGTTTCCAATCCTTCAACATCATAGGCTTTTCATCTACCCGGGTTACTTCAAATTTCACCTGAAGAAATAAAAGCTGAGCTACTAAAAGGACTGTTATTGTCACTGATGTCTATGCCAAGTAAATATATGCCTTTTTCATTTTTCTCAGACAAAGATATGTCTATTATATCTTCATCACTCTTCTTATAACTCTGTGGTAGCTTCTGTGATCCGAAATTAGCAATATTACAGTTAACAGGTTTTTTTAATTACTTTCCTGCTTGGAATGTTATTATTGTTGTTGAACAGCTAAGATTCATTTCGTTTTCACTGTCAGAGTTTGTTAAACTAAGTGAAATCTATCAGGAAGTGTATACACCCCTGAGTCTTCTGATTTTCACACTCTTAGCTCAAGGACAATGCAGACATTTAAAATGTCATGGATAATTAGCCTCTTTACAAATAAGGTTGCTTGCTCTGGTAGAAATCACAAAGTTTGCCAGCCTTGGCAATAAATGGACTCATTAGGAGTTATCAGAGGCAAGATATTTGCTTATGTTTCTGGAATAAAAGAAGTGGGCGAGATGGTAGAAAGGACTCCCAGGTTCCAGACCTAGTTCTAAGTGATTCTAGAGAAGTCATTTGACTTCTTTATTTCTGTTTTCTCAATAGACTTCATCTAGTTCTTAAAAAAAAAAGTCATTTACCTCAGCTATAGATAGTCTTGTCTATAAATGAATAAGGTACTATGCAGGTAAGATAACATGAACTTTCAACTAAGCATTCATGGCATTCATAGCTTTTCTTCTTTCCAAGACTGGTTTTAAGAAATTTCAAGGCTGTTCATATAGATTCCTGCTAGAAAAAGTTCACCAATTTGTAAAACATCAACAAATTCCAGATATAAACTGATCACATTGTTACCAAAAGGATCTTAAATGTCCCTAATGGTGCACACTGTGTCACCAAAACATGTGGCAAATACCTATAAGCAACTTTTCAGTCAATGCTGATATACCACACAAAACTGTTATTTCTACAGCCATTAGGGTAAGTACTAAAATGTGACCACTTCCTTCCTCCCCAAGTAGGGGTTGCTAAAAATTCACTTGTGAAGCAGTTTGCACCTAGCAAGCTCAATGAACTGAAAGAAATTTATCAACAAAAGGTATCAAAGTTCATGAATTTTAAAGAATAGCAGTACACAAGGAAATATGGTATAAGCACCTTCAGTTCAAATAATCATATTTTTAATTCCCCACTATATTCACCAGAGTACCTCACCAATTACAGCAGGTCTATTGAGTTGTTGAAGTCCATAATAATTTAAGAGTCAGAAGATCCAAACCAATCCCTCACCAATGAATCAAGAACAATCTCTTTGTCTACGAATGCTATGAAGAGTTTTCAAAACCAGAAGAGGTATATGCTTGGTGCATTTCACCAGTAAAGTTCTTCAACACTAAAATGACACCTCTTAGGTCATATATCATTTGTAAAGATGCATGAGACTCACTGAAAAGAAAAAAAAAAAGAGCAGCACAAAACCTTGTCTCACTCTAAGGTCTCTGCTGAAAAAACAAGCGCTCCATCACAACCCGGCTTCACTTATGAAATATGGTGAGGTTATAGCCCCCATTGATAAGTCTTCAGATGAAACTCTATTCTTAAGAAAGGAAGCTAAATTATTTAGGGCCATTTCCCAGTAAGAAGGATGCAGGTTAGTGAAAATAACTAGAAAACACAGCTGTTGGGTTGGTCACAAGGCTCTATTGTGACCACAAGGAACATCCTTCTAAAAGTGATGGCAGGAGCCCTGGGTAAGATCTAGATTCTGCCTCCGGCACCCAATTGCAGTGGTAATGAAGTATGACCTCAGGAAAGCCATTTGTCTTACTGATTTGGTCTTCAGGTCTATAAAATAAAGAGGATAGACCATGATTACTAAGCACCTTTTCACAGAAGTTTCTTGCATCAGATTTCATTGATCTTTATTCTTCACATGAAAAACAGAAAAAAACTCAGGATTGGTGGAAAAGCTGAGGTCCTCCACAGCTGAAACAAGGGATGGGCTAGTGATACACAAGTATGAGCATTCAGTTCTGGAGCCCACCTTGACAACTGAGGCAAAGGAACTCTTGACTTGGGTACATTGGCTGAATTCAAGCCTTAAGCTTCTAGGAAGGCCCCATACCTGCTCCCTCTCCATCCTGCCTGTCCTGGGTCCTTATGGACTGAGACCCTATTCTTCTTGGTACCACCCACCATAGGAGAACTGCTCACACGGTGCTCACTTTTCCGAGGAGGCTTGATTTTAGATGAACAAATGCTTCTGAATTTAGAAAGAGCAGTTTTGAGAACTTTTCCACAGGCAGGCTTCTTCTGAAACTTCAGTTCTCATCCTGAATTTTAAAACCATAATGTGACATTTTGACATATGGCAAAGAGAGATGAATCTGAGATTGTTTCAAACTGCTTAAAAGATCTACATTAAACACAGATTCTCGTTATTACAGATCTAATAAGTCCTATTTTCATCGGGGCTATCAGCAACAGAGTAATTACCATTCAACTTGGGCCGTCCCAGTCCTTTAGCCCAATACTGATGACTCAGGCAACGGTCTACATGAAGAACAAAAGCTGGTAAAAATTAAAATGGAAGAGAAGAAAATGTTGCTGCCTTATCCCCTTCTGCTATCTCAATTGTAAGGAATGAATCAAATATAAGTAAACTTGATAAGTCCAGAAGTAAATATTAGAAATATAAAATAGTTATATCTACCTAGATCAGCGGTTCTCAACCTGTGGGTCGAGACCCCTTTGGGGGTCAAACGACCCTTTCACAGGGGTCGCCTAAGACCATCAGAAAACACATATATAATTACATATTGTTTTTGTGATTAATCACTATGCTTTAATTATGTTCAATTTTTAACAATGAAAATACATCCTGCATATCAGATATTTACATTACAATTGATAACAGTAGCAAAATTACAGTTATGAAGTAGCAACAAAAATAATTTTATGGTTGGGGGTCACCACAACATGAGGAACTGTATTAAAGGGTTGTGGCATTAGGAAGGTTGAGAACCACTGACCTAGATGAAAGGGGAAAGCAAAGGCCTCTTTGACTACAGCACAGGTTTGAAGGACCTTCAATCATCAGTCACCATGCTTACCTAAGTACAAAGACTAGATCTAAATGGTACCAAACATCTTATATATGAAAAGCTGAAATAGTTAGGTATTCATTCAGCAAACTTTTGCCAATAAACCAGGCTCAATGCTAGGTACCAGGGATACAAATGTTAAAGAGACATTATCCCTCTCAGCACGGAGTTTTATGACTGTTAGGGACATAAATAAGTATATCAACTATTATAACACAATGTGATGCATGTTTGATAGCAATATGCATGGGGTGAGACTGGACCATATCAGGCTATTGCTGTAGCATCTAACCCAAAGCAGATGAAGTCATGGAAGGATTCTGGAAGAATGCCTGCCAGAGAGGTAAACCTTTAAAAGGAGAGGCATTAAGGCAGGTAAAGAAAGGGTCTACCACTGTTCCAGGCAGAGGGTGCAACATGTGCACAATGATGAGACAGAGGTTGGAGGGTGGGTTGCCATTATGTGGGGCTGGGCAAGAAAGATGATGTTGGGTTGCAGTGTGTGGGGAGTCTAGAAGAGTTATGACTTGGGGAGGTAGAAGCCAGATCATGGAAGGTTTTAAATACCAAAGCTAAGAGTTTAGATTGTATCATTTAGTTTTCAAGCAGGGAAGGACGAATTATGGGAAAGAATGGTTGCATGATGCCAAACATATATGCTTGTTACTGGCCGATCTGGGTTTCCTCCATCCTGAGTCCACTCCTAGCCATCCTTTCTCTCACCTACAAGCCCCATGCACTACTTGGGACTACTTAGCCCACAGTATTTCTTTTCTAGCTGCCACCATAAGTTCTTCCATTTGTGCTCCCTCACACCCCCTCCACTTTTACAGGGCTGGATACAAGCCCCCTACTTCTACTGCCCCACACCGTCACCAATATATTTATTAACAAGTAACCAAATCCCTTTTTGTAATGTGTAGAGAGCTAATTCTACTTCAAACTCCCTTTCCTAAAACCTTTTGTAGATTGCCATGTGGCTGGGAGTCCTCCATCTTAGCTCCTGTTCTGGAAATCTGCCCAGGCTCATCCTCTTTGGTTTGGAGGTTGAGCCCAGTTGATCAAGCCCATGGCACCCAGGATGACTGGGCCAGTTCCTCAGTTTGATATGCAGTCCAGGTATATTTCTTTATGCAGTAGGCAAAGCTGCCTCCTGCGAGTTAAATGTAAATGTAGTCATTTGCAAATGCAAATGCAAATGCCTAAGATGGGACAGACTATGAACACAGATGACTGTAGGAAAAACTTAAAAGAGTGACAAGAAAACAGTGACAAAAAGGGGCTGCACAGACTATGAACACAGATGACTGTAGGAAAAACTTAAAAGAGTGACAAGAAAACAGTGACAAAGAAGGGGCTGCAGACTGAGTTAATCGAGGCAGGATTTGGAAGACAACATCTTGAAAAGTTGAGCCTGGCTGCAAGCCCAGAAGAGAGACAAGCGGAAAGATTCCTAGGCATGGGGCCCACGGAGGGCTCAGTTTGAGGTGTCAGGGAGATGCCTGGAGAGCAGTTGTAGCCTCAATTTGTAGGCAATGCCTGGAACCAGCCAGAAAGGCTAATTCTCTCAAGTTCAGGGATGGAGAGAGACTACTCAGTTGAATGTAGAAGCAAGATGACACACACTACTGAAATATGACCCCTCTCTTTGGCTGAACTAAATTAAACCATGACAATAATCCATTTCAACTGGTGTAGTCGACATCCTCAGACACTTCACCACTGTGATTTCTTTCTTTTTTTTTAAATATATTTCTTTATTGATTTCAGAGAGGAAGGGAGAGGGAGAGAGAGATAGAAACACCAATGATGAGAAAGAATCATTGATCGGCTGCCTCCTGCACATCCCCTACTGGGGATCGAGCCCGCAACCCAGGCATGTGCCCTTGGCCGGAATCGAACCTGTGACCCTTCAGTCCGCAGGCTGACGCTCTATCCACTGAGCCAAGCCGGCTAGGGCACCACTGTGATTTCTTGATTTCAAAATAACTGGGTGTTTTTTTAATCTCACACATGGCAAGAGAACAAAGACAATATACAGTCAAATACAGAAAGCCTTCAGCTCAGAGATGCCCTGACACTTCAATATGAAAAGTTAAAAACCACATATATGAACCAAAGATACTAAGATTTTAAATAAAAGCTTGGAGCAGGAAACACTTTGAACAAAAGAAGGGCTCATAAGGGACAGAGACTGCTGTGAGAAAAAAGCAACTCTCCTTCCATGCTCATCGACTTACGTAAGTGCTATTTTAAAAGGCCTTTCTACATGCTTTTTTTCTTTCTAGAATGTTCTTTCTCCCCCCTTCACCTTCTAAACTCATTAAAGACCCAACTCAATGTCAGCTCTTATAACTTTTATCTTTGTTGTGGTAATTTCCACTTCACAATATCTTTATAACTACCTGTTCAGTCTGTCCCCTTCTTACACATAACCTCAAGGCTTTCTTTTATTCATCTTTGTAACACAGCAACTGTGCCTGGTACATGATAGATGCTTGATATATGTATGGCCCAATTAATGAAGAAAAATTTCCACTTCGGATTAACAAAAAGAAAAAAGAAGAAGAGTGGTGAGCCCTGGCTGGTGTTGTCAAGTTGTTAAGAGTATCAGCCCAGAAAAAACTATGAACGGGGAGATCGGATTAACAAAAAGAAAAAAGAAGAAGAGTGGTGAACCCTGGCTGGTGTTGTCAAGTTGTTAGAGTATCAGCCCATGCACCAAAGGGTCTCAGGTTCAATTCCTAGTCAAGGGCACGTCCCTGGCCCCAGTAGGGGGCAAACAATCATGTGTCTATCTCACATTGACCCCTCTCTCTCTCTCTCTCTCCCTCCCTCCCTTCTTTCTAAAAAAAAAAAATCAATGGAAAAATATCCTTTGGGGAGGGTTAACAACAACAACAAAAAGTTTCCACTTAAGGAGAAGGTGAGCTGTAGTTGCCCAGTCTCTTGCTGATGATTACTTCGCCTCAGAGTAGAGCACAACTGTTCTTCCAAGGCTCCTTGATTCCCCATCTCTGATGGTCTAGTTCTTCCTACCAAGTAACACTTTGGTCCAAGCTTCTCTCTTAGAAGTTCATCTTAACATCCATTCCCAATACCAGGCTGGGTATTTCTTTGCCTCCTTGGCCTGAATTTTCATTTCTCCTCTATTTTAGGTCAAAGATAATACTCCTTCTATCAAATGGTTCCTTAATTTCCTAATCTCTGCTTCTCAGTTAATACTTTGCCAACCAGCCAGTGTCCCGAGCTAGAAGTCTTGTGTCACGCTTATCTCTTTCCTCTTTCCCCACTGACCTCTTCAAATGATCACAACTGGACTCTTTTGCTCTGGCTTCAGAGTCAGCCCCAGAAATTAGTCCAGCAGCCATGACCTTCCAACTAGCTTCACTCCTTGCCTATTCTGTCCCTCCAACATCAATCAGCACTTACTGAGTTCTCCTAAAACATCATTCATTTCCTCTTCCAAGACCCATGAGCTCCTTTAGTAGCCCAGCATCATCTGCCATGCAAGGTGACCATCACTCCACCCACCCCTCCTCCCCAGAGCCCACTGCCTTTGTCCCTGCCACCTCCTTTTGAGACACTGGCATGAAAGAGGTGTAGGTAGCCCTGCTGCACTTCCATCCTTCTGACCATCCTTCAAAGGGTACTCCCTAGTCTAAGAGGGAATCTGGGAAAGTTTGGTATCATCATTATCATCATCATATTTGGAATATTACCTATATATCCCTGTACCATAACCTGAATTCCTCTGATTCCATTGAGTACTTCAGACTTCAGATACTGTGTTATCTCTTCTAGTAAAAAATACATAAACACCTTATTACATTATAAAAGAAATGCTTTGACAAATCTAAACAACAGAATATAATACTTTCCGATTTCAAGTAGTTGTTAACAGAACTATAATGCTGTTATAATGATTGATACTTTGCACAAATTCTACTACTAGCTAAACAAATTGCAAAGACATTTTTAAGATGATTTTAAAAGTGTTTTCATATGGTTGAGTTGATGATTTAGCTCTTTCCAGTAATATAATCTTTATTTAATTAACTGGGTGATTCCATATCAGTAGTTTGCTATTGCTGCCAGTGCTATCAAATGTGCAGCAGTTTAATCACTGGGGGAAGAACAACACTGACAAATTAAAAAGTATATTTCTTTCTACAGTTTTGTTCATTAATAACAGTTACTTGATGCCTTATCAACAAAGATAAATAGGACCTTGTTTTCTCTCACAGAAACTAAAGAGTGAAAAGTTGACAAGAACTCTTGCTATAAATACAAGAACTTTCATGTCCTTAAAGTTCTATTTTCAAAAAGTAAGACTGAAATTGGAATAATGCACATAAAGTATTATCTCTGACACTTTTTTTTCAGGGGTAGGGAATCAAAGGAGAAAAGAACAAGGACACAATCAGGGGAATATGCCTGCGTTGGACAATAAGAGAAAGATCAAATATTTCTGAAACCAATTAAGACTGACTCCCAAGTAGCAGCTTTTTCTAACTAGATTACACCTAGCCCAGCCTTTCCCTTCCTGTGCTCTTTAGCAGAACGTTAAAGATACTGGGGGAACATCAGTTGGGAGACTGCAACCTTCTCATCAATAAGCCTAAAATAAAAATAAATGGCAGAAAACCAAGCTAGAGACTCACTAGCAAAAAGCCAGCATCATTCTCAGTGGAGAATGACTAAGGACTTTTCCCCAAAGATCAAGAACCAGGTGAGGCCTATCCACTGTATTCTATCTACCTACTCAACATCATGCAAGAGGTCCTTGCCAGTCCAATAAGATAAGAAAAGGAATAAAATGCATTTAGATTGGCAAAGAAAAATCAAACCATCATTACTCACAAAGACAGGATGGACTACATAGAAAATACCAAGGAATGGGCCAAAAGGTTACTAGAATTAATAGGAGTTTAAAAGATCTCAGGATAGGAGTCAACATACAAAAATCAAGTTAATTTTTATTTACTAACAATGAGCAGTTAGAAATGGAAAGTTTTTAAAGATGTTATTTATAATAGCTTCAAACAAAATGAAATGGTTAGGGATAAATATGTGCAAAAATTGTCTTCTCATTTTCTTAATGTCTCTCGAAGAACACTTTTTTTTTTGAAGTCCAGTTAGTTGGATTTTGTTATTGTTGTTGTTTTTGCCTATGTAAGAATTATTTGCCTAACTCAAGGTCATAAAGATTTTCTCCAATGTTTTCTTCAGGAAATTTGATGGTTTTATATTTATGTCTATGGTTTTGATCCACTTTTAGTAGTTCTGAAATGAGCAAACACTAATAAACTAAAATAGCACTAATACAGTTAATGGAGACATTGAATAAAAATCAGCAGGCATACAAATAGTTAAATAACCCTTTCTATTAACTTCCCTTGGTGGAAGTAAAGAGCTCTACTTTATTTACACAGTAATGCAGGTTGAAGAATAGGCTAAGGTTTTTTGCCACCTTTCCTATTCTATAAATTCTTCAGTTGGACAGATAGACCAATAAAGAAGTGAGGGAATATATTAGACCCTAACAATAGCCCCGACAGACTTAGGATTCCACCACTGTCTTTGCTGCATCGTGACTCTGAAGCCCTCGAAGGTTGTTATAGCTGATGTCCCAATTTGAGTACCTGGATAAAGAGAGCTATGTCCTGCCACCATGAGAGAAGGTTATGAGAAAAAGTATACAATGCAGAAGCACTTTTATAACATTCCCTTTATGGGGTTCAAACTCAAAGCCTGCCCATAACACATAGTGATTAAGAACAATTTGTGCATCTTTTGGTCATGAATATCTATACATGCCTTGAAGTCCAGCAGCATTACCTGTGGCTGGAAACTATAAATCAGGACACTGGTATATACTTAGCATATTCAAGCAAGATGCCATGTTCTTCTAAATCTATGATTTATTCAAGCAAAGCCTGGTTTTCACTTAGCAGGTGTGTAGAAGAAAGTATTCCTGCATGGATGGGAGGTTGGACTAAGTGAGCTTGAAGCCCCTGAAGTCTCTGAAAATAGACTCATGTTTGATTCTCAGCTGAACCATTTACTATGTGACATCAGCCAAGTTGCTTCACTTCTCTGAGCTTCATTGCCTAATCTGTAAAATGAACTAAAAGTGCCTTATTGTACAGGGCTTTTTTTTCCCTCTAGGGTTAAAAGGCATTGTTTAGATATTCAATCAATGTTAGCTCTTTCCTCCCTACTGCCAATAATCATATTCATGCTCAAGCATTCTCTTAAAAATTATTTTTGGGCCAAGTTGCAATATTCTTCCTGGGAGAGGAGGGAGAAGCAATGCACATGGCTGAGACATCTGAGCTGGCCTGGGATGACAATCCCTCAGCGACATGGATGGACCAAAATAATATAGACATCTGTATATGTTGATATTATTTTCCAAACTGAGAATTCCATACACAAAATCACACATCTACATAGAGCCAAGAGCATTAATAATACTAAAAGTAGTAGCAGCAGTAACTGAAAACATACACGTGCCTGACACAGTTTTGAGCATTTTGCATGTATTAACACATTTGATCCTCACAACAATCCCATGAGGTAGGTACTTTCATTAGCCCCATTTTACAGATAGGAAAACTAGGGCACAAGGAGCACAGGGGTCTTGCCCAAGGTCACAAAGATGTGAAACCCACAATGGGGTTCCACAAACCCTACTGCCTCCTAAATATCAGAAAGGAAAGGAACCATCCTCTGGTCAAGAAGTGGCACCGCCAAGACCTAACAGAGCTTTTCCATTCCTGGTCACCCATGTGTCTGCTCTCCATATCCGGTTTTCTTAAACAACATCTGGGTAAAGGGGGGCGGGGAGGGTCTTCTAGGGCACTGGCAATATTCTTTTCCTGGGGGTGGGAGGGATTATATGGGTATCTATAATAATTCATTAAATTTCATGCACTCCTCTCTTTGTATCTCTCACAATATTACAATATGCAAAAGTGGATCCGCATCCATGCAAGGACCCACCTATGTAGGCTTTGACTTTGCGAAGGTCCCTGAGGCACACCTAGCACACAGCACAAAGGTTGGGAGGTAGAGGAGGGCAAAATGCGGCACACGCCTCCTCTGCCTGCTCTGTACTTGGAATTTGCATGCTGGAATTACTGGAGCACAAGCTCAGCTAATCTCCTGGCTGGCGTGATTGCTATTATCATGCAGCGCACACATGCATATTCATCCAGATTTAAAGGGAAGAAATAAGCCTCCCTCATGGCACTGCTGATAAACAACCCCCCAAAGCCTTTCTCCCCATGCTCAAATGAAACACATTTTGAAGCCTTGTCATACTTAAAAGTGATTTGCCCATAAGTCTTTTATATGTTAATAACATTGTTCGTTGAATATTTCATTCCCAAGATCATTATTTGATTGGTTTCCACGTGATGTTCAGCACAATGGAAATGGACATGGCGATATCGGACGCCTTTGGACACCAATCTCCATGTTAAAGCTCACATCGCTAGCATCCAAACACGCTGAACACAGCTGCCGCGGGAGCCCTGGCCATGTTTGTCAAGTCCGCTTACTTCCAGACAAAACATTTTAATTCCTTGTGTGGGAGAGGGGGCAAGGGCAATGTTGGAGGATGATAGAGAAAGGGGAGAACGAAAAAGGCATAATAACCTGGAGTTAAGGTATTTGGCTCTGCTGCCTTTCTGCACTATGATGAGACTAACTTCTCTGTGTAACTCGGTCCTCTTTGCATAGGTTAGGTGTGAGCAGCCAGGGTTTCTCAACCCTAGGAGCACACTAGATTTATCCCAGACCTTTCTGCAGAGTGCCTGACTTACTTAAAGGGGTCAGAGGGTGCAGAGTGGGGCAAGGAGACTGAGAGCAACCTGGACACCAGTCCCAAATGGTGGTAACATTTATCCAGCATTGTGATTTGGGGGTAAGTCTGTGGGCTCTGCAGACATCTGAGGCCACCCAGCTGGCAGGCAGGGCTGCTCACAGATTCCAGGAAATGGGCTGAACCCGTCATTTAGTAAGGACTGAACTGAGATGGCAAAAATAGTATCCAACCCTGAAAGTATGATCAACTGAATGATGGGGCGGGGGCATACAAGATTCCAGAAGTAAAATGTAGATTCCCCAGCTCAGAGATGTCAAGTTTAAGGGAGAGGCCAGGTCACTTGCCAGGTAACTCTCCAACACACAAACATACACTTAAACAAACATACAAGCATACACAAAGGTTCACAAATATACACACATAGACACAAACTTACATACACACAGGCACACGCACACACATACACACACACACACATACACACCCCATTGTGCTAAAATGCATCTCTACACATTTCAACCTTTGAATGTTATTATCCACTAATTAATAATATTCCAAGTTCATTCTCCCCTGCAACTCAGGTAACCAAACCCTCAAAAACTTCTAAAAAAAGCATACCATCCCTTCCACCAGCTGCCCCACGCCAATTCTGTCTCAGCTCTTTTGAGTGCAGACAGGATCACCTCTTCTCCTTCCAGTTTACTAGCCTCAGGTTCCTTCTTTCCTGAGGGTCTATTCTGCTGCGCCAGGCACTATCTCAGGCACCTTCGTGTGACCTAGGCAATGGGGATTTTTGGTGTGTGTTTTTAATTAAATTTATTTGGGTAACATTGGTTAATAGCATTATGTAAATTTTAGGTGTTTTATAATACAACATCTATATTATAACTTTATTGTGTGTTTTCCACATGAAGTCTAGTCTCCTTCCCTCACCATGTATTTGACCCCTTTTACTCTTTGTTTTCCCCCCACGGCCCTTCCCCTCTGGTCAACACCATTCTGTTGTCTATATCTATGAATCTGTTTGTTTGTTTTGTTTGTTTATTTGCTGCTTTTTAAATGGATGACTAGATAAAGAAGATGTGGTGCATATATACAGTGGAATACTACTCAGCCTTTAAAAAGATGAAATATTGCCACTTTTGACAACATGAATGGATCTTGAGAGTATTATGCTAAGAAAAACAAATCAGACAGAAAAGGACAAGAACTGTATGACTTTACTCATATATGGGATATAATAGCACAGAGATTTTTGTGCACAAACTCTGGAATTATACTGCACAGGTTCAAATCCCAGAACCCCATGGACCAGTCCTAGAATCTCAGGTAAGTTACTTAGCCTCTCTGTGCTTTGGTTTCTTCATCTGTAAAAGGAAGATGATGATGATGATGCCTATTCACAGAAATGTATTGATATTTAAATAATGTCATCCTTTTTATAACTTAGAATAGTGTTTGGCACATAGTAAGCACTCAGTAAATGTTAGCAATTATTTCATTCTCCCTGCAATCCCATGAGGGACTCCTCAAAGCCTCCAATTTACAGATGAGGAAACTGAGGTTCCAGTTCCAATGACAATGTCCTCTATATACTTGCTTATTTACAAGCCTGTGTGTCCTGAATTGGGAGTTAGAAAGTAGACTCTGGCTACAAAAACCTAAGAGTTTAGTAAAGTGTCATTAAGAAACTAAAGCCACCTGTGCACAAACTGGCACATAATCCAGGTGTGAACTCACTGCTGGCCACCTTTCCCCTGTCTTACCCCCTGGCTTGCTTCAAACTGGGTTTGTCGGGAAACCATTTGAAATCCATGATCTAAAATTTTGTTTGATGCAATTCTAAGGTTCTGCCCTGGGGTGAGTTTAGGTTTTTAATTGGAAACCTAGTTTTTAAAAACAATAAGTGCTTATGCCAGAGAAAGTGGATGTATTATTGGAGAGAGACGTGTTAGTTCCCATTAAGTTTAACAAAACAAATGCATTTAATTGTAATGATATTAACTCTAATTAGAAACCAGCACCTCAAGAAATATTTTTTTGAAAAGGCCATTTAATGCAATTCTCAACCTAGGCTGCACATTAAAATTACCTGGGAAGTTTTCTAAAAATATGAACACCTAGACCTCACTCCTTGAGATTCTGACTTCACTGGTCAAGGATGGAGCCTAGGCATCAGTATTTTTTAAGTTCTTCAAGTAATTTTTATGTGCAGCCAGGGTTGAGGCTAACTGTTCTAAAGAGAATAATATTTATTACAGTCCTACTGTGTTCCAGGTATTGCATTCTGCTTTCAAATATATTATTAATCTTAAAAATAAAAATTACGAGTACATGATCCCAATAGTTTTGCTATTCTCTGAGACATGGGATTTTGCTTATTTTTTAAGTTCTTCAAGTAATTTTTATGTGCAGCCAGGGTTGAGGCTAACTGTTCTAAAGAGAATAATATTTATTACAGTCCTACTGTGTTCCAGGTATTGCATTCTGCTTTCAAATATATTATTAATCTTAAAAATAAAAATTACGAGTACATGATCCCAATAGTTTTGCTATTCTCTGAGACATGGGATTTTGCTTACTAAATATTTTTCTCTTTTTTTTTTTTTGGCCTATTGGAGAGTACAAAAGAAAAGGGGAGAGGTCAGAACCAGCACAGCATAAAACACTTACAAAGCTGGAGAAGCCCACCAGGCCCATCTCTTTGCCCTAAACAGCAGTGAGATAGAGGGCACGGGCTAACAGCTAACAGAAGAAGATTGCATTCTGCTTTCAAATATATTATTAATCTTAAAATAAAAATTACGAGTACGTGATCCCAATAGTTTTGCTATTCTCTGTGACATGGGATTTTGCTTACTAAATATTTTACTTTTTTTTTTTTGGCCTATTGGAGAGTACTAAAGAAAAGGGGAGAGATCAGAACCAGCACAGCATAAAACGCTTACAAAGCTGGAGAAGCCCACGAGGCCCATCTCTTTGACTGCCCTAAACAGCAGTGAGATAGAGGGCGTGGGCTAACAGCTAACAGAAGAAACCTGGTGCCAAATATACTGAAGCCCAAAGACTGTAAACAGCCCATCAAGGGACTTTTCACCCAGGAAGGATGTACAGAAACTTTAACAGGAACATAGCAATCAAGAAAAGAGGCCAGGTCCCTGGCCAGGTAGGTTAGTTGGTTAGAGCATGGTCCTGATATGCCAAGGTTGCAGGTTCGATCCCCGGTCAGGGCACATACAAGAATCAACAAATGAATGCATAAATAAGTGGAACAACAAACAGATGTTTCTCCCTCTCTTTCTCTCTCATCAATAAATTTTTTAAAAGAAATTAAAAGAAAGGAGGTCAGGAAAAATAGAATTAGAATTACATTAAACTGTAAATGATAACAATTCAGGACTAATGAGAAAGACCTATACATCTAAGCCTCATTTTCTCTTTATGTCCAGTTAAAAGTACTGTTTTGTGATATTAGTTTAGCTGCAATGAGTATATGGTTTTAAGGGGGGGAAAAAGCATTTCTTAAGAGGAGAATCATGGGGGTTGGAGAAAACTTACGAGAAAGACCTCAAACATCATATCCAGCCTGTGTGGTTCAGTGGTTGAGCATTGACCCATGAACCAGGAGGTCGTGATTTGATTCCTGGTCAGGGCATATGCCCAGATTGTGAGCTCGATCCCCAATGTGGGGCATGCAGGAGACAGCCAATCAATGATTCCCATCATTGATGTTTCTCTCTCTCCCTCTCCATTTTTCTCTCTCAATAAAAAATATATTTTCTAAGAATGAAGTACAAGATAAAACATATTGAGAGAATGATCTCCTTTTATATTTCCAGGGGTGGATCTGCAGTATTTTTCTCCTTTGTGCATTCAAAACACAGAAAGCAGAAAGACTAGTTCTATAGAGCATCGAGATTTAAACCTGCTCCTGTTCCAGTGGCCGCCTGCTGCCTCACGGGCATCCAGTGTCCATTTCAGTCAGGTCTGTGCCCTGCTGAGGTTCCTACACAAGCCCACCTTCCCCCTTGATGATGCCTGTGGCTCCCGCTTTACTTATCCTGTGCCTGACTCTTATCAATAGATAGATGGTCCTTTGATCCAGAGTGCACTAGCATGCGACAGAACTCTATTTCTACCCAATGCCATCCTGATTTTACCCTTATTCTTCCAACTTCCATATATCTACTGGCTTTATCTGGTTTTCTAATGTGGCACCAAAACAGGATTTTTTCTCTATAGCTCAGAAGGCATAATGCCCCACCTCCAAGGTAAATGGCATAACGAGCTATGGTTCAATGATCAACCGCCTCATGACATTTTAATGGAACGAGCATTTGCATTTGCTTAGCAGTATATACAGCAGTTCCACACACTTGGCCTCACTTCCTTCTCACGGCAGCCCTGAACAGTGGGTACTGTTCTACGGAAGAGAAAATTGAAATGATATGAATAAGTTTAGCAACACAGCTAAGGACCCACCCTAGGTTCTGAGCACAACAGTCTACTGATTCTAAGGCACCATGGTAGTTACTACGTGAACTCCCATTACACAGGATTCAATCATAGCTAAGGGTGTGAGGGCTCCAGTCGACAAGCCTGCATTTGAATCCCACTTCCCCTGCTTGTATGGCCTTGGGCTCTGTGCAGTTGTTTTCAGTGCATTTTCCTATGTAGTCCTCACCACTGCCCTGAAACAAGTGAGAAGAAAGAAGTGGTGTGTGCCCACTTTAAAGATGCAGAGCCTGAGGCTTAAAGAGATTGGGTGACTTGCCCAGGAGCCACACTACCAATGCCAGGGGCAGGAGTCACACACATCTGTCAACTCCAAAACCTGGTTTCTTGCGGAAGGGGCCTTGGGGAACCACCAACCCAGTACCCTGCTTCTCAGACACAGAAACTGAGACCCCAAAAATTGTGCCTAGTATCAGCATTACCCCTAGATTTAGCTCGGGTCTCCTGTGTTCTTTTTAGAACATCTTGTTCTTCATTCACCTTTTCTTTATCAAAAAGAATTTTCAATATCATTACTTTGTTGATATCCTGTAAAAAGAAGTTCTCCCCGTGGTCGGCAAACTGCGGCTCGCGAGCCACATGTGGCTCTTTGGCCCCTTGAGTGTGGCTCTTCCTAAGCCTTAGGACTACCCTAATTAAGTTAATAACAATGTACCTACCTATATAGTTTAAGTTTAAAAAATTTAGCTCTCAAAAGAAATTTCAATCGTTGTACTGTTGATATTTGGCTCTGTTGACTAATGAGTTTGCCGACCACTGTACCTAGGAGAACAAAGTATTTTCCAAAATTGTTTCCTAAAAGAACGACTTTATTTTTTTCCCCCTTCTTCAAACAAACTGCATAAAACCTGCCCTACTTAGAGCTTTCACAAAAGGTTTGGCTTTTGCACACGGTAAATCAAATTCAGCATTACTCGGGGACTCATCACCCCAAGTAGCTAATGAAGATAATCCATCAGAGCCGCGGCAACATTATTGGGCCATTCCTGCCCAAGGAAATAGTAGAAACAGCCAGGGAAAAAAAGCCACCAGGAATTAAATGGGGAAACAGATGATATTTAATTATATAAATATTCTCAGCAATGCTCGGAGGAACGGAATTATTGGCTTGCTAGGCAGCCCCTCGTTGAACCAGGTGGCAGAGGAGATTTATACTGGAGTTCATGTTTTCATTAGAGTTCATGCCGCCTGTATTTAGAAGTGGGTGTCTGGAAGCCTGATGATATTGCGTGTTCATAATCTGACGCTGTAATGTGGTGGCGTTAAAAAGAGAAGGGAGGCTCCTCTCGTATTCATTTGATATTTATACATTTTATTTGTGTTATTATTTGACATAATTACATTGAAAGAATTAGCAATGTTAATTAATGCTGCACTAATGCAGTCCTAATTACTTCTATTTATTCTAGAACGTAACTGAATTTATAAATTTATATATTTGGAATTCAAGTGACCTTTTGTATTCATAGTTTTAAAAACTAAAATCTATTTACCCATCTTCTCTAACTAACCCTGCAGAGGAAAAAAAATTGCCTAGAGTTTTAGCTTAAAAGGACCCTCTGGCTAAAGTCATGAAATGGAAAAATAAAGCCATTTTAAGGATGAGCCATTGATTCACCCCAACTATATTTCCAATCACCTGCTGGGTTTGTTTGATATTATTTTATCCCACTTTCTCTGTAATGAAGCTGAATTAAGTGGCCCAAAGAGAATTTCAGATGGACTTCTTTGCACATTTTCAATGGACAAAGTGCAAGAACTAAAAGAGGAAAAGCACTTGATTTCAACACCCTGCTAAGCATGATACTGACTAGTGTTCCTAAAAGGTTTTAAAAGATTTCAAGTTATAAAGGTATCTTCCTAAGGGAAACTCTGTAAACATTTTCTAACAAATTTAACAGTGAAATGTCCACTAAGAATTCATATTCCAAAATTGGAAATGTATCTCCTTAAAAAAAATGAGTTAAGTATTTAGAGACAGTTTTCTCCCAGTGACCTCTTCATGAAATGTGGTCCACCCATCATTTAAATCCAAACAGCATGTTAACAAGATTTTTGCTGGAAATAAAGACTTTAAGAGATAATGCCAAGCAAATTCTGCCTTACAAGAGGCAACCTCTCCCCTTTCCCCCCACTACCACACACACAAAAATCTGCTTTACTACAAAGCTTTGACAAAGATATTAGCCTGGAAAATTTTTCAATAAATTGAAGGGAATTCGGTTCTTTCACCATATTTTGTATTGAGAACAGCACTTCTATACATTTCTTACAAGGGAAAAAGCATCACAACGTTCCAGAAATAAAAGTTAAGCTCCCTACACACACACACACACACACACCCACACACACACACACACACACACACACACGCCAGGAGAGAGGGTTTAGAGCCCCCATCCCAATACTCCCATCTAAGACCTGGGAAGGATTTAGAGATCATCTAATCCAGCCTGACCCCATGCCAGCCTGAAACTGTCTCTGATGGGTGATATGGTGGTTGGAAAAGGGCGAGGAGCTGCCCTTGTTGTCCTTGTAACACTTTTTTTCCTGCAGGGAGCATGTCCTATCATGTAATGGACCCCTGTAGGCAGGTATCTGTCCTCATCATCTCTGAGCTCTAGCACCAGGTACACCAGGTCCTGGAGCTTGGCTCAGAGGATGCCTTGCTTTTCTTTCCACATCTCCCCACTCTAGGGTAAAAAAAAAGGGGGGGGGTCTTATACCTCAGGTTTCCCTTGTACTACCTTAACCATAGAGCAGATAAAACACAAGTTTTGTCAAATTAATTTAAAAACAAATGTCCACACAAAAACTTGTACACAAAGATCAGAGCAGCATTATTCATAATGGACAAAAAGTAGAAAGAACCAAAATGTCCATCAACATGAATAAAATGTAGTATAACCACACAATGGAATATTACTCAGCAATTAAAAAGTGAAGTACTTAGCCCTAGCCGGTTTTGCTCAGTGGATAAAGCACTGGCCTGCAGACCAAGGGTCCCAGGTTTGATTTCCTTTCAAGGGCACATGCCTGGGTTGTGAGCTCGATCCCCAGTAGGGGGCGGGCAGGAGGCAGCCAATCAATGATTCTCTCTCATCATTGATGTTTCTATCTCTCTATCCTTCTTCCCTTCCTCTCTAAAATCAATAAAAATATATTTTTAAAAAGTGAAGTACTTATATATGCTACAACACAGATAAACCCTGAAATGTTATGCTAAGTGAAAGAAGCCAAAAGATCACATATTATATTACTTCATTTATATAAAATGTCCACAGCAGACAAATCCATAAAAACAGAAAATAGATTTGTATTTTCCTAGGGTTAAGGGGGAATTGAGAGAAAATGGGGAATGACTTACGTACAGGGTTTCCTGTGGGGATGATGAAAATGTCCTAAAATTGACTGTGGTGATGGTTGTACAACTGTATGACTATACTAAACACCACTGATTTGTACAGCGTGAACAGGTGAAGTGTATGGTATATGAATTGCATAA
>NW_005367108.1:1304904-1338568 GCF_000412655.1 Myotis brandtii | reverse complement strand
CTTCTATCTAACCACACCTTTAAAAAGTGAACAGTAATTCAATATTATCATCCAACATAAAATTCATACTCAAATTCCCCCCAATTGTCTTAGAAATGTCTTTTGTGGCTCTTTTGTTTGTTTTGATCCAGTTCCAACCAAGTTTCATTCATAACAATTGACCGTTATTTCTTACTCTCCCCTAGTCTGAATTAGTTCCTGCACTTGCCTCTGTCCACACAGCATTAAGTCATTTAAGGGGTCCAGGCTAATCTCGTGGAAGTCGTGAACATCCACTCCATCACATTGGGGCGCTCCCTATTCCTGAGGCCAAACTAGACCATTTGGTTAAGGTGCTGACAACCAATCCTTCTACTTCAAAGGCATGTTTTCCTAAATAATCAATCTTAAGAACAAGCAAATATTTTGGAATATTCTGTTCTTCAACATCAACAGCCCTTCTCTCAATAGTTTTAACATCCATTCTGAGTCAATGATTATATGAAATGATTGTTTCTAGTTCTATAATTCCTTCTATATTTGTCTAACCTTCTTCTCTAAAATAGAGCTTTCCCCACTCCCCATTCTGCCCTTCTCTCACCACTGTGAACTCGTGATTTTTTTTTTCTTACTCTCCCCTAGTCTGAATTAGTTCCTGCACTTGCCTCTGTCCACACAGCATTAAGTCATTTAAGGGGTCCAGGCTAATCTCGTGGAAGTCGTGAACATCCACTCCATCACATTGGGACGCTCCCGATTCCTGAGGCCAAACTAGACCATTTGGTTAAGGTGCTGACAACCAATCCTTCTACTTCAAAGACATGTTTTCCTAAATAATCAATCTTAAGAACAAGCAAATATTCTGGAATATTCTGTTCTTCAATATCAACAGCCTTTCTCCCAATAGTTTTAGCATCCATCCTGAGTCAATGATTATACGAAATGATTATTTCTAGTTCTATAATTCCTTCTATATTTATCTAAGCTTCTTCTCTAAAATAGAGCTTCTCCCACTCCCCATTCTGCCCTTCTCTCACTGTGAACTCGTGATTTTTTAAAAATTTAATATGTTATAATCCATGATCATCAATATTCTTTTTGATGCTCCAATGGTCCCAAGTTTGACTAGTGAGAGTCCCTTTCAGCTAGTCCCCTGACATGACCTCATTAGTCTTTCAGTATTTCTTGTTTCTGGAACAACCAAATATCTCAGGCTTGCAACTTCTCCGAAGGTTTCTTTCAGTGCAGTATGGAATTTAGAAACCAAGATTTGGGCATTAGAGATGCTCATTATTACTGGCATGATATAGCTCCTACTTTTTCAGTAGTTACAGCTTGTGTGTGTGTGTGTATCTATGTGTATGTGTGTGTGTGTGTGTGTGTGTGTGTGTGTATCTCTATGTGTATTTTTTAACGTGACTTTATACTGATACTTTCAACTTAAATCCAAAACTGTGAGGTCCTTCTTCATATTCCCCCTTTTCCATATTCGTGTCTCTGCTTCCTCCACATTAAAAATTCTGACTTCCAATACATCAGTATATTTATTCATTTGCTCTCTCCTAAAAAGACACAAAATACTTTCAGAATTTCATCACCAATATCCCTAAAATACAAGTCTCCTTTTAAAAAAAAACTTCAATGTTTCTTTGTTCTTGCTTTTGTCATTAGACTATATCCAGTGTGGGTATAATTTTTTAAATAGAGGATTCTTTGACAAACTCAAAATAAATAGATCTTTTTAATGATTCTCTTAATCATAAAATTAGCTTGTTCTTTCAACATATGAATTTAAGATATGAATTCACATATACATATAAAAATCAAATTGTCTATTAAAACTAGTCTTCACATTAAATTTTATAGTACCTGCGGTATTTAAATAGATAATGTTAAGCTTTTGTGAATCAACAGTATAGTGCATTTAAAGATCATGGTTCCAATTTCCATTGAAATGATATATCACTATTACCAAAAAAGAAAAAATTAAAATATTTTCCAATACAGAAGTAATTTTCTTCTTTTAATCGTTTTAAATTTTTTATTTTTGTTGACACTGTTACAGATGTCCCTCATTTCCCACCCTTTTCCCATCTCTACCTATCTCCCACCCAGCCCCTGTATATTTCTTAAAATGACCTTGAATTAATAGGTCTGACCTATGCTTTAAAATTATTTCACAAGAAATAAGTGAAATTGTCCTATTTAAAATGGAAATTGATTGTTCCTACAAATACAAATATGGCCTTGAAGCCTTCATTTTATTGAAGCAGATTTTGGTAGTACCTTGTTAGGTAGTGCTTTTAATTGGATGGTCACATCTACTGTAACCTTGGCAAGAAGGCTACACCTCTGCAAGGTTCTAAAGCACAGATTTAATTAGTGAGTGTGTTTGGACCATTTTTCACCCCTCTATCAGATCTTAACCCTCCTTGCTTTCTACAGCCAACAAATTAAACCTATATAATGTGTTAAGGATTCCAAACTATTATTCTGTCTCCCCCATGACTATTTCTGAAAGTATAGATTCCTTAGCCCAAAACCATAGTAGTTTTGATCTAAACTTTGACTATAAGGCATTGAATATACACATGAAAAGGGTCAAAATACCATTGATGTGATTCCTTCTCTATGATGTTAAACATCACAGTGATTTGTAATTAGTAATATCAACCAAAAACATCCTAAAATTGAATTGAGGACACAAGATTCAAAAATCAATTTCATGTCCTCTTTCTCAACTTTTTTCTAAATCACTTTCACTTGCTTTCTCAAGAAGCACACTCAGTAACACAACAGCACACTCTTCATTATAGAAAAGCAGCCATGCTTTTCATGTGTTTCTCTGGCAGTGGGCAGCATCCTCACTTGTGCTGTTGCCTGCTGTTGCTTTGGGAAGTGACCAACATCAAAACCCTAACTCTTGGCCAAAAAATCATCACTAGATCTCTACCCCAACTGTTGGTCTTGTGCCTTAAAAAGGGAAAATGAGACTTGGAGGTTGAAGTAGAAGAAAGATGCGTATGTGAGTGTTTTCCAAGGATATAAGAAGACTAAATACGAGGGGGTGAAAATAGATTAGGAGAATGAAGAGGTGAAAGGGGAAAATAAATGTAGTGGGTAAGTGACAAAGAGACAGGATAAGTTATTAAGAGGAAAAGAAAGGTGAAGACATGGTGAGAAGAATGATTCAGTTGGAAGAAATACTAGGTGCCTTCTCTCCTCACCTCATAGCTCATCAAGATTTCCGTATTGGACAAGTCTTGTCATGCCAACTTCTCAAGCTTCTGTTTTCCAATGCCCTCAATGAAATGCCACACTCATTTTTTAAATTGTACTAAAATACATACAACATAAATTTGACCACCTTAACCATTTTTTTAATTTATCTTTATTGTTTAAAGTATTACAGATGTCCCCTTCGGTTTTTTCCCATTGGTGTCCTCCACACCGCACCCACTCCACCCCCTTCACCACACTATTGTCTGTGTCTATGGGCTATGCATATATGCATATACCATCTTAACCATTTTTAAGTGTACAGTTCAGTGGCATTAAGTACATTCACACTGTTGTGCAGCCAGCCCCACCATCCATCTCCAGAACTATTTTCAACTTCACGAACTGAAACTCTATCCCCATTAAACACTAACTCCCCATTCTCCCTCCACTCTCCAACCCCTGGAAAGCCCCATTCTATTTTCTGTCTTTATAAATTTGACAATTCTAGGTACCTCATATAAGTGGAATCATACAATATGTGTCCTTCTGTGTCTGGTTTATTTCACTTAGCATAATGTCCTCAAGGTTCATCCATGTTGTAGCATGTGTCAGAATTTCCTTCCTTTTTAAGGCTAACTTTTATATATAAGCCATCTTCCATACATCTTCCCTTCCCTTCCCACAGTCCAAGCCAACACACACACACACACACACACACACACACACATATACTAGAGGCCCAGGGCATGGATTCATGCACCGGTGGGATCCCTCAGCCTGGCCTGTGGGGATCAGGCTGAAACCTGCAGTCTGACATACCCCGAGGGGGGGTCCAGGAGTGCGAGGGGGCACTCTACAAAGTTGCTGTCACTTGGCAGCTCCTGCATTGAGTGACTGCCCCCAGTGTGCATCATAGCTACCAGCCAGTCGGCCGGTCAGCAGGTCGCTTAGGCTTTTATATATAAAATTATATATATAAAAAAAAATTTTTATCCAGTCATCCGTTGATGGATGTTTCCATCTTTTTCGGTGGGTTGTTACAATCTTTGGGCTATTGTGAATAATACTGCTATGAATGTGGGTGTTCATTCATGATCCTCCCCTCATTTTTAACAAGCTCCTTCAGAATGTACAGACAGCATCACTCCTTTAGTAATATTTTTAGAAAGGCACTTCTGTACTTAGAAGGAGATCCACAGAGTCTGAAAAACTGATGAGAAATATTTGTTTTGATGATTTCTCAATCCACCCAGATACCCAATCACTGATTTAGCCAATGTCTCAAAATATCCAGTCTGAAATAAGTTTGCCCCAAGATTGCTTACAGCCTATGATACAAATCCAGTGACTCAGCTTCCTGTCAAGAAGATGAGGAATTGGGCAAAAAAAAAAAATTGACAGGCGCTAGTTCTTGGTCTTAAAAATACCTCTTTATTACACCTTCTTTCTGAATCACAAAAACAAACACCTTCTCTATTAGAATTTATATCTGACATGTTTATATTTTTATGAGTCAACCCAATTTTTATTTATTTGTATATACATACATACGTATGTGTTTACGTATGTATATGAATATATATTTTATATAGACACATATATACATTTACTTACACCGAGTTCTATGCTCCATCCATTCTTTTCAAGTTTAAGTCCAATTTACTGAATTTTCAAGGGGATTTTCCATTTCAATGCACACACAAATATTCTCACAACTTAACTGCACATAACAAAATTGCCAGTGCAGTTAAGTGAATCATGTTTCAGAGTAGAGGGTATGCACAAAATAAAATAAATAACTCTTTTAGAAACATTCTCAGTTTTTTTCTGAATAAAACAGTCTCACAATAAATTGGCCATAAGAAACCAAGGAAACCAGGGCCAAATGATGGGACACTGATGCTGTGAAGTTGTGTTACACATTCAAAGTCAGGTAAAAAGGCCAGGTAACCTTTTATGTGACCTCATTCTTCACTTCAGGGCTGAAACATGACCTTCTCGTCAAGTGGCACGTGGAGAATAAGAAATAAGCTTGGTAGAGTAATCTTCCCAGGCTAACTATCTCGCCATTGCTTTTCTCCAGTGATTTTAAATTCTAGCCAAACTTGTGTCCTGACCCAATCCAAACATCTCTTTCTTCTACTAGAATCTCTTCCTGTCTGAATCCTTTCCATTAACTAAGCTACTTCCACAAGGCCCTTCCTGACACCCCACAAGCAGGCTTTCCGTGATTCTTCCCTCCTCTGATCCTCATTATGGCTCCCAACTGGAACAAAGGGTATGTGATGCATGACCACCATGTCTTGCCCCCCTGCCCTGCAAATACAGGTGAACAATAGCTTGGGCTCCTTGAAATCACCTATACCAGTGTGTTCAGGCAGCCCCATGAATCTGTCTATTCCCTACCTTACTTATCTAAAACAGTGGAGCAATCACAGTGAAGGCTTATGGGGCAGCTGAAAGGATGCCCTAAGGGGATGCATCTGACTTAGCAGGAAAGAGGCAATGCAGGAACCGAAGAGAAGATGGTTGTATTTTAAAAACTGTGAGCTTTTTATGCAGTGTCTTCAGAACCAAGGAGAGGATAGGCTAGCTTTTTTTATATAAGTCAAATTACCAAATCAGACAAAAACAAACTCACAGATACCTGTCAATCAAACTAGGCTATAATTGCAATGTGAGGCTGCTTTTTTGTTGTTGTTTGTAGAGATTTGAGGTCATATATTAACACATTAATTGAAATTTTGGTTATAATTAACATGCATTAGGCTGTTGATTACATGGTTGCATTTTGAAATATTTAATTGGCTTATTTCAATTGATAAAAGGTAATTTTGGGGGGATGATGTTTAGAATTATGTATTTAATTCACATTGAATAGATAATTAATATAGTGTAGCAATAGTAAACAAGGACTATGGTAATTATCATTGAAGTGCACATATTTCTACAAATACAACAGACTGATTCTCTCGCCTAAAGTTGCTTTGGTCTTTGCTCTGAGCTGGTTGCACCATTTCAGTTCCTTCACAGATATAATAAGCAACATCTCGATGCCATCCACTTGCTTCCATTTGAAAAGAGCTTTGAGAAGCTGTAAGGACAAAAGACATCCTAAAAGCCATATGGAGCCCCGTTTTTCCCTCTTTGCAGAATACTCACAGAGCTTTTCTGCCCTTTCAGTCAGTCAGGTCTCAGCATTCCTGCAGTATTACATTGAACCTTATTATTAAAGCATTTCTGTATCATTAGGGCAGTCTTTTCCCCAGCCCAACAGAGTACAGCAGTCCCCCTTATCTGTAGGGGTTACATTCCAAAACCCCCAGTGGATCCTGAAACTGCGTATAGTACTGAATCCTCTATATGCTGTTTTTCCTATACATACATACAAATGATAAAATTTAACTTATACATTTGGAACATAGATTAACAATAATAATAATTAAACAATAATAGATGTCCCCATGAGGGGATTAGTGTCTTTACAAGAAGAAGAGACCAAAGCTTTCTCTCTTTGGCATATGAGGACACAGCAAGAAGGCGGCCACCTGCCAACCATAAGATGGACCTCACCAAAAACCAGAGCATGCTAGTACCCTGATCTTGGGCTTCCCAACCTCCAGAACTGTGACAAATTAATGTCTGTTGTTTAAGTTACCCAGTCTATGTTATTTTATTAGGACAGTCCAAGCCAACTGAGACAACCTGATTTTGACTAAGTAAATGAAAGCCAAACTAAAGTGCCCTAAGGTAGTGTTTTCTAAATGTTAGTCATTTCATTGCCACCTTCATAATTCTGCCAGCGATAATATTATTTACATAATATCTTTCATGCAAACCACTTTTTAGGTGTATATGCATTTATTTTCCAAAGAGAACTCCATACCACCACCATAAATGGAAAGCCAGTATCAGTATCCACTAACAGAAGGTAGCTACAGAATAAATACAATGAAACCAGACAATATCATTAAAATTTTAGCCAACGGAAGGTTTCTGAGGCTTCCTCTCGCTTTGTGAAAAGGGAAAATTAACAAGTACTAGAGAGGTGTTAATGTGGTGGTCTTAAGGTTGAGACCTCCTTTTATTACCCAGAGAGACTATGGAGACCTGAGGGTCCAGGAGATCAGGGAGGACAGAAGTTGGTGTAGCCAGCAATTTGCCACCAACAAATGCACCCCTGGATCTCCTGTTCCCTCATTCCTCATTTATAGAGTCCCGTGTATCTGAGCCTCAGTCTTTCTGCTTTTTCTACTTCAGTTTTTCTTTAATTACATCTCTTCATCTTAACAAATTACTAACCAAACTAAGTACCCAGAACTCATTACTTTTTAAATACAATTAAATTCCTATTCTGAAATTTAAAAACAATATTTTCCATCTCTTAATAAAAACAAACTCTTTAGCCCCAAACCTCATGTTAAAATAGGGTGAATTTCAATAGTGGATAAATTTTAATGTACTTTTTAATGGATCAGAGACCACATCATTTCAGAAGGTTCATCTCATCTTTGTGTTCCCAGAAATAGGACATTATCTATAAACCTTAGTCTAAAAAGATCTGTAACCTTTATCCCTTTCCAGCTCATGGGATAAAGTCAAATATGCTACAAAGCTGAGAAGATTCATATCTGTCCACTCCCTCCCCAGTTCTCAGCTTCACTGGGCTTAGAACTGACACTGGCCTGGATCACTGTGAAGCCTTCCTGCAGCCTCTGTGCCAGTGGCCTTAGTGAAAGTCACTTGGCAATGTTGCAGAAGAGGTTCTGGCAGCAATAAATACTTCAGATGATGAAAAACTCACCTCCTTTCACAGTCCCTTCAAAGTTACTTCTCCCTCTTGAGTTCTGCATCATGGCCTGGAATTGGGAGCAATTGTTGGGTCAGACATTTCTGCCCTGTCCCTCTGCCACATCAGAGTTGAGGGACAACAAACTTCCAGGAGTGATAGTCCAGAGAGACAAGGCCTTGTTCATTTTATTTCCTGGCCTCTGGCATATAGAGGTGCCCCCAAATGTTGAACAAGTGAATGCCTCCTCCAGGCAGCACAGACTGCCTTGAACTTGAGTTTGAACCCACCTAGCAGCTTAGGACCCTTCCCTTCACAGACTTTTCTGAGTCAGTGATCGCTCTGTGTTTTTTACTATTTTCAGTGCAGGGCCAGGAAACAGGGTATGATAGCCAGTCTGACCCCCAGTGGTTCCTGATTCTCTCGCCCTCATACAGTCTTCTCTGATCCTGCAACACAGTTGGTCAGTGTGACCAACAGCATCCTACAGAAGTGATGAAATGTCACTTTGGAGGCGAGGTCACAAAAGACACTGACTTCTGCTTCCTTCTCTCACTTTCTCAATGCTGGGTCACTCACTCTGGGAGAAGCCAGCTGCCATGTTGTGAACACACTCAGGCAACCAATGACAAGGCCGCAAGCCCTCCAACCCACAGCCAGGTGAGTAGGCCATGCTGGAAGCAGCTTGTCTGAACATCCTGTCTGCAGACTCCTAATTCTCTTTCCTAGGATCACAGCCACATCTTTTGGCTAACAATGAAACAATGAAACAATGGTATGAAATAACCTTTCAAGTTACTTACAATGTCAAAGTACATACATAAGAAATACAACATCTTTTCCATCTCTTGGCTGAAAATTTTCTGTGGATGGACTATTGATCCCTTGAGTGCAGCATATAAAAAACCACACACCATCTCTTGCAAACCTGCGCCTTCTCTGCATCTCCCCTCCTCCTCTGGTCTGGCTCCCCAGGCCTCTCAGGAACGCAGTCTGGACCCTTCCTCCCACTGCCCCACCTCCAGGCAGTCACCAGGTCCTGCTCTGGCTCTGCTTCTCTGTATCTCTCCTATTGTCCCATCCTTTCCATTCTTACTGCAACCACCCCCCATTTGAGAGCCCCGTTGCCTCTCTGCTGGTAACCTGAAATAGCCTCGGCTGGCGTCCCAACTTCCAGAAGCCATCTTCCATACATCTGTGAGTCGCTTTTTAAAGAACAGTCTCAACGTGCCAAGTCCCTACTTTTAAATGTTCAGAGGTTCCTTCTGTCTGGTAGAAGCATAAACTTTTAGCATGGCCTTCGAGGCTCTCTAAGATAAAGCCCACCTGTCCTTGCAGCCTGCACTCCTGGTGCCTCCTCCGTCTACCTATGCTGCAGTCCAGTGGTATTTAACACAGCACAGTCCCCTGCAAACCTGCCCAAGACGGTATGGACCAGGCCCAAGATTCTGATCTTATGGATTCAGGCAGCAGTCCTTTTTACTACCAGTTCCCCAGAGATACAGAAGCACAGCCCGGGTGAGAACCTGCAGCCCAATCAGACCTCTCACCAGTTGAGCTCCCTGCTTTTGCTTGTGTTTCACTCTGCTTGGGATGTTTTTCTTCCATTTCTGTGTAAAATTCTCCCCCTACTTCAAATACAACCTCCTTCAATGAAGCTGCACTGATCCCTCTCTTCCTCAATTTACCTGTCAGAGCTGAAATGCAAAGCAAGTATCAGCTCGCCTCTGCAATCGCACTGAGCGTCACCCCTCAGACCCCTCTGCTAGAACTGTGTGAGTACGCTGCACTGATCCCTCTCTTCCTCAATTTACCTGTCAGAAGCTGAACAGCTGAAATGCAAAGCAAGTATCAGCTCTCCTCTGCAATCGCACTGAGCGTCATCCCTCAGACCCCTCTGCTAGAACTGTGTGAGCACATGTTATCTTCCGGTCTAGACCACACATTCCTGAACTGCAGGAACCACTTCCGCCCACCACTGAGTCCCCACAACAACTACAGCGCAGTGTCTTGCACTTAGTAGGTACTAAAAATATTTATTTCAAAAAAAATAAATATATGGTCTGTCTACAAACATTCTCCACTATTGCCCAATTTCAAATTGGAGGACACGCTCTTCTCTGCCATCCACACTAAATCTCCATTTACCCCCTTTAATAACAGTAACAATGAAACAATGGTATGAAATAACGTTTCAAGTTACTTACGATGTCAAAGTACATACATAAGAAATACAACATACATACACCCATGCATATGCATGTGTGTGTGTGTGTGTGTGTGTGTGTGTGTGTACATTTTAAATTTCTACCCTAGTGAGTAGGGACAGTTATAATAAAACACATATAATTATTAATCTACCATTCTATGAGGCACCACTCCTTAAAACATTCCAGGAAAGCCACATGCAAAGAACCCCTTTTAAATGAAGGATTTTGAAAATTAACAAGCCACATGTTCACATTATCAGAAAGTATAAACAGCAAAAGTACAACAAGGGCACTCACCCTGCATATTGGGTGATCATAAGCACACATCTTCAGAGGATGCGAGCGTGGGGAATGTGGCAGCAGAAAATGAATTATGCAGGCAGCAAGCAAAATAAAAAATCAAGACAGAACATTCTTCAGCTAAAACAGAGGCTGACTCAATAATCTAGATGTTGCCTTAAAATGAATGAAATACACTAGAAAATCACACATGGCGATTTCACCAAGAACCTTAACTAACCCAAGTATCTTACTTCATCCTTGATCACTTGGTCTTTCTTTTCCAACAAGACATTTTTCACATTAATTATTCTGTTTTTCATTGTGTGTTTTTTAAATACGAAAAACCCGTCCCACACAGAACAGGGGCCCCTACTGGACCTCTCTCTCCTCACAATGTATGTCCTATCTCTGTCACTTGAGTTTTGACTCAGCTCTGTCAGTGAAAAATTAGACTTCATTTCGGTATGTTAATAGCAATCCCTCCAAAACAATGTAATCAAGGCCTCATGTGCACCTATAATTTCATCCTTGACATAAGCCTGACAGCTATTTATTGTCTGAAAGGGAAAGGGGGGAGGAGGAGGGGGAGGGGGAGGGGACTCCTATATGCCCCCCTCCCCCCAAACAAACCCAGCAGCTTTATGTTTGAAGGCAGAGTCTTTGCAAAGTCCAAACAAACGGCAATAATCATGGGGTTTACATATGTCTTGTCTTAAGCAATCAAGGCAGAGGGTTAACAGAGAAGCACATTCAGATGCGCCAATTCCCAAACTGCCCACCTCTGATGAGCCAGCTGTGAGCCGCAATTGTCACATTATAATTTAGGCAAAGAGGGGGAAAAAAGGCATCAGAATACACACTGGATCAACATAATTATTCACAGCAGGATGCTGCAGAATTAATTTAGCCAATCAGAATTATACTTGGGGGTTGGGCACAGTGCAGAGATGGAGAGGAGAAAGCAGGGGGCGGAAAGAGGGGGGTGAGATGAGAGGGAGAGGGGAGGGCTGTTTTCAACACCTCACTAATATTTGGATGATCTGATCTGTAATATATTTTGAATACATGTAAGCACAATGTTGTTTCTTCTTCATTTATTTACAAACACCTATACAACACTCACAAGTGCCAGAATATGAGGTTACTCAGTCCTCATGAGGTAGGTACTATTACTGCCATTTTGTATTTAAGCTCAGAGAGGTTAAAGAGCTTGCCGAGGTCACACAGCTGGTAAGTGGAAGAGCCAGAAATAAAGCCCAGGCAGACTGGCTCCAAAGGCTATGCATTAACCAGCACAGTTTAAAGGTTCTTGCTCCCAAACAAAACAATGAGCAATCAGAAGGCACACAGGCTGGTGGTGGACCCTTAAAGCTTAACATTATTCTTTCGAGCTGATTTTCCTAAAAATGGTGGTGATGTGGCACTACTAAATCCAGCACCACACTTCAGGGTTGCGAACTTCCCCATCCAGATAATGTCATCACCCAATTCTCCAAAGTGAGAAGAGTGAAGGGTTACCCCACACGCCCCATGGTGCTCTCTGGTTTAGGGCAGAACAGCAGCAACAACTGGGGTAGCAGGTTGGCCTCCGGTCTTGACGCAGTCTTCCTATAGAAACGCTAGGAATCCAGATCAATTGGAAAGAAAGGGAAAGCAGACTGCTCCAAGAACAAGAGTCCAGTCAAATGCTGGACATGCACATACAGATAGATGAAGGATTAAAGAAGTCAGCAGTCACACTGACACAACTTCCTGCCTGGATTTATATCTGCAGACTCGGGTTTGTAACAGCATGAAATTATGTCTGCCCTTCCCGTAGGTACAGGCAAGTTTAAAGGAAAGTAACCCTCTTCCTCCCCTACTTGTCATGAGAGTAGATAGCAGAGGAGCTAAGAGGAGCCTTAATTTCCTTGTAAAAGTTAGACTTCAGCTGGCGTTCGCGGCTTCTGGTAATGGGGGGAAATGACAGGGAGTGGCCCAGGGTTTTATGTGGGGCAATAATGTTTGATCTATGCCATTGTCAATGAGAACTGTGATTTAATCCATACGGATATAGAGCCTCGTGATGAAAGAGGAATAACGACAAATCCTGATTAACAATCACTGCTACACTAAAGCAGGTTTCCATAGTAACAGGGCTGAAATTATACAACAAACTGGGATGCCATACCAGGCAAATTACTCCATGAAGGGGCCCTTTTCTGAAAGCATTTGGCTTTCTATGTTCTCTTAAAATTAAGATGCAAGCATCTTACTTTCAACTTGTATTAGTTGTCCTCTCTTTTTTCTAAACACTCCCTCTTCAGTTGGTCTCAGAAAATATGAGGGATAAACATGTTCGCACAGGAAATGTACAAACAGTTAAGCACATTTCAGCCCCTCTTTCCCCTGAAAGGAGAGGACAAAATGAAATTATGGCAATGGAAATCCTCCTTCCATATCATTCCTTTGATAAAATCATGTTTAATTTCTTGATTTAGGGAGTGTGAATGGGGTGGGGGTTGAAGCATGTCCCAGTAAAATATTCCACCTCTCACTCCATATGACTAAGTTCTCTGAATTTGCAGGAAACAGGGGCAAAATAAAAGAGCAGAGTAGAGGTCGAGAAAGAGAAGGTATTTCCTTTGTTCCCAAGGACGTTTAATTTTCAACTAAGATTTTTAAAAATTAAAACATGGTCTTAAAATAATGCTAATTCCAATGCTTAATTAAAATAATTTCAAAAACTGTGTGATAGGAAGATATGCATTGGCAAATATTTTAAAACTCTTATGGCCATTATTGCAACTGACTTTGTCATTGAGCCTTGATAAAACAGATCTTATCAAAAAGCCTTGGAAAAATCTACTGCATTAGAACATCATACTCAATGTCCTCCTTCAAAGGCAGAGGAACAGAATGTGAGACATTGAAAATAAACAGAAAAATCATAGTCCTACATATTCTCTTAAAGAGGTTAAAGATCTAAAAGGGGGTATGGAATTAAAACACTGCACATATTTAATATTCCTCCTTTCAAGACAGAAAAAAATTACAGCTACACATTATTCAGAAATACTGCAATTCTAGAGGAAAACACATTTCCCTTGAGATTTACCCATGGCTTTCAGTTTCAATCACTGAAGGGCAGTGTTGCCCAGTGGAAAGAACCTGGAGTTAGCAGCAGAAGCTCTTGGGTAGCAGTATTAGGTCCATCACTTGCCAGCTATAAGCCCTCAGTCACATCACTTAGCCCTCTGAGTCTTGGTTTCCTCATCTGTAAGATGGGAATACTAATTATCTATCTTGCTGATCTCAAGACATTTCTGAGATAATTAGTAAAATACTGCATGTAAATACTTTCTGAAAATTGTGGGGATATCTGTTGTTAAATACCTGCTAAATTTTGTGATTTAATTATCAACACTTACTGAGTACCTACCACAGGCTAGGCAAAACACAACCATGATCATCCCTAACCCCATTTTCATCTGGCAAAAACAAAAAACGGACGACTACCAATTGTCTCAAGCAAATTCATACTGTCAATTTGTTTACAAGAGGCCAAAACAAGCAAAAAATAATCGCAATAAATTTAAAAGCAAGCATTTGCCACGGGGTGAATTCCTTCACCCTGACCCATATATCTGTATACCTTTAAGAGGCAGAAAACTACATAAATGCTTTAAAATCATGATGCAAATTATGTGCACGGCCAAAGTCAGAAGATTGGGATGATATTCCATGAAAGACCAGCTTGAAGGTTCCTGTGTTCTCTCTAAGGCGTTCTCTTTGTCTCTGCCATATCTGTCTGCACTTCACTGAGGCTGGGAAAAAGGCATGGAGATGGCTGGGCCTATGTGAGTGTTACTGTATGTCTCTTGCATCTGTGTGGAGTTTCCTTTTGTGTATAGCCTTTCTGGAGCTAGCCTCCCTGGATTAAAATCTCAGCTCCACCACTCACCAATTATGTAATCTCTCTGTGCCTCAGTTTCCTCATCTCTAAAATGGGGATAATGACAGTCATGTGCCTCCAGAAATGTCGTGAGGATTATAGTCATTAAAGGAAAGGCACATGGAGCAAGGCCCGGCACATAGTAAGCTCTCAGTAAATGTTAGCTCTTATTTCTGTGTGTGCTCAAAACCCAGGAGTCTAACCTGGTGGCCAGTTGGTGACAGATGAATTTCCGTTGGTCAGCACGATGTTTTGTTTTATTGGATATAAGTTCCATTATGGGGGACAGACTCCACAATTCACCACATTTGACACTATCTCTCATTATGCTATATAATTACCTTCCTGGCCCCCAAAAAAGATTTCAGTTTTTTAGCCTTGTGTATGTATGTTCTTATATATTCACTTAAAGTGTCTGTTTCATTTTGTCTCTGTCTCTCACTCTAGGTCTTCATTTTTTCCCTTTATATATGTGTGTGTGTGTGTGTGTGTGTGTGTGTGTGTGTGTGTGTGTGCGCGCGCGCGTTTCTGTGATGTCTCTCCTCCCTTTTCTCTATTTTTAGCCTCAATATCTCCTCATTTTTATCTCTAGCATTTATTAAATAGAGTTTTATGTCCCCCGTTCTTATTTGTTAAGGCAAAGGAGTACAATACATTTCTCAAAGAAATTAAGTTGCTCTTTACTTAGTAGAGCTTGATTCATTTTTCCTGTGGATCAGTGGCTTGTAATTAGAAAAACTGCTCTCCAGCTCTGCTGCAAGAAAATCCAAATTATAAAACATATAAATTGGGAAATTATGTATATTATAAAACAGTTCACTTAGGGGGTTTTTGTTTGTTCATTTTTTTGTTCACAATATTGAACCCTTAATACACTGAAATATGAATTTATTACAGACCATTAAGTACTAAAGCTGATAGACAGAGAAAGGTAAAACTAACCATTTAGGGAAAACTACTTGAAATCTGATAATGAATCAAAAATAAAAATAGGAAATTTTTGAAAACCTATGCAAAAAAACTGAAAATAGGGCACTTTATACACAATCCTCAGGAACACAGTTCCTCTCTACATTTTACCCTGGGGACACATTTATCAACACCAATGTCATTTTAAGACAAAATTAAAAGGATAGCTCTGGCCAATGTTCTCAGTGGTTAGAGCATTGGCCCGAGCACCAAATGGTGAAAGATTCTATTCCAGTCAAGGGCACGTACCTGGGTTGCAGGTTCCATCTCTGGCCCAGGTCCAGGACCTGTGAAGGAGACAACCTATCAATGTGTCTCTCTCACATCAATGTTTCTTCCTCTCACCTCTCTCTCTCTCCCTCCCCTTCCCCTCTCTCTAAAAGTCAATGAAAAAAATATCCTTGAGTGAAGATTAACAAAAAAGTATGTGGACTATTGTTTTATCTAATATTCAGATCAGTTTTTTAATTCACAGATTACATACTCTTCAAATATATTGTATTACCAAATCTGGCCCAATTAACGTCATAACATTCTCAGATTCTTTCTGAGAAAATTCCAACAGTGAGAAATTCGAATCTAAGTTTTCTTCAGCATCATCTACTCAAATGCAAGAAGGTCGAATTACTCCTTCTGACATGATAGCTAAATGAAAACCTTTTAAAAAAAACCGAGTCCTGGTTATCATTAGAACAGAGTAGTCTAACGTGCCATGGACCTAGAGGTCTAGCCCTTGTGCCCAGGACTGGCGGTGCCCAGCCTCTGAACATTTTCGGGAGTGGCAAGCCGAGGACCTCCAGCCACCTGCTCCTGGTGACCAGCTCTGTGTTTGGGTTGTTGTGACTGTGCTGCTGCTGCTGTCAGGTTGAACCCAAATCTCTCTCACTGACTTTTTCCCCCTTTGGGCTTCATTCTGTGCTGGCATCAGTGCACTCAGACAGTTGCTTTTTCTGCAAGTGGCTCTTACCCAGATAAAATTATAAATCAGTGGTGAGCAGCCTCTTTTTCTGAGGATGATTCAGGAGGGAGAAAAAAAAATGTTTTTAGAGTCTTTTATTCCATTCAAAATGCAAATAGCTTAATTTAGTCCCGTGAGGAAATATACAATATTCTTAAAATTCAGATTACCTACTATATTGAATAAAAGGCTGTCATTGAAAAAAACTGACATATTGGAGAAATGGAAACATGAAAGCAGCCTTCTAATTTTTATCCTGAAAAAGGAACAAAGGCTGTATTTTGAAAACTGGTGGGCTGCACGTGTCCCCTGGGCCACAGAATGTTCCTCTCTGAGCCACGGGAAGTTTAAGCATCCCTGTCTTCTCACTCTCCCATCACTGTGACATCCACTCCTTGTCCTCAGGCTTCCAAGCCCTCAGAGCCTCAAACCCCTTCTTACACAGCCTCTCATGCCTGTACAGAAGCCAGTTCACACCAGTGAATTAACTGTCAAAGAGATTTGCATTTTTAAATCTCGACTCCTAGCTATGATTGCAAGGGCTGTATCCCAGTCACCCACCTCTGAACATCTTCCAGTTTACAATCCACTACTGGCCAAAACGTTCCAAAGACAGTTCCATCAGTTCGAAGAAGCCTGGGCTTCTATTTCATTCACAGACAATCCTATGATTCAGTGAAATGAGCCCTAAACTAGTAAGAGTCAGAAGAACTACATTCCAGTCCCTGCTACCTTACATATTAGCCATGGTTTCCTTTGATGAAAAATGGGGACAATTGGGATAATGCCTTTGCTGTCTGTTCCCCAGGGTCAAATAAAACGATGTATAAAAACATGCCTCTATGTTTACTTAGGAGATCACTATACCTGTCTAATTAATGCATTAGAACAACGGTTTCCACATTTCTGAGGAGGAGATTCCCGAAGAAAGCAAAGGAAGAGCAGGCGCCACATCCAGACCCAGGCTCCTTACACCTCCCCAGTCACACTCAGTGCTTCCATCTGTCTTAAGCATGAGGTTCTAAGATTTCCAGTGAGAAAGGCGCTCTCCCACTTCATAAAAGGTTGCAACTCACCACATTAACTATTTTAGCTCCAATATCACATGACTGATTTCTATGGTCAATTCTTCCTAATGGCTTAGCTCATTTACTATGGAATGAGTTTTCACTGAGTTCTTTTATTTTGAAGTATACCACAATCCTCTTACAATGAAACAGGCACAGGATAAAAGAAAGCAAATGCTGATGCCAAGCGTGTCTTTGAGGCAGTCCTGTTTGCTCTCAAGGAAGGCAACGAGCAACTTCCGAGTGAGAAAAGGATCTTTCAGATGCTTGTGTGAAAAAATGGTGAGCACCTTGAAGTTCCTAAGTTAAACAAAACCATAAAACAATTTCTTTACACACAAACAGGGAAACCCAATTTTTTAAAATATGCTGTTAACTAAAGTTGGAAATAAAGACAAATGCCCATCCACCCAGCAAACAGGATGAGTTTTCTTTTGTTGAACGGATAAATAAAGACAAATGCCCATCCACCCAGCAAACAGGATTTTTGTTTTGTTAAGCGGACACCCTCTTCAGTTACAACAAGGACTTAAGGTGGAAGCAGATTTTCTCTCAGGCCAGTGCCCATCACAGGTTGCTGGAGAATTCGAAGAACATGTATTTGATCTATCTGAATAAAGGGGCAGTGTTTTCAGTCCCCTGGGAACAGTGACTAGAGGTGTTCCTGATATGACTATATGCCTCCCACAGTGGACAGCCAGCAGGGTGGAAATTCAGTGGGGAAGAAAAAAAGAGACAACTTCTAACTTTAAGAAAGACATACAGAGAATGGTAGAGAGAAGCAAAGACATAGCCACAAATAAACCTCCAGAGGCCATGCAAGGTGCATCCGAAGAAGGGATGCAATAATCAACTCCTCATGCTCTGGTGTGATTCCTGCCCCAGCTGCAGAATTCCAGAAAGGTGTGTGCCCAGGGCTTTCCGAGCCCCTGGACTTGGTAAGCACTGGTGTCCACTATGGAAAAAGAAACATGCTCATACTACAGACAGGTTTACATGTGTCCAAACTTTTCAAACTTACTGCACTTTTAAAATTCACAAGCCCATAGTCCCTGCCAAGATGTATGTGTTCCATATGACTACATTTGAATTTATCTACATGTTTGAATTTAGTGCTCGAGTGAAGTGGAACTTGATTCTTGTGCCAGACAGGAAAGCCTGGTGGTTGCAGGACCCAGGGTGAGCATATTAAATTAGCAGGAGTACAGAGCCTTTCTGAGAAAAGAAGAAATGTTAGGCCTTGAGCATTAAACCCTTTCTCTCCCAAACTCAAAATTACTGAAGCCTGTGGAGAGGAAAAGGAGGGTGCCAGGGGCAGGAGAGGATCATAAGATCCCTGTGATGAAACTTTCCAGAGGAAAGAAAGAGTTGAACTGGGACCACTTCCAACCAGCAATATGGTGCAGGCCTGCATCCCAGTCGAGTGGCCATGGAGCTTTTCTGACAGGAAAACAGAAAGGGAGCACCAAAAAACGTGCTCATTTCACCCTGCCAGACCCAGCCCTCATCTGCACAATCTCTCCTGCTGGCGCTCCCAGAGATGCACACATAGGACCTGCTCCGTGATGCCCCATCCCTCCTCACCTGACCACCTGACATCCATCTTCACTTCCATGGGGAATGTCCAACCCCCTTCCCCACTGCTCTTCTCTGCACCACAGAACTTCCTCCTGCGCGGAACCCCTGTGCCTGGTATAGCCACAGGACCACACTGGTTAGTTGACTGCTATGCTGGAGACATCATATGCAATACTGGCTGTGATGGCCTGTGACTGAAAATCAACAGGGGAAGGTTGAACATGATGCTATAGAAGCCACACAGGCCTAGGCCTGAGCCTCACAAGGTATCCACTGACCCCATGACCACAGACAAGTCCCCTCACCTCTCAGGGTCTCGTTCTGTAAAACGAGGCCGGGCCACCACTCAACCCCGAGGACCTTTTGGATTTTCAGTTCTATGATTATTAGATAAAGCATTTAAGATTCTTACTTTCCTTCATGGTCTGTTATACTTTGTGGAAAATCCCACATGTTTGCATGCCTGTGAAACATGTCAGGGATGTCCCAAGGAAATTCTAGAACTATGCCTGCCAGTTTGGGCAAATGCAAATGTGTTTGAGGTTGAACTACATAAAATTGCTAATAGTGAATGCTCATATGAAAACGGCAATTTCATATGATTAAATCTAAATCTATTTAGCCTAACGGCACACAAATGCAGAGAATACTACTGTCATCTCACACGGAGCTGTTGTTCATTTTATATACTTAGGGTCATGAAGCACACCTTTGTCTTAGCATAGTATGTATTTAAGTGTGATACTGTATATAATACCCAGCACATTAATCATATCCCAATATTACTAATGAAATCATTAATATTACCCACTGAAATTGCTTCAACTATTTTTCAGCACAAGAAAATTTCTTCTCTCTATCTAGTTTATAACAGAGCAAAAAATCACTTGAGGTAGAATAGAACTGGCCAAAAAAAAAAAAAGTCACACCAAGTAAAATGTGCAATTTCTTTTGTCACTCTTGAGATTGGTTAAAACAATAAAATACTATTTCTTCTTAATCACTTCGCCTCTCTCTGAAGTAAGCCACAACCCCCAGTGATGGAAATTGCCTGCGTTAAAGACATAACCTGAAAGGCAAGGTATCTTTGCAAGTACAGTTCTCTTTTGAAAAACAGAATTGTTCACTACAAGAGTGAAACATAAATACTAATGGTAGAGGGTTCTAAAATGACGACGGTGCCTATCTCATTAGTCTTTGCCTGTTATAATTCCTACTCTATTTTCCTCCTCCCCTTAAAGTAAAGCTTGGGTCAGATGTTACATGAAATTTAAATATAATAGCAGGATTTATACATTTAAATTCCTCAGTTGATTCCCTTAGCAACAGCTCTTTTGTAGCCTACCTTGGATACAGAACACTGCAAGAGTTCTTTGGGACTGATTTCTTACAAAGCTCACACTGCAGTCAGAACACAGCTTGGAAAAGAACATTTGAATAGGAAATGTAATGGCATTTTTAAACAAAATTAAACTGAGTTCATTACAGACATATTTCAACCAAACATTTGGTTTAGCTGCTCTGTTTTGCTATAGGAAAAGACTCCCCCCGCCCCCCAAACATTTCACTGATACCTCTCTAAAGTAGGAAGGCTATTCCTGCCGGAGCTCTAACAGGGTGCAAGCAGTCTCTTTAGCTGCTCTGTTTTGCTATAGGAAAAGACTCCCCCGCCTCAAAAAAAAAACAAAAAAAAAAAACATTTCATTGATACCTCTCTAAAGCAGGAAGGCCGTTCCTGCTGGAGCTCTAACAGGGTGCAAGCAGTCTCGTCTGGATGCTGTCCGTGAAATGATTGTGGGCCACAGGCAAAGTTAGATCACAGGTTGTGCCAGAAAATGAACCTCATAGCAAAAGGTCCTCAAGCCAGAGCAAGCACTGACAGTGACTTAGTGTGTGTGTGTGATGCGGGCATGGGTATGTCACACTGTCACCTGTATTAGAGAGCAACACTGACACAGGTATCAGTTAAAATTCCCATTTTGTACCAACTAGTTGGGCATGGAAAGAATCTATCTCCAGTTTGAATTCTGACTCCACGCAAGCTCAACATTGAAAAATGTAAAGTGCTGTATTGTGTTTTTCAACTGGTGAACATCAGGAAGCAGGAAGCTGTGCTTTTTCTCATTTTTTAAATATGGTAATAGATACTGACTTGCACCTGGAAGTCTGGGCAGCTCACCTATGACAGAACAATAGAAAGGTAGAGAGTGGGAGAGTGATCACGGGAAACCAGATGGCATGGGAAAGACATTTTATTCTTTTAAGACAAGATCTAAAGAGGTAGATTTATGTGCAGGATATGCATTCAGCCTCAAGATATCACAATAATAACAATCGCTACCATTTCTTGGGTTCCTCACTTTTTGAGTCACTCGCTTTCTTAAGCATGAGCCAGGCTACATGCTTGGTACTTTACAAAAATTTTTTCATTTAAGCCTAACTATAACCCTATGGCTTAGGTATATTTTCCACCTTTAGGGATGCTAAAACTAAGGTTGAATAGGTTCAGGCTTGAAGGGCCACCTAACCCGTAGGCAGTGAAGCCTAGATCAGAACCTTGGTTAGTTGGCCTAGTGCCAACTATCTTTCCTGGGGGGTCAGAAGGGAGAACCCTAAGATCTAGTCATGCCTATGGCCAGCACCCTGTCACTGAAGCACTGAGGCAAGAGCAAAGCAGGACCTGGCTCAAGTGCCTTCCTGAGTAGGGGTGGGGGTGGGGGGGAGGGGGGGACCCCAGGACCGTCCTCATTTCTAAAACATGTCAATAACACAAATCGCCTAGAGCAGTGGTTCTCAACCTTCTGGCCCTTTAAATACAGTTCCTCTGTAAATATCTGATATGCCGGATGGTCTTAGGCGACCCCTGTGAAAGGGTCGTTCGACCTCCAAAGGGGTCGCGACCCACAGGTTGAGAACCGCTGTTCTAGAGGGACATGAGGACCCAGTGAGCTAGTCCAGAATGTACTGTGCTTAGCACCATGTAGCTAATGCTCAACCAGCAGTAATTCCTCCCCTCCAACCACTCTTGCCATCCCACATGGTCCATGACAAACAGGATTCAAAATGTAGGTCTTGCTGACAATGGATCCAGGGACCCTGGACATCTTCCCAGAGCATCCACACCCAACATGGCTTTGCTTCCCTGAGGGCTGGACAGCTCCACACCTTTATATAAGGCACTCTTGGAGGACTCAGCTCCAACACAGGATCCCATATTGTACCTCTGAGTAAGTGCAACTTATGTGAGGCCAGGCCTGCTGTGGAGACTTCCAGCCCCCTAGCCCAAGTGTAAGTTAGTAAATGACTGAGGCCTCGTTTCCTAAAGCGTGAGATGCATCCAAGTCAAAAGCCATGTCTTAGCGTACTAAGTCTGCCACCGTTACTCCCTGATTTCGGGTGAGTCACTTCACCATATCTGACATACAACAGGCACTCGGTAAATAGTAATTATTAGTATGCTTCTTACTATTACACATCGTGCAGGATTGTAGTGGGGCTTTTAAGCAGACAGGGGAATGTCTTATATGGGAATGTCAGGAGAAGACAAAGGGGGCTGGAGCAAGCCAGGCAGCAGGGAATTGCTAAGTCAAGCAATCGAACAGCAGCTTTGATGTTTCAGACACAACTACATGGCTCAATAGCTGGCAGAATACAACCTACACAATAGCCAGACCCTGGCTTGGGGACGGAAAGCTCACTTAAGGCCAAAGACGCTACAGGAAATCCACTGACAATAACATCAGTCAGTGGCCAGGGCAGGACTACAGTGGAACATGGCTGTGACATCATCCATGTCAGATCAGTGATAGCAAAGCTCACATATGCTGGTGAAGGGGAGACTGAACTCCTCAGGTGAAATTCCCTATTTACAGAATGATCAGGACCAATGTCACTTCATTGAAAAGCACTGCTCAGATAAATTAAAAATAGCAATCAACCTTGAGAATTTTATTGGCAAAGTGGGAATAATTTCACTCTATCTGAACCCTGATAGAATATAACAAATGTCAGTCTTCCTTCATTCTTTCCTGTATTAATCAATTAGGAGACCAAACGCTCAATAAAAAATCATATAAAAGGCTTATAAACATCATTCAAATATTCTTTACCAGTCATTTGCTTTCATTTAGTATAACTGGTTTTTCCATTAAGAGAAAATTAAATAAAATATGAGATGTTATTGTAGTTGCTTAAGAGGAGATCTGGGGATTATACTTCTTAGAAAGTGATTTCCATTTCCCTCCTGTTCCCGGCATCCCAGGTGGCACACAGCAAGGCTCCAGTGGCTGGCTGCTGGGTGCTCCACAGCAGGCAGTGAAGGTCAGCAGGATCTCTGGAATCTTCTAAACGACAAGCTCCCAGGCATCAGCATTTTGAACAAGCTCCATAGGAACTTCTGTGGCACATCACAATGTGAGGACCAGTATTCCAAATCATTAATTACTGGACTAAAAAAATACAGATTCATTCTCTGAATGATCAGAAGTACATACCAGGAGCCTCCTATCCCTTAGTTGTCCCCTTGTCACGCCGTTCCTGTCCTAGTCTTTGCAATGCTATTCCTCCAGCTTGGATTGCCCTCCCTTAAAATACTCTCTTCTTCCTCCCTGAAAGCTAATTGCTACCTGCCCAAATCCTACTTATTCTTGAAAACAGTTAAATACCATTTCCACTCTTTCCTCCATGCAGCTTTCTTTGATCCTATCAGCCAGAAATAATTTCTTCTGCAGCTAAATTTCCATTTAATTTGTGCTTTGTTTGCATCATCTCCTTCTACCTTACACTGCAGATATTAACACGCACATTTCTCCTGTATTAGACGAGAGAAGACTCCACATCAGGTCCAGCTTTGTGTCCACGGAACCCAGCACATGATAGGTGCTCTATTCTTATATAAAGAAGAAAACAAGTAAGAAACAAAGGAACAAAGAAAGGAAGGAGAATGTGTGTCCTTTTGGATAACTTTTATAGTTCTGTAGTTTGCAAAAACAAGCTGAGCTTGCTCCACAGACCATTAACATTTCTATATACACACTCAGCCTGCTAATAAAAGCGCACTGAGGATTCTTAAAGGCCCTATAAGAAAGGTTTTATATCCTGGCTTTAGCCTCGCTGGCATCTGTGGCATCTAAAACCTGAGAACGCTATTCCTCTGAGGTGTCATTAGCTTTCTGTATGCCTTCAAAGGCTCAAAGACAATTTCCTGGACTCCTATAAGAATGCCAGTTTCTTTCCAGCCACTGCAAATATATCTTAGCTACCACTGGAATTGTCATTTGCTTCCTATGCCTTCAAAAGCACTGTGAGAGATACAGCCCTGTGCTATTATTGGCACTGTCAGTCTCCCTGTGTCGTATCAAAAGAGCCCTCCAAAGTTTCTTTGTGTGTGCAGTCTCTGTGTGTGTGCACAGTGACGCTAAGATTATTTTTCTGGTGAAATGCTTTGTCCACAAAACCTACCCAATTTTTATCTAATAGCTTCTCAATGAAAGAATATATGGGGGGCAAAATCCAAATAGTATCAACCCTTATTTCATCCATGCCTATTTTAAGAGAACAATGATAGCAATGCCCTAAAATCTGAAATAATATTCATGAACAGGTAAGAATTTAACATATCCAGAATTTCACAGCAGGGATCAAGAAGCAGTCTCTATTCTCACCAAGTAATACCATTAGTCAAGGTAGAGGCTCTCTTACTTCCCCTGAAAAGCTGTTATCCCTTATAAACAGTCTCTAATTCACAATGTTGCTGAGGGGTCTTCCCTACTGTAAATGCTCAGTGCTTTTCAATGGGGATGCTTTGGGCAGGACAATTCCCTGTTGTGGGAGCCGCCCCACCCTCTGCTGAATGATTTTGTATCCCCGATCATCCTGGTGGCCATTCCGTCACTGTGATGACCAGAAATGCACCTCCACCCACTAGTCCCAGTTACCGGGTTATTTCTAAGGGAGGTGAGTGCTGCTAGTACATGGACACACATGCACACACACATTGAAAAATCCATATTGCTATTACACATTATATGGTATGGGTTATATATGTATGTATCACTAGAGAGATAAAGAACTAAAAGGGAAATGCAGAGCGAGGAACAAACATTTTGTCAATTGCCAATTGTGAGCAAGACAGACATGCACTGCTTTCACAAGTGAAAGCAGATTTGGGTGCAGATTCAACTCAGTCATTTACCAAGACAGAATGTCTTTATTTTCCTAGTAACTGGTATCTTTGTTTTCTTGAGATTCCCAGGATTCTGTGACGGGGGAACAGGCAGAGAAGACCTAAAATCACCTATTAATGGCACTTCCACTCCTTCTGATGTGTATGGTCCTATCGGGGAATTTGTGTTCTAATTCTATTATGAAAATCAGGCTCCCTTCTCTCAACTGCTCTTTCTCCTGCTCCTCCTCAAAGTCCTGCTTCTTGGTGCTCATGGTTCCTTGGACCCAAGGCTGGCGGGTGGGAGGTTGGGGGACCAGGGAGCAGGAATGTCCTTGAAGGCAAAAGAAGCAAATCATCATTTCAAGTTAGAGCCACAGCAATTTCTTCACTTCATCTTTTCACACCTACATTATTTCATTTAATTTTCTCAACAACTCTGAGGCGTGTGTTTTAATTCTCATTTTGAAGATCAAATAAATTTTCCAAGTAGGGGAGCCAGTTTGTTCACTCTGAAGCTGTGTTCACTTCTCTCTAAATCTCCATCTCCACAATACCCTACTAATGGTAATGACAGGAACAGCAATAATGCCAGAGTATCCATGGCAGGAAAATACCTGCAGCAAGTTCGCAGCTGACCGTTTAAACATAGTTTTGGACACCAGAAGTAGAGGAATAGGATATTCTGGTTGATGGGATCCATCCATTAGCCACAAAGTACTCTGTGTAGAATAGAAGGGGGGGAGTTATGATACAGTCTTCTCCCCTCAGAGGACTTGCAAACTAGTGAGAAAATTAAGACTTAGGAAGAGCACATATTGTATATTGTTGCCACCTAAGTTTGGCTGACAGTAAAGGCATTGGTAAGTTAACAAGAAGAACTGAATGTCTTCCTCAAGTCCTGTCCTGGAAAACAATTAATCTAAATATAATTAGCATAACAAGCTTTTGATATGATTTATTATAACATGTCCATTGCATAGCAAACATTTAGTAAACATCTGTTGGATGAATGAATCAGTGAGGTAATGACTAGTCAGGACCTCTGATGAAAAGGAAAAGTTGAATAGCAAAGAACTTTTTAGTGGGTCTTTAGCACTGTCTGAAGAAAAAAGATGCAATACAGTAGCCTTCTCCCATTCTAGAGACTGGACTAAATCTGGAATATCACCATGGGGACAATTTCCCTCCTAAAATGTACTTGGACAGATAACAAAACCAGACTGTGAGGTGGATGCTGAGTAGCTCCGTTTCTAGAGTCAGCTACTACCTAAGGGGGTCATGCCAGCAGTGCCTCAGAAGAATTATAAATTAATACTAAAGGCCCAATGCACAAAATTCATGCAAGAGTAGGCCTTCCTTCCCCTGGCTGCCAGCACCAGCTTCCCTCTAGCACCCGGGACCTGGGTTTCCCTTGCAGCCCTGGCTTCGTCCAGAAGGTTGTCCAGTCTAATTAGTATATTACGCTTTTATTATTATAGATGAGTCATGGAAGTTCGGATATACTATAAAATAGACAAATCAGAAATGGTTAGTTAATCCAGTAATGCGTTATGATCTTGAAGATGTTTATGTTAATGTTTTATTATCATTGGAATTAAAACAGAACTTCTTAAAGATCTCTTGAAGAACACATCAAGAGGAAGACTGTATCTGCCTTCCTCCTCTCCCCACAATGCACCACAATCCACAGGAGGGTCCCTAACTCACTCCAGTTTGAGGAACAACTAGGTGAAAAGACTGAGCTGGCAGCATGCCCATATGTAAAGAGAAATCATTCCACATTCTACTGTGGGCCATAAAATATCCATTCTTCTTGGATAACTAAAAAACAAAAACAAAAAAAACTGAAATTCAGTAAAATTTAAATTTCTACATCACCATAAAGATAAAAAATATGGTTTCCTTATCTGAATTTCTCTACTTGTACTTATTCAAACTCTGGCATTTTTTTATTGTGTATTTCTTCTACATAACAGCAACCTTTTGAATTTTAATCAAGTTACCAAAGTACTTGAGAATTTACTCAATTATCTTTCATCAATAAACATAACAAGAGTCTTTAATTCCAGTATCAAATACTCATTGATTGTTTTAATGCTAAATAGTAAGCTTCAGGAAGAATCACTAGAGAATATCATTTTTTTTGTTAATCCTCATTTGAGAATTTTTTTTCCATTTATCTTTAGACAGAGTGGAAGGGAGGGGGAGAGAGAGAGTGAGAAAAACACCCATGTGAGAGAGATACATTGATTGGTTGCCTCCCATTCACACCCCAACTGGGGCCAGGGATGGAGCCTGCAAGGGAGGTATGTGCCCTTGACTGGAATAGAACCCAAAACCCTTCAGTACATGGTCTTATGCACCAATCACTGAGCAAAACCGGCTAGGGCTAGAAAATATAATTTAATATATCCGCCCTCTGTTCATTCCTTATGGGTGATGTCTTGTGACCACTAAACACAAGTATGAACTCAAACCAAATTCAAAAAGTGGGTTATCCAACAAAATGTGGAATACACATACAAGGAAATATTATTCAGACTTAAAAAAAAGAATAAAATTCTGATACATCCTATAACATAGATGAACCTTGAGAAAATTATGCTAAGTGACATAAATAAGTCAGACATAAAAAGACAGATACTGTGTGATTCAATTTACATGAGGTACCTACAATAGGCAAGTTCATAGAGACAAAAAGTAAAATAGAAGTGACCAGAGACTCAGGGGAGGGGTAAATAGGGAGTTATTGTTTAATGGATACAGTTTCTGTTTGGAATAATGAAAAGTTCTAGAAATGGAGAGTGCTGGTGGTTGTACAAAACTGTGAATGTACTTAATGCCACTAAATTGGTAAAAATGTACCTTTAAAATATTATGCATATTTTACCACCAAAAAAAGTGGGTTATCCAGCCCTGGCCAGTGTGGCTCAGTTGTTTGTGTGTCATCCCATGTACCAGAAGATTGTCAGTTCGATTCCCAGCTAGGGCACATGCCCAGGTTGCTGGCTTGATCCCCAGTTGGGGTGCATGGAGGCAATCGATGTTTCTCTCTCTCTCTCCCCTCCCTGACTCCCCCCACCCTGCCACTTCCTCTCTCTTTAAAATCAATAAAGATATATATTTTTTAAAGTGGGCTATCCAAATCAAGGATAATTAAAAACAATTCAGTTTCTCTTTTCCTCCACTATTCCCTATATGCATTTTATATGTTTGTTTATCAAACAAGCCAATGACTGTAAAGAGAAGGAACAAAACTGAACACAGTCCCTAATTTAAGAAACTTCAGGAGTAAAAAAATGTAGACAATCAATGCTCATCCTACAGAGGATAAAGTGCTCTGGAATTTATAAACTGACAGTAACAAAGAACACTGAGCTATGAATTCTAGAGCAATGTCTCCAAGTTAAATTCACCAAAATGCCATATGTGGTTATCTCTAGGGGATGAGATTTTGCAGTGATTTTTTTTACATTCTTTGTACTTTTGAGGTACATTTAACTTCATTCATAATAAGCATGCATCATTTAACAAAAACAATACAGTTATTTATAGAAAGAAAAATGACTATGATACTGGGCAATGCAGTTCATTTTCTCTGGCATCATCCCTGATTTTGTATGGCTTCAACAATTTTGACACACTCCACTCAACAGGTAGTATCTACTAATTTATTAATATAGTAAGCTGGATTCCTACCCAGGGGATAGTCTTCCAAGTATAATATGGTAGTAAAACGATTTCCAGGATTTTCCTTTCTTTTCTTGTAAACACAGATAAACATAGAGCCTTATTCCAAAATCTGACCAAGTTCTGTAGGAAACCTGACCTTCGGGGCCTTTGATTAATCTCAAGTAATAAAAGCTGTAGCAAAGGCCTTTTGAAGAAGATGATGGTTGTCTTACTATAAAATGGCCAAAAGGCTCTAGTAGCCTAATAGAGGATGAAACATTGCTGTAAGTAATAACTCTTATTGGTATCAATTTCGGTGAATGAACTTTTGGTCATCATTAAATGATGGCAGGGATTAAGATACTGCATCACCTATTACATCATACCTTTGTGGACCAATTGAGATTTGGAACAACCAAAAATCTTTAAGAGAAAGAACTCTCATTAGAGACGTTCATATGACTTTGAAGCCCACAAAATGTGTCTATCATTCACCGTTGCTCAATGGCTCCCCCTTTGCCTTCAGGATCAAGTTCAACTCATTAGCCTGGTAAGCTGAGGTCCTTCATAACCTGGCCCTGAATGTTCTCCAGCCCTATCTCCCACCATATTCCTCCTGATACTTCCCTCCAGCAACAGCCAGCAGCTCCAGACCGATTCCTTCTCACGCTAGTACCACTGCACAGGTTATTCCCACCCCTGGAATGCCCCCACTTCTCTCCCCTCTCCTTCTGCTTGGTTAACTCTGACTCCCTCATCAAGGCTCAGGCCAAGTCTATCTGGGTTCACTTTTCTATTAAAACTTTTATCTGTGCCTCCCAGCTCCTGGCCTCTGGCCCCACCACTCCACCCCATCCAATGCTGTGAGAAACTCACTGAGTCTTATTCACCCAGATGTCTCAGTACCTTAGGCTACACACAGAATAAGCACCCAATAAATGCTTTTAAACAAATGAGTCATGCCTTGAACTAATAAGAGGAATTACAACTCCCACAGAGTCAGGTTTTCTACCAAGCCATCCCAAGAAGTACCAGACTCAGATCCCAACAAAATGTGCCAAAAGCCAGCTCTCCACTCACATCAGGAGTCATGCTCTCCCCTGGAAAGGATTGAATGTTTAACCAGAAAAGAAGAGGTGCTTGGCCTGCACCGAGGGAAGAAAGACAAAGGAGTGAAAAAGTCTCCCATGTAGTTAAGGACTTAAGAGCCCAGCCCCAGAGGATGAACTAGCCAAAAAATCGCCATCTACTCTTTAAAGGAAACACCTAGCAACCTTCATGCTCCCTAGAATGTTATGGCACAATTACTGGACTTACCCATCTAGGAAGCTATTACAGTAGACCTTCTGAAATCACCAATGACCAACACATAGCAACAAGGTTCATTAAGTAAATGGAAGTGGTGACTTGAATCAAAGCCTCTTAGTTCAAATTTTATACTTTCTTTCAATCTTACAATTCAATATCTCTTGTTAATCATAAAATGAATTATCTTCCAAAATAATAAATGTTTACTACCTTTCTAAATAATAAAATACATTTTCCCACCACATAAACCAATAGTTTTATTTTTATGCTAGAACTGATGTGAAATTACATGTCATGAATTATTCATGCTATCCAATTTAATTCAATTATTTTACTGAATCCATATCTCATCCATAAAAATGTTTAACTCAATAAAAAATCATTTCTGCATCCTTGAATAATAGATTTCTTGCAAATTTCAGGAACAGTAAGTGGATATTTGGTTTGAAATGGCAAGGCATATTATAATTGTAATGATGAAAATAATTTTAATTATTTAACCATACATTGTGTTCTATTTACTGACTGATGTCTCATAACGGAAAACTTATTTTATATCAAAGTAGAATAACAGGAGCAAGAAGTGAGCCTTACTGCCAATTATGGCACCAAAGTCACTTCTAAATTTTCCATACATATAGCAAACAGATCCCTCTTCAAATAGTAGCTGATACTTTTCACAATTAAAGGCATAAATTTTGTGCTTACTGAAGAAGAGATCTTATTTGTCACATAGAAATAAGAAGGGGAAAATCATCATTCCCTTCCTTCATGAAAATCATCATTCCCTTCCTTTGAGGCTCATGACTCTGACCTACTAACCTTCATGGAACCATTCCCACTTTGGTCAATGGCTTTGCCAATTGTCTCCCTATCCACTTTTCCATCCTGGCATCATTTGGAGGTGGTCTCAATGTTCCCAAAGAAGGCATTAGAACTCCCCTGCCTTAAAGTTCCTATATGTCTTCAGTTCCATTGACCTTCACCATCACTTCACTGACACAACCCACATCCACAGCTACACACAACCAAAAAAATACTTTTAGCCCTTCATCCCAAATGCCAATGACCCATTCTCTGACCACAGCCTCACAGAAATTTCCCTCTCATCGTACTCTCTAATCTCATCCCCTTGTCCCACCATATTCTCTGGATCCACTTACATGCTAATAAGACTTTAAATCACAATTCATAATTTAAATCACTTTAAAAAAACAATTGGAAGTCATATATATATATACACTAATAAAAGAGAAACATGGTAATTGGCGTACGACCGCTACCCTTTTCATTGGCTAATCAGTGAGTATATGCAAATTAACTGTCAGCCAAGATGGCAGCCAGCAGCCAGGCACTGAAGCGAGCAGGGAGGCTTGCTTGCTGCAGACTCCAACGTTCCCCGCCTCACTTGCCCGCCTCTCAGTTGCAACTCTAAGCAACTATATACTATGTTGCAAATAAGAAGCTAAACAAAACCCCAGAAAAGGGCTTCCATTCAGCCGGGCTCGGACCGCAACATTGTATCTATGTTTTCAGCAGCGAGGCCTCAGAGCTAAAGCTGGCCCAGAAAAAAAAAAAAAAAAAGAGAAGAAAACATTGGCCCTGCTCTGTGTGTGACAGGGGGCGGTGCCCTAACTCCCCTATCGGCCCTACTCTGTGCGTGACAGGGGTGAGCTCCCCAACCACCTGATGGGCCCTGCTCTGTGCGTGACAGGGGGTGGCGCCGCAACCTCCCCATCGACCCTGCCTTGAGTGTGACAGGGGGTGGTGCCCCAACCCCCCAATCGGCCCTACCCTGAGCGTGACTGAGGGTGGCATTGCAACCTCCCGATCCGCCCTGCTCTGTGCATGACGGGGCGGCGCCCCAACTCCCCAATCGGCCCTGCTCTGAGCCTGACCAGGGGCTGCACTTAGGGATTGGGCCTGCCCTCTGCCACCCGGGAGCAGGCCTAAGCCAGCAGGTCGTTATCTGCCGAGGGGTCCCAGACTGCGAGAGGGCACAGGCTGGGCTGGGGGACCCCCCTCCCCCCGCCCCCCGAGTGCACAAATTTTTGTGCACCGGGCCTCTAGTATATATATATATATAGCCACATGTATTCATAAGGAGTAGGTTCCAGTAGCCCAGGCTCTTTTCCGTTGGTTCTCACAAACTGTGCTTCTCTGGGTAGAAGAGCCTGTGCTTCAGTTGAACTCAGGTGCCTTTCTATTTGGCTTCCTTCTTTTTCTTTCATGAGTTTCAGGTAGCTATCTTGGCTCTTAGAGTGCTTTAATGTGTTCAATACATATATGAACAGTCTTGGCAATAATCATGCCCTTAACTTGTTTGTTTACAACAACACCAACTGTCACATCCCACATCCCGCATACTGGGTACACTGTACACTCTTCCATTTTGCCATGCTGTGAGCATTCCTTTTGAACAGTGCTTATTCCCTTGATGTCAATAGCATCACCTTTCTGTACATTCGTATGTATGCTGCCAAAGGAACAACCCCATGCTTTCTAAATGGCCTGGAGGACATATAGCAGGTGTCTTTTCTGTTTCCCTTTGTGTTCATCATTAGTGAATTGCGAGAATCCCAAAGGAAAAGCTTAAATCACTCTGCCCCAACCACCAACTCTCTTTTTCCTTTAAACTTCTGCCACACCTGCCCACAAAATCCCACACCTGGATCACTACAAGCCCCAGTGAAGCAAGCCCTGACCCATAAGGGTGTCTCCAGCACAGCAGTTCTTCCATTATAGACAAAGCAGGTCCTCACAGCCAATTGGCCTGGTGGTCAATTCCTCCCAGTGATACCAACAGCAATCAAGCCTTAACTACAACAAAACTGTGCACACAGCTCGCAAGGGGTGCACCAAGAGTGTCCACCTCAGGTGATTTGGGAGGCTGAGCCACTGGGCCCTATAGGACACCTATCACACAAGGCCACTCTATCAACACAGGGAAGCAGCCAAAATACAGAGACAAAGAAACATGGCACGAATGAAAGAAATGGAAGAAAGCAAACTACTGGATATAGAGTTCAAAACCACGGTTATAAGGTACTCAAGAACCTTCCAGAAACCTCTGAGGAACTTAGTGAGACCTCCAAGGAACTTAGTGAGACCTTCAAGGATCTTAATGAGAATGCCAAAACAATGGAAAAGGACCAGTCAGAAATTAAGCATACGCTGTCTGAAATAAAGAATAATATACAGAAATTCAACAGTAGACTAGAGGATCCCAAGAATCAAATCAAAGATTTGAAATACAAAGAAGCAAAAAAACACCCAACCGGAAGAGCAAAAAGAAAAAGGAATCCAAAAATATGAAGATAGTGTAAGGAGCCTCTGGGACAACTTCAAACGTACCAACATCCAAATTATGCGGGTGCCAGAAAAAGAGAGAGAGCAAGATATTGAAAACCTATTTGAAGAAATAATGACAGAAAACTTCCCCCACCTGGTGAAAGAAATACTTACAGGTCCAGGAAGCGCAGAGAACCCCAAACAAAAGGAATCCAAAGAGGACCACACCAAGACACATC
>NW_005367108.1:1292958-1304377 GCF_000412655.1 Myotis brandtii | reverse complement strand
AGGTTTTAGTTCTTCCTTGAATGTTTGGTAAAACTCCCCTGTGAAGCCGTCTGGCCCTGGGCTTTTGTTTGCTGGAAGCTTTTTGATGACTGCTTCGATTTCTTCCATCGTTATCAGCCTACTGAGATTTTTAGATTCTTCCTGATTGAGTTTTGGAATGTTGTATTTTTCTAGGAATATGTCCATTTCCTCCAGATTGTCTAGTTTGTTGGATAGAGTTGTTCATAGTATTTTTTTTTAACAATCTTTTGTATTTCTGTGGGGTCTGTTGTTATTTTGCCTCTTTCATTTCTGATTTTGTTTATTTGGGTTCTCTCTCTTTGCTTCTTGGTGAGCCTGGCTAGAGGTTCATCAATCTTGTTTATCCTTTCAAAGAACCAGCTCTTGGTTTCATTGAATATATATTCATCTCTATGTCATTAATTTCTGCTCTGATCTTTATTATCTCCTTCCGTCTGCTCACTCTGGGCTTTTCTTCTCTCTTTCTAATTCTTTAAATTATAGAGTTAGATGATTTACTACCATTTTTTCTTGTTTTTTGAGGTAGACCTGTAGAGCTATAAACTTCCTTCTCAGAACTGTTTTCATTGTGTCCCATTGATTTGGGGTTGTTGTATTTTCATTGCCATTCATTTCCAGGATGTTTTTAATTTATTCTTTGATCTCTTTGGTAACCCAACCATTGTTTAATAGATGGTATCCAGCTTCCAAGTGTTTGAATTTTTTTAATTGTTTTTATTGTAGTTTATTTCTAATATTATGCCACTGTGGTCTAAGAAGATGCCCGATATGATTTCAATCTTCTTGAATTTGGAGAGACTTTGCTTGTGACCCAATATGTGGTCTATCTTTGAAAATGTCCCATGTGCACTTGAGAAGAACATATATTCTGTGGCTTTGGGGTGAAATGTTCTGAAGATGTCAATTATGTCCATCTGATCTAGTGAGTCATTTAGGATTGCTGTTTCCTGGCTGATTTTTTTCTCTAGAGGATTTATCCAGTGATGTCAGTGGTGTATTAAAGTCCCCTACTATGACTGTATTGTTGTCGATCTCTCCCTTGATATCTTCCAGGAGTTTTTTTATGTATTTGGGTGCTCCTGCATTGGGTGCATATCCTCTTGTTGTATCAATTATGAAGTGGCCTTCCTTATCTCTTGTTATGGCCTTCACTTTGAGGTCTATTTTGTCAGATATAAGTATTGCTATCCCAGCTTTTTTTTATTCCCATTTGCCTGAAAGATATTTTTCCATCCTTTCACTTTCAGTCTGTGTGAGTCCCTTGTTCTGTAGTGGGTTTCTTATAGACAGCACATATATGGGTCATTTTTTTTTATCCATTCAGCCACTTGATGTCTTTTGATTGGAGCATTTAGTCCGTTCATGTTTAAAGTTATTATTGATAGGTACTTGTTTGTAGCCATTTTTATTTTTTGTGCCTGTGTTCCTTCTTCCCTTTTTATTTCTTCTTTTAAAAGCAGTCCCTTTAGCATTTCTTGCATTGCTGGCTTGGTAGTGATAAACTCCCTTAGCCTTTTTTTGTCTGTGAAGCTCCTTATTTCCCCTTCAATTTTGAATGATAGCCTTGCTGGATTGAGTATCTTGAATTCAGTCCTTTGCTTTGCATCACTTTATAAATTTCCTTCCATTCTTTCCTGGCCTGATGTGTTTCCGTTGAGAAATCATTTGATAATCTAATGGGAGATCCCTTGTACATAACTTTCTGTCTCTCTCTTGCAGCCTTTAAGATTCTCTCTTTGTCCTGAACATTTGCCATCGAGAAAGTACAGTCTTAATCTTTTCCACCATCAACAAATCGATCTGTGTCAATACTATTTTCCCTGCCAGGTTCAAGGGATGAGAGGCTGTAACTATTTCAATGGCATTTTTAAGTGACTAGTTTTTATTAAGTTTTTCTAAAATGTTTCACTTCTTTTTAACGCAAATAAAAGCTTTTCTTACACTTATATTCTGTTGGTTTACCCAATATATAATTAAATTGTGTAAACTTAGTAACAAGCACACTGACATTAAAAGGTTTGGGAACAAACACAACAGACTCTTGGTAAGGAATACACGTTAGAAATGCACAGGTATATACAGAAAAGTATTCAGTCTACCAAGCACATCAGCCACATGGTTTGAGAGAGAATGCGGCTTTTAAATTAACACAGTGAGTCTTAGGTGGAAATCAGTCAAGAAAGCTTCTACTGTCCTGTCCCGTTTTGCACTGATCATGCTTTACTTCAATTATACAATTTGTTTACATAGTCATCTTTCCCCCTATATTCTGACTCCCTGCAGAAAGGTTCTATGCCTTCTCACTTTGGTGTCCTGAGCATATTTAGCACAGTTTCAAAAAAAAAAAAGTATAAATGTTCAGCAAGTGTTTTGAACTGAATTGAATTAGAACTGAATTGAATTAGAACTTAACTAAACTAAACTGAATTGAAGTAATTCTGACTAAAATAGGTAAGAATCCAGAAAGTTTTAGATGCATTTGTTTTGTGAGACTGAGCCATACAAGGATAGGTAGGTCACTGTCCTTTTATGCATAGTCCATGTTGCTAGTGTCATAAAACAGACACCAATGAGCAGATACAAGTCTTAGACAGTGTGGCATCTCTTGCGATCAACAGAGAAAGTTCTCCTTGATCACCCAATAAAAATGTCACATCCTTCCTTTTTGGTACAATTACAACTCATTGTTGCCAACCGCAGCAGAGCCCTTAAAGTTGCTAAATATTACTCTCACCTTGTACCCAATAAGTTCCTCAGCTGGATATTCTGTTTGCTCATCCAGAACCACTCTACACTCTTCTCTACCTTGTTTGTGCCCTGAATGGACTATGCATCAAATGGGTTCTCTTGATCTCTGGCTTCTGATTGGTTCAGCCAATGAGAGGCACTGGTGGGAGAAACTAGCTGGGAAAGTATTCCCTGTCTGTCTCTCCCTGCCAGGCCACGTTTGGCAGTGGTTGTGTTCTACTACAGGGCACAATTCCTGCAGGGTGATCCTCTACCACTGCCCAGGTTCCACCTTCATAAATGCTCTCTCCTCTTGCCCCCTTGGGTCTAGGATTGGTAAAGTTGTTGCTAGCTCCTGGGTGCTCTACTATGCCTGGCCATTTCTTTTAATCCTGCCCACACCTTTGTTAATAGTGTCTTCATTCAACTTTCTCCAATTATCCCTCTTGAGTTTACTTCTTCTAGGACCCTGACTAAGGCAGTCCCTTTGTCCACTATGCAGAGAGACAATTAATTCCAAGACATTACTGTTCTCAGTATTTAACCCATGGCCAAAATTCTAGGACACCTTCCCCTTAACTCCATCTCCTCTCCTGTTCTAAGTCTATTTTTTTCCCCCACAGATACTTAGTAAGCTTTTTGTTACTTTTTAAATTAAATTTATTGGGGTGACACTGGTTAATAAATCCATACAGGTTTCAAGTGTTCATGTCTATAACATAATCTGCATACTACATCATGCACTCACCACCCTAAGTCAAGTCTCTTTCTACCACCATTTATCCTCCATTTGCCCTCTTCCCTCCCACCTCCCTTTCCCTCTGACAATCACATACTATTGTCTGTGTCTGTTTTTTGTTTGTTTGGTGTTTTTTTTTTTTGGGGGGGGGGGTTGCTTAATCCCTTCACCTTTTTCACCCAGCTCCCCAACCACCCTCCCCTCTGACAGCTGTCAGTTTGTTCTCTGTATTATGAGTCTGTTTCTATTTTGTTTGTCAGTTTATTTTGTTCACTAGAGTCTACACATAAGTGAAATCATATGGTACTTGTCTTCCTCTGAGTGGCTTATTTCACTTAGCATAATACTGTCCAGGTCCATCCATGCTGTCCCAAAAGGTAAGATTTCCTTCTTTTTATGGCCTAGTAGTATGCCATTGCATAAATGTACCACAGCTTTTTATCCACTCATCTACTGATGGGCCCGTGGTCTGCTTCCAAATCTCAGCTATTGTAAATAATGCAGCAATGAACATAGGGGTGCATATATTCTTTCTAAATTGTATTCAGGTTTCTTTGGATATATTCCCAGAAGTGGAATTACTGGGTCATAGAACAGTTCCATTTTTAATTTTGGGGAGAAACTCCATATTATTTTCCACAGTGGTTGTACCAATCTAATTCCCACCAAAAATAAAGTTGGAGGTATCATCCTACCTAATATCAAACTATACTATAAGGCCATAGTAATCAAAATAACATGGTACTGGCATAAAAACAGACATATATACACTGAGTGGCCAGATTATTATGACCACCTGACATTTGTAGGCAAATTAGCTATAATTTTACGCTGAAGTTGCTAGAGGGCCAGACCATTATAAATAGGGAAGCAGGTTGTTTACCACGACAGTAGAAGTGATTTTTTTCTGAAGATATGGGTAAACAACACAATTTAACAGCCTTTGAACGTGGGATGATTGTTGGCGTTTGGAGCCATGGAGCAAGTATCAGCAAAACAGCCGAAGGCCTGTTCGAACACCTTTGCTGTCTGCAGTTACCAAGATAAAAACGTCTCCAATTCGCACAGGAACACAAGGATTGGACAGTCGAGCATTGGAAAAAAGTCATGTGGTCCGATGAATCATGTTTCCAGTTGCATCATGCAGATGGCAGAGTGAGAATTTGGCGGAAACAGCATGAAAGCATGCACCCCACATTCATTAGTACACCCCTTCAAGCTGGTGGGGGCAGTGTTGTGGTTTGGGCCATGTTTTCCTGGCAAGATTTGGGCCCTTTAATTTGTGTGGAACAAGGTCTGAATAGCACAACACTCCTAAGTATTGTTGCTGATCAACTTCATCCTATTATGTTGATGGCGTATACCAATGGAAATGGCTTCTTCCAACCAGACAATGCGCCATGCCACGGTGCTCGTATTGTGCAGGAGGGGTTTCAAGAACATGAGGGAGACTTTACCTTGCTTAGGTGGCCCCCCACAATCACCAGATCTCAATCCAATTGAGCATTTGTGGGACGAAGTTAAAAAAGCCATCAGACACCTGGTTCTACAACCATCAAATCTCACAGAACAGGACAGTGCTATTCATCAGGCATGGTGTCAGATTCCTCCCATCACCTTTCAACATTTCGTGCAGTCAATGCCAAGAAGAATCGCCACAGTATTGAAGGCAAAAGGTGGCCCAACGAAGTACTGATGGGGTGGTCATAATAATCTGGCCACTCAGTGTATATCAATGGAACAGAATAGAGAGCCCAGAAATAAACCCATGCCTTTATGGTCAGTGAATATTTGACAAAGTAGGTAAGAGGGGTAAAGACAGTCTATCGAATAAATGGTGGTGGGAAAATTGGACAAATACCTAAGGCTATTCTTTACTAACAACTTGATACTCTGCGATAATCAAATATATGCCTCTATTAGAGCACTCAACACTCTTTTCTTTGTTGTTGAGTGATTTTCACTCCTAAAGGACAAAGCTGTATATCATTCATCTCAGTAAAACTAGTGCTTATCAAAGAACCAAATACATATAGAAATACCTAACCATTATTGCTTTTCCATGCTAGAGTAACTCCACACTTCAATCACTCAGCCTATTGCAAACTACTCCCAAATGTAGGACTTAATCACCAGTTCTCTGAGGTTGCAGTGGAAAGCACATTAACCACGTAGCCTTCATTATTACCTCCTCTTGATACTAAGGGATGTGACCCAATGAAGACTTAAATAACAGGTTCCGGCACTGTCCTGTCATCATCTTGTTCATCAAAAATCTTTTTCCTTCAACAGACACCCATTCACATTTTATTATGAAGACATGCATTTTATGGATAAATTACATAGCACTGTTAAAACATACTAGAAATAATATCCAAGATAATGGATCTCCATGGAGTTAATAGCTATAAATCACTATCATGTTCTTACAGAGTGCTTGTATAGACACAAGCCATGAACTATAAGGAAGCAGAACAAGAGCCTACACAGATGGATGAGAGTTAAAAGGCACATTCTAGGTTCCCCCCACATTCACAAGGGGGATTCTCCTCTTGGGTCTCTAGACCCTGCCTTCATGAATACTGATATCCTTCTGGAGGGGGCCAAACCAGCCTGGCTGAGCCAGGAAAGGCCTGTTGCTTCCAATATTTTAGGCAAGATTAACTTCTATCCAAAGTGATCCTATATCCCAGATGTTCTAGCATAAACTCAGAAACCAACTCTTACACAAGGGGAGGGAGGAGATATTGGATAAGAGTTTCACAAAAGAGATAACAGAGGAGCTGGTTTTAAAGAATGTGTAGAAGTTTACCAGCTAGTAAAATAAGGGAGGGAAGTCTAAGCAAAGAAAACAAAGTACAACAGCTAAAGAGTCTGGACTTTATAGAGGGGAAAAAATGGAGATCCACTGAGGGTATCTGACAAGATTAGATAATTGGGCCTATAGTTTTTCTTCAGTGAGATTATAAATCAGTTGAGGTAAAGATATATCTTCTATGATTATTTATGTCATTCAGGAACCTTTACACATACTGTAGTTAGAACCATGATTTACATATTTGTTTCCCCTTAGCCTTTCCCATAGTTCACTGCACATAGCTAACATTCATTCAATGTCTGATGAATAAATGAATAAAATAATCATTATTATAAAATCTTCCCTATAATCAAGGATGTATACCAATGACTGATTATACCTGCCAAGGCCATATAGGCAATGAAGTAAAAACACTACTCCAAAGCAGGAGTGAGGAATAAGAAAACTACAGCTAATGCTCAAGATCTGCCAATCAACATTAGCCCAGGGGTATAGTTAAAACCCAGTGAGAACAAAATAAAGCACCTTTGATTTGGTGTCTGTATCTTTCCTGACTGATGAAAATTAAACATCTTCTCAGAGCAATAAAATTCTTCATATGTCTTTGTTTAGGTTGGTATCTTCTGATCAAAATGGAATGTTACATTTCTATTAATTCAAGCAAGGAAGTAGGAACCCAGGATTTTTCTTTATCACAGCAAAGATCCATTCATGACTGAAAATGCTAACAAGTTTAAGTTTTCTCTGACAACATTTCTAATTGGTTCATTGGAGAAAGGAGAGTCAAGTTACCAAAGATTAAAATATTTTAATACTAGCAAGTAACATTCACACCTATCACCAAAAAGCCTGAAATGCATCTGCTTGATCTTAAGGTAACTGGGCAAGTATATGTATTTATTTTACTCACATAGGCACCATCAAATTAGTGACTATTCATATAGTATACAAGATACTTTATTGGATTGATAAAAGACATGATCCCCACAACTAAGATTCATTCTAATACCCAGAATATTGATACTTAAATTTACAGAAAGCCAGCCTCTCTTCATTCCCAAAGAGAAAGCCACGAGTTCACACTTACACAGGACAGAGCAGCACGCTCCCCTTTCTGTGCACACTGCAGTTGGCTAGAGTTCTGGGAGAGTGCCAGGCAGACCCAGCCCAAGGGGATTTTCCAGACTATATTTGGTGCCCCTTCAAGGGACTCTCTCCTTTCTTTCTTGGCAACCTTCTCCTTAAATGCCCAGTGCTCTTTCTCTGGGCCCAGAGAGCGCTCTTCCCCAACTTCTCTCCAGACTTAACCATCCTGTATCCCATCTTTTGCCATTGGCTCTTCCCTGAAAAATCAACTTAGGAAATCAATCCCCAGCAAAGTAGGAATGCCTAATTAGAGTGGTGCATGAGGTCCAAAGAGGAATCTGTGTTCTAAAAGAGGACATCTGGAAAGCATAAGGCAAAGAAATAATTGTCCAAGGTAAAATTTCAGGCATCATTCTTTCAGAATTATTTGGGGCAGGTGTTCCGCTTCAGCACCCCTCATGGTATTCCATGAAACAAACCCACTATTTTGCCAACATCCAAGCTCTACGTCTCACATACAGCCAAATAAAACTGAAATCTTTTTTAAACTCTATGATGCCTAGTTCCATCTTAGCAGGACTTGCTCTAGGCTCCTACAGCATCCTAGGCTCATCACAATGACATGTTATCACACTATATCAAAATTATCTATTTTGGCCTGGCCAGTGTTGCTCAGTGGTTGAGGCAGCGACCTATGAACCCAGAGGTCACCGTTCAATTCCCAGTCAAGGCACATACCCAAGTTTGGGACTCAGTCCCCAGTAAGGGGAGTGCAGGAGGCAACCGATCAATGATTCTCTCTCATCGTTGATGTTTCTATCTCTCTCTCCTCCCTTCCTCTCTGAAATCAATAAAAATATATTTTAAAAAAATTATATATTTTGCCCCCAACAACCTGTAGAGATTACATCTTTGATTTCTGTACTCTAGAGCCAAGCACAGTACTTAGCATACAGTAAGTGCTTAATAACTTCTTGTCAAATGGATACATTTTTAAACAATATTAGAAATTAATGAACTAAGATTTGGTATATTGATACTATAATCTAACCCGGCCAGCGTGGCTCTGCAGTTGAGCATCGACCCAGGAACCAAGAAGTCACTGGTTTGATTCCTGGTTTGATTCCAGGGCACATGCCCAGGTTGCAGGCTCAATCCCCAGTACTCAGTAGGTATGTGCAGGAGGCAGACAATCAAGGTTTCTCTCTCATTGGTGTTTCTATCTCTCTACCCCTCTCCCTTTCTCTCTCTCTAAAAATCAATAAAAAACATATTTTAAAAAACAAACAAAAAAAATACTATAATCTAACTTGGGATTTAATATCATTAGTTGCAAGGAGGTTCCTTCCTTCTTTGCCACTCAGCTTTAAGCCATGCTCTATGACAGCAGAGAGCAAGGCTACTATTTCAGCAATACTGGGTCATGGCTCCATCTATGAACTGATACCTCCTTCTTCTGTAGTCGCCATGAGTTACAGGTTAAATAAACATGCATTACCTATGAGCATTGCAGCTATTCTGGTCCCACTGTCCCCATCACAGCCTGACCTTTTTTCAAAATAAATGTCTTCATTATTTTAAAAATTGACATAGTTTGTATTTTTGTGTATTTTTATTTATTAATTAATTCATTCAAGAGCTATTGGCTATCTTCTGTTCTAACTGTTCTAAATGCTGGGGAAACAGTGGTGACTAAGACAAAGTTCCTGCCCCCATGGGACTAGTTCAGATTCCTCAGATTCATTATGCAGATCCGTGAGGCCTTCTTAACCATGAAATTGAACTTCTTGTTTACCCAAGAACTGAATAATCAAACACAGCTTATGTTATCAATCTTGTAGAAAACTCAGTAATGTTTCTGACTGCTCCTATCAAATCAAATCTGATTAGTCACTCTATTCATTTCACAGAGCTGTGGTAACAAATTACCACAAATTTGGTGCTTAAAAACAGAAATTCATTCTCTCGTGATTCTGGAGGCCTGAAGTCCAAAATCAAGATACCAGCAGAGCTGTGCTCCCCCTGGAGGCTCTAGGGAAGAAGCCTTATTTTGCTGCTTCCTAGCTGCTGGTGGCTCCTGGTAATCCTTGATGTTCCTGTTTGTAGCTGTATCACTCCAAGCTCTGCCTCCATCTTCACCTGACCACCTCCTCTATGTGTCTTCATATAGGCTATCTTCCCTGTGTGTCTGTCTTCACATGGCTTCTTACTATGTGTCTCTGTATCTTTGATCTCCCTACCAGTCCACAAAATCTAACCTCCACATGACGCCAAAGCCTCTCTTCTAATGTTCTATAGATACAATTTTCCTCATAAATATTTAACCTATCTATAATTTATTTTGCTATAAGGTGTGTGGTAGGAACATACTTTCATTTTATTAATATAGTTAGCCAGTTGCCCCAACACCATTTATGAAATTACCCATTTATGAAATTACCCATAATTTCACCTCTGATGCCACAACGTCATCTTTACCTTATAATAAATTCCCATGTGAAACTGGGTCTTGTCTTTTCCTTCAATCCACTGGCTTATTCCATTGCTAAAACCACATTGTTTACTATATTTGTCATATGTTTTAATATCTGGTATATAAGTTCTCATTATTATTGTTCTTTTTTTCCCTTCAAATATATCTTAAGTATTTTCATAAATGTATTGTTCCAGTTGAACTTTATAATTGTTTTTAAAAGTCCTTCAAAAAAATTTCATTGGAATCTTTACTGAAATTTTCATTTACATATGAGATTATGAGAGAGTTGACATTTTTACAATCTTGATTTTTTTCATTAACTTAAGTCTTTACTTATACCATTTAGTGACATTTTATAGTTTCCTTCCATTGGTCTTGAACATTTCTATAATTTATTCCCTTGCCCATCACTTCAACCATCCACTCATTCTCAAGCATTAGGCCTTTCTGTTTCCATGGAGCCTCCTAGAAAAATCCCAACCATGGGGCAATCCAAGTGCTCACCTTCAACATGCATACAGAGATTATAATAAAATACAGAGAGGGGGAACCAAGATGGCAGCATAGGTACACACTTGTACTTGCTGCCTCGCACAACCACATCAAAACTACAACTAAAAGACAAAATGGATACCATCCAGAACCACGGGAAGGCTGGCTGAGTGGAAATTCTACAACTAGAAGGAAAGAGAAAAGCACACTGAGGCCGGTAGGAGGTGTGGAGGTGGGGAAGTGCAGAGGTACAGAGGCGCAAATTCTACAACTAGAAGGAAAGAGAAAAGTGCACTGAGGCCGGTAGGAGGTGTGGAGGTGCGGAAGTGCAGAGGTACAGAGGCGCACACGGAAATGGGCTGGCAACTGAGTACGCTGTTGTCTTTTTCAGTCGGGAGGGAGATATAAGCTCCCAATTGCTCTGAACTCCAGTTCCAGGCAAGACTCTGGGGACCCAGACTCATACGGGAAGAAACTGGACTGTCTGGCATTGGGCCGGAATGAGAGGGTGGCTTTCTCGCAAAGGTGCTTGCAGCGATCATTGTTCCTACATGGGGCCGCGGGACACAGAGACCCCAGGACTTCTCCAAGGCAGAGAAGACTGGCAGCCATTGCAGTTTGCTCCACCCTGATGTTTCCCTGAGACCCCACCCCACCCAATTTACAACCCCACCGAGCTGTAAGCAGAGGCTTTTGCATATGAATGGCCTGTTCTTTTGCAATCTAAAACCTAACAAACTGCCGCTGGGTCAAAGAGTGCCAAAGCTTCCAAAAGAAGGCCTAGACAGCAGCCTGCATTGCTTCAAAGATGGGTCTCATCTGGGCACTTCCAAACCCCAAACAAAGAGGAGGAATCTGCAGATCTCACTGTAACTCCTGCTGGGTGGCCTCAGGCAGTAGCTGACTTAGCACCTCTTTGGAGATCTAAGAGCCAGTGTACCCACTGGTCAGAGTGAGACCATACCAGAGTACAACTCTTCACATCCATAAGCTACACACTCAAGGGGCAGACTCAGTGAGCATCAAAGCCCCACTGAAGCAAGTCCTGCTCCATAAGGGT
>NW_005367108.1:1288789-1291780 GCF_000412655.1 Myotis brandtii | reverse complement strand
TGGACAAAAATCATACACCTATGGACGAGGACAGTGGGGGGTAAGGGCATGGGGTGGGGTAGGAACTGGGTGGAAGGGAGCTATGGGGAGAAAAAAGAGGAACAACTGTAATAATCTGAACAATAAAGATTTATTAATAAAAATAAAAATAAAATAAAATAAAAACCACAATGGCTATAATAAAAAAAACAGACAATAACAAGTATCTAAAAGGATGTGGAGAAATTAGAATCCTCATACATTTCTAGTAGGAATTTAAAATAGTACAGCTGCTGGGGAAGCAGTTTGTAAGTTCCTCAAAAAGTTAAATATAGGCTGCCATACGGCCTAGCAATTCTACTCCTAGGTATAGTCCCAAGTTAATTTAAAATATATGTACATGTAAAAACCTGTCCACAACTCTTCACAGCAGCATTCTTCATGGCAACCAAAAGTGGAAACAGCCTGGCCAGTGTGGCTCAGTGGTTGAGTGTTGACCTATGAACTAGGAGGTCACAGTTCAATTCATGGTCAGGGCACATGCCTGGGTTGCAGGCTCAATCCCCAGTAGGGGGCAAGCAGGAGGCAGCTGATCAATGATTCTCTCTCATCAATGATGTTTCTATCTCTCTCCCTCTCCCTTCTTCTCTGAAATCAATGACAATTTTTTTTTAAAGTGGAAACAACTCAAATGCCCATCAACTGATGAATAGGTAAACAAAAAGTGGTATATCCATTTACTGGAATATTAGTCAGACATAAAAAGTAATAAAGTACTGATAAATACTGCAACACAGTAAACCTTGAAAACATTATGGTAAGCAAAAGAAATTAGATGCCAAATGCCATCTATTATGATTCCATTTAAATAAAAGGTCCAGAATAGAAAAATCCAAAGACACAGGAAGTAGATTAGGTGGTTGCTAAGGGCTGAGGGGAGGGGAGAATGAGTAGTGACTGCTAAGGGGCACAGTTTATTTCTGGGATAAAGGAAATGTTCTGTAATTAAATAGTGGTGATGGCTGCACCAGTTTATAAATATACTAAAAATCAATGAATTGTTCACTATAAAATGGAAAATTTTATAGTATGTGAAATATATCTCGATAAAAAATAATTAAAAAAACAACAACATGCGTATACATGAGCTGCTAAGAATCATCTGAATTCATAGATTGTTGCCAGTATAAATTCACGGTCTTCCACCTTTAACAAGTACCCAAATAACTTTCCATGTTTCCCTAGTCAATTCTCTCTCTCTTCTTATTTGCCGGGACACATTATCTACTTTACTCAAACCTCCAACCCTGCCGCCTCTTGTTCACTCTCAGCAGATAATAGCACCTCAAAGTAGAAAACTTCCCCACTTCCCATCACCAAGCCTATAACTTCACTGTCTCCACCAGTCTTTCTTCCTACCTTCCCACTACAAGGAAGAGCTGTTCCTTCTCCCCTTTCAGGTGGATCCCTGTGCTCTGTATCCCAGTCCTCCAAAGAATATCCCTTCCTCCCCTTTTCTGTATCTTAAACCTCAATCTCTCAGCACTTAAACATGTTCATGTCTTTCCCACATAAAACAAATGAACAAACCAACAAAAGCCCAGAGTGACATCATCAAGACGACAACATGGGTCATTCCCAACTTCAGCCTCCCTCACAAGAAAATCAACTAGCAGCTATCCATAGGTTATGTGTACAATTCTATAATATATCATCTGTATGTTGTATTGTGTGTTCACCACACAAAGTCATCTTCTTCCATCACCATTTATCCCTTTACCTTTTCCTAAGTCCTCCCATCCCCCTTTCCATCTGGTAATCACCATACTGTTGTCTGCATCTATGAGGTTTCTGTGTGTATGTGTGCTTAATCCCTTCACCTTTTTCACTTGTGTTCTTCTACCCATTTTAATGGCAATTTTGGTAATTCCTATTTTCTTTAAAAATCATCCATTTAACCTAATTTCACAGAGTGTTCTCATTGCTATGTCCTCTGCATCTGAGGTTGCCTCTATAGCAGTGATGGCGAACCTATGACACGCGTGTCAGAGGTGACACGCGAACTCATTTTTTTGGTTGATTTTTCTTTGTTAAATGGCATTTAAATACAAAAAATAAATATCAAAAATATAAGTCTTTGTTTTACTATGGTTGCAAATATCAAAAAATTTCTATATGTGACACGGCACCAGAGTTAAGTTAGGGTTTTTCAAAATGCTGACACGCCAAGCTCAAAAGGTTCGCCATCACTGCTCTATAGCAAGGATCCTAACTTTTTACAGAAAGGTCTTCAACAAATTGCAACATGACTTTCTCACTTTATCTTCTGGAACTCTGTCAGGCCCCAGATAGCCTATGTACTTTTGTCTCTGTGTCTTAGCTTATGCTTTTCCCACTTGGAATGTTTCCTTCTAATTTCTACACTTGATGCAATTCTATTTATCATTTCAGATCCCATTCAAATATCAATGTAATTACAGAATAGAATTGGTCACTCCTACTCCTATGTTTGGGTAACCCTTTGCTCATAACAATTCTCATAGGATTTCTCATATTGTGTCATAATTATAGATATTTCTCTGCAGCCAGGTTTTGAAATCCCTGATGACAAACTATGCCTAATTAAATTTCTCTTCCTTTTTAACATCCTTGCTGTATATAATCCTAGTACTTAGCAAAATGCCTGACACATAATAGTAACTCAATATGTTTTGGCAGCACCCTGCAGTTGTCCTTTACAATTTGTAGGGATATAGTACACACACACACATAACATGTATTTTATCTGTTCCCCCACTACTTTAAGGACAGAAATCTGAATGTTTTGCTCTCCACTGTATCTTCAGCTCTCAGCATAGCACCAGGCATGTGACAAATACTCAAAAAATATCTGTTGAATTAATATTGTTTGAGCCCTAACCGGTTTGGCTCAGTGGATAGAGCGTCGGCCTATGGACTGAAGGGTCCCAGGTTCAATTCTGGTCAAGGACATGTACCTTGGTTGCGGGCACA
>NW_005367108.1:1262661-1288719 GCF_000412655.1 Myotis brandtii | reverse complement strand
GGTCAAGGGCATGTACCTTGGTTGCGGGCACATCCCCAGTAGGGAATGTACAGGAGGCAGCTGATCAATGTTTCTCTCTCATCGATGTTTCTAACTCTTTCTAACTCTCTGTCCCTCTCCCTTCCTCTCTATAAAAAATCAAAATTAATATATATAGTCTGAGGTAAATTAAGCAGGGCTGAATCTACATGAAGCAACTATTTGTCTGAAAGAGAGAAGTACTGATCTAAACATCTTCAGGATTTGACATATTAATAGAGATTTGAGAGATCCTTATGCTGTAGCCACCGAAGTATGATAAGGGCTTATTGTGAGGCTCCACTTGAGGAAACTCTATCACTCTTGTGGCATACTAGCATTTCAAACAGTAGTGGAACACTTCTGCCTCACACATTCATTCAACAAACATATACTGAGTGCCTACCAGGTGCCAGGTACTTCTGGAGAGCGTGAACATTTCCACGTGAAGACATTCCAACCTCAATCACATATGCTTCCCCTTGAAAAAGAGGTATGATGTGTTAATGCTATGTTAAAAAAAGAAATCTCCAAAAAACCTGTCTGATAGTCCCTCCCTATGAAGGTTCTACTTGCTGCAGGAGAAGAGATGGAAAAATCATAAATGGAATTAACGTGGGGATCTATTTTATATACTTTAAGAACCTAGCATCCTATTGTTTTAGCTTTTACAAAGTATTTAAAATGAGACAAGATTAAGTGGTCCTGTGAGAGAAAATATGCATTGCAATGTGGGAAGGAGCCATGGGGAGGTGGAATGATTTATGTTCACAGGCCACCTAAGCATTCCAGATGGCCCCATATTTGTCATTCAGCACCCTATTCGACATCATTCCCCACCCATTCATGCACCACAATCACACGGCCATATAGTGAGTACCAAGGAATGTCTGAAGCCGAGTCAGACGATCAAAGTGAATGCATCACAGCCCGGAAACGTTCCGCCTGTCCCTGGATGCGAGAGAAACCCTGTTGTCCTGCTGAAAAAAATAAGATGCTCTATTTAGTCCAATCAAGCAAATAGGAAGTTGTCAGAATTGCCTGACCTCTAACTGGAACAGTGATGGTCTGGCTTTCCTCGGCACTTGTCGGCTACAGCATATAAAAGGTCACTCTCCTTCCTGCATGCCACTCCATAATAAAGAGGCAGCTAAACTGGAGCAGGGTAGAGGAAAGCCGTGCAACTAAATCATGTCACCTATCAATGGTTGAATACAGAAGTTACGTTTTTCAAATATGTGAAAGGCTGCCACATGTTGGAATTCGATTTTGTTCTGTATGACCCCAGAAGGTAAAGGGAGGATCAGCAGATGAAATAGGAAGAAAGATCACAGCATCCCAGCTCAATAGAATAACTTACCAAAGATAGCATGGGTCAGCCAGCCTGTGAAAAAGCGAGCTCTCTATTGTGAAAACCAAGACAGTCACTTGACTCAGATTCTGCAAAGGAGACGAAGGATCAGAAAAGTGATTTCGCTAGATAACATTTAAGTTATCATATCACCAAATATGAGAGTCCATTTTAAAAAGTGCAGAACACATCTAAAGAGAATCTTCTAATGCACTCATCAGACAATGACCTGAGTAACAAATGGTGGCTCTCGTGACATTTTCTCTCTAACTAAACTGCTCGCTCTACTTCTAGCCAGCACTGAGACTTGCTTATTCAAATCTCTTCGCTCCAAACACCCCTGGTATAACTCTTAGTGGGAAATAAAATGGGAGAGAGGATAGAGAGCAAGCCACAAATCTGGACAATCCACATCCTTAAAAAATTGGTCAGAAATAATTAAGAATTGGATAAGGCCTGGTCGCCCCCAACTGCCCTCCCCTGCAGGCCTGGTTGCCCCTAACTGCCCTCCCCTGCTGGCCTGATCACCCACAACTACCCTCCCCTGCCAGCCATCTTGTGGCTGTGGGCATTGCCATCTTTGAGGGCGTGGCAGTCAATTAGCATATTCCCTCCTTATTAGCTGTGGGCACCCTATCTTTGAGGGTGGGGCAGTCAATTAGCATATTCCCTCCTTATTAGCTGTGGGCACCCTATCTTTGAGGGTGGGGCAGTCAATTAGCATATTCCCTCCTTATTAGCTGTGGGCACCCTATCTTTGAGGGTGGGGCAGTCAATTAGCATATTCCCTCCTTATTAGCTGTGGGCACCCTATCTTTGAGGGTGGGGCAGTCAATTAGCATATTCCCTCCTTATTAGCTGTGGGCACCCTATCTTTGAGGGTGGGGCAGTCAATTAGCATATTCCCTCCTTATTAGCTGTGGGCACCCTATCTTTGAGGGTGGGGCAGTCAATTAGCATATTCCCTCCTTATTAGCTGTGGGCACCCTATCTTTGAGGGTGGGGCAGTCAATTAGCATATTCCCTCCTTATTAGCTGTGGGCACCCTATCTTTGAGGGTGGGGCAGTCAATTAGCATATTCCCTCCTTATTAGCTGTGGGCACCCTATCTTTGAGGGTGGGGCAGTCAATTAGCATATTCCCTCCTTATTGGCTGTGGGCACGGCCATCTTTTGTGATGGTGTGAGCGTCAATTAGCATATTCCCTCTTTTTTAGATAGGATTATTGTGTTTTTTCCATACTGTAAGCCTACTTTTGCCCCACCCTGTTTAATGAAATAGGCCAAGTCTGACTTGTTTAAAATCCAGCTTCAAATGGATATTAACTAAATAATTTTGATGGTGCTGAAGGGAACAAAGTGAGGCTTAGATATGGGCTTAATTGAAGGCAAGGTCCTAACACCGGGCAGGAGCTCAGTAAATGTTTGTTGAATGAATGACTCGCTCCATGAGGCCATCAGTCTTGGCCTTGCATCACAGAGCCAAGGGCTAACTGAAATCTAGGATCTTGGGAGCAGGAGATGATACACCCCACAAAGGACAAACTTGGCATGTAGAATGTACCTATGTGCATGTTGAAGTCAGAAGCTGTGGTACCCTATCCTTCACTGGCTAGTGATGATAAAACCCAGAGCTAAGAAAGGTCACCTTCATATTGGTTTTGGAACATATACTTCCATTTGATCACTTTCCTGGGCAATTCAATTGTCAATGTCAAATGAAATTAATAATTTCAGCTCCTCATTAAGATTCTTCATAATATGCACTGAACTATGATCAGAGACAAACTGTTTCTTCAAAAATAGTATATTTCAAAATGTGTAAGTTCAAATGCAAACAGTACATCATAAAAAAAGAAAGCATTTATATACTTTAGCATTTCAGTGCCCCAAATAGTATTTTAAATAGCATTAAAATTAAGTGCTAGGGAGAAAAGGGTTAAATTGATTTATCATTTGATGTCAAATGTGGTTCCTTTCCCAAAGTTTTTCTATTAAAGGCAGACTCTATATGCATTTTATCTCCTGGTCTTAATTTGTGTTTTGCTATGCTCGACAATTTTAATGCCAAGAGTAAGAAACTAAGTGAGAAAGGGAATGTACTCATCTGAACCTGGAGAGTTGATCTAATTGAACTGAAAAAATTAAACTCCTTCTCCATCTGTTCAGTACACCTGCTGATGGAGCACCACCACAGGTAGGGAGGAAATCCATCAGAGAGCACGTATAAATAGAATTTTATTTCATCTGCTAAAAGCTTGGCAGCCAAAGTGGGAGGGCTGCCGACACTGGCAGCCAGGCAAGAGCTCTGAGCTGCTTTCATGTTTAGGTGAAAGGAGCGAGGAGACAAAAACCTAAAAACACAAAAGGAAGTAAAATTTCTCAACAACTCATATGACAATCAATTAAGTTTGTTTAGAACATGTCAGGCATTTCTGACGAGTGGTGGGGGAGACAAAGACCAGCCACACCCCCTCAGGAGGATCATACAGAAATCTGATGGGAAACAGACATGTCCACCCATCACTTATATAGCAAAGTTCATATGTCCCAACTTCCCTTGTGGCAATTATAAAATTAAATCAAGAGTGAGGAGAGCACTAATGACATGCCATATCTTTCTAAGGATAAAGTCACTGGAAATCCTAAATGTACCAAAATGTAAATCAGAATACAATGTATTCATGGGAAAGAGAAACCAGCAGGACCAATCCATACACCATCAGAAGTACCATGAATGGCAAGAGGTATTTGGATTCCTCCTTCAAAGTGTAAGTCGGAGGCAGGAACTCCTCCTCACAGCCCCATCAGCCTCCGGAATGACACTCACACCTTGAGGGAGAGCAGCCAACAGCTGTCAAGGTGAATAAACCAACAGCAAGGGGAATGACAACAGGATCTTGCTCTTTGAGCAAAAATGAAACCAAGGGACATCTCAAGATAGGCCTGATGTGAATATGTGGATCAGATACTTAAGAGCAAAATGTTAAAGAAGGAGGGGGGAGGAGTTGGGGGAGGGAGAAAAGGAATATATTTATTCCACTGGGGGAAGTGTAGGCTTAGGGGAAAACTTCCGATGCCCTTCAAGAACATTAAGGATATTATCAAGAAGATAATGACCTGCTATTCCATCGCCACCAAGGACAACAAGAGAAATGGGATTGAACTGTGGCAAGGGAACACTGGGTTAAATACAAGGAAGAATTTCCTGACAGCAAAGGTTATTAAACACTGAAAAGGGAAACTAGAAGCGATTAGGGATGCTCTCTGGGGGTCTTTAAAAAAGCAGAATAGCTTGGCAACTATCTGGGGGCGATTTAGGTGCAGCTCTGCCTGCTCCTCTGGCCTTCATCAGTGCTCTAATTCATCCCTCGGTCCGGACAAGACACATTCGCCACAGTAAACTACTGTCACACTCTGTTCAATAATGAGCTCTCCGAAGAAGAATAAGCATTAAGAAAATGGCAAAAGCTCTCTTGAAAGTAAAACTCATTTTTCTTTATTTAAACTGCATGTTAGGTTTTTGTGGTTTTCTTTTTCTTTTTTCCTAACACTTACATCCAGAAATAACCAAACAAAGCTCATCTCCTCTGATCTGTTATTCCAAAGAATTCAAAGGAGTCTGGGTGGAAGAGAAAGTGTGGGGAATGTTCTGAGTCAGAGACACACAGAATAATTCATTACATACCTCTTTGCTAGGTGCTGTTTAGCATAGGAAACTACTGCCCAGCGATTCTAGAATTTGCTTCTCGGGAAGCTAAGAAAGGAGATTCCCATTGGTTTGGCTACAAGGAGGCAGACTAAATGACATCTAAGATTCTAAAATTCTAGAGCCTTTGTTTATTTTATGACTGTATACTTGGTATTATATTAAAAAATCGAATACTGAAAATATTGGGGGAAACACTTGGCAAAGTATATAATTGTCTAACCACTATGCTATACATCTGAAACTAATACAAAACAATATTAGATGTAAACTGTAATTGAAAAATAAAATTTTCTAAAACCCAGAATGATCAACACTGATTTCAAAGAAAATACTTGAATGGAATTAAAGATTTCTATAAGTAGATAAAGAATCTACTATCTAAAATCTCCATATAAAAATCTGTAATATTTAGTCCTACTGATTTGACTAATACTAAATATAGTAGAAGAATAAATATTTTAAACTAAAAAAAAATCAGAAGAGTCTCACATCCCAAAAGGTCCATTTCTCTAAATACATGAATTTTTATTCTCCTTCTATGTCAAAAAGAGAAAAGAGGCTTTTTTGTTGTTGATAATCCTCACCTGAGGACATTTTTTCATTGATTTTCAGAGAGAGTGTGGAAGGGAGGGGGAAGGACAGAGAGAGAGAGAAACATTGATGTGAGAGAGACACATCGATTGGCTGCACATTTCCTAAGCAGGGGCAGGGATCCAGCCTGCAAAATCAAGGTATGTGCCCTTGACCGAAATCAAACCCAGGACCCTTCAGTCCACAGGCCGGTGCTCTAACCACTGAACAAACTGACTAGGGTGAAAGGAAGCTTTTTAAGCCAGGACCCTCTTCCCTTGTCATACATGTCATTACACTTTGAATTTATTTGTTTGTGACCTTTCTTCACCATTATTCTATCAGCTCCATGAAGGCAGAGGGTTTATATATTTTGTCCATCACTGTATCCACATCACATAACTCCCATAGACACTCAGATCTTTTTTTAAATGATGGATTGAATGATTGAATGAATGAATGGCGAGGATTTACCTAAGTACACAGTCCCAAGTGGTGTCTGGAAGGGACTGTTATAATAGTAGCAACTTGCTCTTCTCCCAATGACCCATCACAGAGTGAACAAATGCCAAATCATGGAATGAACAAGGTATTTGGAGGCAGAAGACTTCATTTTAGCCCTAGTGTTGTCACCAATTAAGCCAGGCACTTCATCTCTCTGAGCCTCAATTTTCTCACCTGAAGTGTGTGTGTGAGAGAGGAGAGGAGAGGACAGGAGAGGAGAGGAGTGGAGAGGAGAGGAGATGAGAGGAGAGGAGAGGAGAGGCTAGACAAGGAGAGTTGCAGTAACTTAAGTAACAGAGAAAACAGTTTGTAAACAGATGACAGATTTCCACATATTCTTTATTAGAGTTTTTCATAAAATGTTTAAATAGTGGAGGAGTGGTACAGAGATAATAACTAGTGCCAAATGCTAATTCCGGGGAAGAATTCAATAAGTGGAAGAAGGAAGAATTATAAAGCTCAGCCAATGAGAAGACACTTAGCTAGTTTACTTCTATGCTGTTGGGACGTTCATTCACTGCACTAAATAGCAAACAAGTATAGTAAGACAAACATGCCCTGAGCGAAGCAGGGGCCACTGCCCTTAAGAGGGGAAAATCTGCAAAATCCAGACCAGGAGGCTTGCCCTATGGGTTTGGATTTGCAAGTCCAGTCTTCCATTGGTTATGACTTTCTACCTAGAACTTTACCCTTGGTCGTGGCAAACTGCCATCTGAGAGGCAGTGGTGCCAAATGGGCTGAACAACCCAGTTTCCTATCAGTGTAGTGGAGAGAGCATACTTTCACACTCACATTTTAAAATAGATCCCATATAATCATTAAAGCAGTTACACATAAATAGTAACTGGCAGGGAAAGGAGAGGGAGGGCTGCATGCACACCTAGCATCTCTAGCATCTGCCACCAATCCTCTAACTGGCAGGGAAAGGAGAGGGAGGGCTGCATGCACAACACCTAGCATCTCTAGCATCTGCCACCAATCCTTCTGGTTTCTGTATCCTTCTGTGTGTTCTTTTGTTTTGCAAAATGATTTGGGAGATTAGGTGGGTTTTGTTTAGGGGGGACAGCTGAGGAAAGTTGGTGAATAAGTGCTACTTGATTGCACAACAAAAGATATACAAGGAGCCTCAGCCACAACTCAATTCCACTTGCCCCAACAATTTGAAATTCTCAATTAAGTTATTTTGTTAGCAAGGAGACTGGTTAGGGGAAGGAGAAAGTGCTTATTGCACTGAGATTATTCACTGTATAGAAATCACTGTAATCAGATCAACAGCACATTCTTTCTAAGGGCCCAAGAATTCCTTTTGGTAACACTGCTGACATATTGGGAAGGTGCCCATGTTAATGGTATGCTGTATGAGGCTCTGCAAATAAAATAAGACTTAACAGCAGTCATTAATTCAGTAAGTAGGGCTCAGGAACTAGGAATCTAACAAAGATTTCAGTTGACCAAAAGTCTATATGGAAAATAAAAAAATTTATCCACTAGATATTAATTAAGGGGGAGATTCTGGTGCATTCAAAGAAATATTAGCCCACTAACCCTCTCTGTCACATCCAAAAGCACGGATTATAAGTATTACCACAAAAATAAATCATCTTTGAAAATGAAAACTGGAAGCATTCCAACCAAACACATACCGTAGTTTATTTTAAAAATCGCTACAAGTAAAATGAAAAACAAACCAAAGATTGAGAAGATATTTCAATCCATATAATAAAGACTTGGTATTTACAATATACTACAAATAAATAAGACAACCCAAAAGAAAAATGTGCAAAGGGTATGAATAGACAACATACAGCAAAGGAAATCGAAGTTGCCAATATAAAAAGATGCTGGATCTCACTAAGTAATCAGGTACACAAATAAAAATAACAGCAAAATATTTCTTGTCCACCAGATTCACAACATTTTCAAAGTCTAATACTACCAAGTATTGGTGAAGATGTGGAAGATGCAGAGATAATGAGAACTTTGATGAGAACTTTCACATCCCTAGTGCAGGGATAGTAACTGGTACAGATGCTTTGAGGAATAATTTGGCATTGTTGAGTAAAGTTGACATATTTGGTAACTCAGCCCCATTTGTAGGTAATTCCCCTAGAGATCACAATATATGTATAGAAAACGTGTAAGTTGGCCATTATAGCATGGTTAGCACAAGGCAAAAAGCAACAGGAGAATAGATAAACTAAAATGAAATACTCTGCAACATTAGCCCTACATGTTATTAATGAGAAAAACAGAAACCTGGCCCAGGCTTTTATCTCCTTTTAAAAACAAATTTTCTAAGCTAATAAAGTAGAAAATATAATCTTGTTTCTTCACATAAAATCTTTTCTTCAATGTGGTAATGGTAAACATATACTAACCTTAGGAAAGCTAGTGATTAGAGAGGGCTCAATCCCTAATTTGAGAATTTGACTCTCCTCATTAAATAAGTAGTTAAACACAAGTAACACCCAACAGTACAAGATAAATTTAAGGAATACACAGCTCAGGAAGTGTTCAGGTTATTTCACTAACTGCAAAACTAAAAATAACAGTGCTGCTGAAAAGGAGCCTGAACTTCACCCCCACCCAGGAGTAACATCAAGGCCAATAAGGAGCCTGGACTTCCACCGGCACCTTGAAGTAATGAGAGAGTACCCCCCTTTTCCATGTTGGTATGCTCTCAGAGGAGGGCTATTAAGATAGAAGTTTTAAATAAGATCCAGAGTCTCATAACATAATAACCAAAATGTCCAGGATATAATCAAAATCACTTGTCATGCCAAGGACAAGAAAAAGCTAAATTTGAACGAGAAAAGACAATCAGCTAATGACAACACTAAGATGACACAGATGCTAGAATTATCTGACAAAGGTTTTAAAGCATTCATCATAAAAAAGTCTCAACAACCAATTATGAACACACATGAAACAAATGAAAAAATATAAAGTCTCAGCAAAGAAATAACAGAAAAAATACAATAGCTGAAATTAAAACTCACTAACTAGAAAGAAGACAACAATGGAAAGAATCAAGAAACCTGAAGATAGGAACAATAGAAATTAACCAATCTGAACAATAAAGAAAAAATTTTAAATAATCAGTGTCAAGAACCTGTAGCACTATACAAAAGATCTATCATTCATGTCATCCAAGTTCTGGAAGGAAAGGAGAAAGGGGGTAGGCCTAAAAAAGTACTCAAATTACAGCTGAACACTTTGCAAATTTGGCAAAAGACATAAACCTACATATTCAAGAAACTGACTGAATCCCAGAATAAAACCAAAGAAATCCATGCCAAGATACATAATAAACTCTTTGAAAACTAAAGACAAAGATTTTGAAATTAGTGAGAGAGAAACATTTTACCTAGAAAGGGAAAAAACAGTTTGAATGACAGCAGGTTTCTCATCAGAAACCACAGAGGCAGAAGGAAGTGGCACAACATTTTTCAAATGCTAAAAAAAAGAACTGTCAGCCCAGAATTCTACATCCAGCAAAAATATCCTTCAGGAAAAAGGGAAATCTAGGCATTCTCAGATGAAGGAAAACTAAGAGGCATGTGGCCATTAGACCTACCCTAAAAGAAGAGCTAAAGAAATTACTCCAAACCAGAAATGGTAAAAATGCTAAAAAAGAAAAAACACTTGGTGTTATAATGAAATGTGACTATTATATAAGACTAGAGGCCTGCTGCAAGAAATTCATGCACGGGTAGGGTCCCTAGGCCTGGCCAGCAAATCAGGGCCAATCTGTGGGGCGACCAGCAGGGCAATCGGGGGGACCCACCTTGGCCAGCCTGATGCTGCCCACTCGCCAGACACACCCCCCACTGCTGCCGCTGGTCATCACCCTCTGTGGGGCAACCAGCGGGGCAATCAAGGGGCCCCCGCTGGCACCCACCTTGGAGGTGACCAGCAGGGCAATTGGGGGGCAGCACTGCCCACTTGCTGGCCAAGCCAATCCCGTCCCACCGCCACTGCCAGTCACCTCCCTCTACGGGAGGCGACAGGCAGGGTGATGGGGGGGCCCCCACTGGCACCTGCCTTGGCTGGCCTGGGGCCTGCGGGCTGAGGGCAGCTCCTGAGTTGAGTGTCTGCCCCCTGGTGGTCAATGTGCATCATAGTGACCAGTCATTCCACTGGTTGTTCCGTCATTTGGTCAATTTGCATATTAGGCTTTTATTATATAGGATAATACATAAATAGTATTTTATAAGTGATTAGATTATTGCCCTAATTAACTTGCAAAACTCTATTCTATAAAATAATTTGAGATAACAAATGTGGTGTTTGAGTTATTTCCACAAAAAGATAGACATAACAAGCTCTTAATCAGGTCTATGACCTCCTATTTATTCTACCACTATCTATGCCAGAAGTCAAAGTCAACTTATATAATTTTAGCTTACAAGTTTTTTTAAAAATGTAACCTGCTATGAGTGCTAATACTGCCTATTGATCCAGCAATTCTACTTCTGAGTAGAATTGAAAGCAAAGACTCAAAGGCCCAAAAGAACTGAAAGCAAAGACTCATACAGATATTTGTATCCTCGTCTCAAAGCAGCATTATCCGCAATAGCCAAAAGGGAAAACAACCGAAGCATCCATGAACAGACAAAAAGGTAAACAAAATGTGATGGTACATACAATTCAGCCTTAAAAAAAAGGAACTTCTGATGCATACTTCAACATGGATGGACCGGAGGACATGATTCCACTTGCATGAGGTACAGAGAATAGTCTAATTCATAGAGACAGAAAGTAGAATAGAGGTTGCCAGAGACTAGGGAGAAGGGGAATAGGAAGTTGTTTAATGGGTAGAGAGTTTAAGTTGGCAAGATGAAAAGATTTCTGTGGATGGATTATAGTGATGATGGTGCTGACAGCACAAAGATTTCTGTGGAGGGATGATGGTGATAACTGCCATTGAACTATACACTTATAAATAGTTAAGATGGTAAATTTTGTTATGTTTTTTGCTACTATTTTATTAATGTTTAATTAAAAAATAATATCTACCATTTATTGAATACTAACCTATGTACCAGGCACTATGCTAAGAGCTTTGCATATATTTCCTTATTTCTCCTCCCAAGTACCTTTGAGGAAGATAGGATGATCTCTGTTTTTTACATGAGGGAACTTGGATTATGTTACTTGACCAAAGTTTAACAAGTTAAAAATGGAGTCAAAATTCAAACTGAGGTTGGTGAAGCTCTGAATCCCATTCTATCTACCCCATAATGGTAAGGCCTATTTGTTTCAAAAGCACTAGAATAAAGCACTCCTGAGCCTCTGACCACAATATGAACCAATTTTCATGTAAGGGAAAATAACTTACAGAGGCTAACGGCAAAAGAGATATAAAAGGCACTGATATATGAGATGAAAAGGATGGCATCACTACAGAAGGTTCAAATTCTTCAAAACCTAAACCAAAATGTTTTTCACATCCTAGGAGTAAGAGATGAGATTCTTAGCTATGAAACAGAAAATGTTCATTCTTGTAACATTGTGGAACAAAGAACACAAACAGGTAACTTTTTTCCTTTTCTACAGTTGCTTTTAGAGAAATAATATGACCTGAGCATAACCAATGACCAAACTAAGTCATGCCTTGCAGTGGTGCTATTTGTCACAATGTGTTAGGTTTCAGAATAAACTCCCAACTTCAGTAGTCTCTGAACCTTTTCTTTCACTTTACCAAAATTTCTACACACTCACCTCTCCCTGTTTCACCCTGTTCTCTGGAACTCTTCCAATAACACCTCCTAAGCCCGCCTGGACGCCAGGATCACATACTCTACCCCTCCCCGGCCCCAGACCCTTTGACCTTCTTCCATGGTTAGGTTTCAGAATAAACTCCCAACTTCAGTAGTCTCTGAACCTTTTCTTTCACTTTACCAAAATTTCTACACACTCACCTCTCCCTGTTTCACCCTGTTCTCTGGAACTCTTCCAATAACACCTCCTAAGCCCGCCTGGACGCCAGGATCACATACTCTACCCCTCCCCGGCCCCAGACCCTTTGACCTTCTTCCAAAGAAGGTCTACTATTCCAATTCCAAGCCTAGATTCACCCCATGCCCACTCTCTCCAGGACCACCATTCACACCCATAGTGACTTTTTACTCTCTTCTAGCAGACCAAGGCACAGGGCTTAAATAAGAAAGTAGGGACTGAATTTCAGCCCCAACACCTCCTTGCTACACAATTGTATACAATGATCCTGTCTCTGCCCCTCCCTCTAATGCAGCGGTTCTCAACCTGTGGGTCACGACCCCTTTGGGGGGTCAAACGACCCTTTCACAGGGGTCGCCTAAGACCATCGGAAAACACATATATAATTACATATTGTTTTTGTGATTAATCACTATGCTTTAATTATGTTCAATTTGTAACAATGAAAATACATCCTGCATATCAGATATTTACATTACGATTCCTAACAGTAGCAAAATTACAGTTATGAAAGTCGCGGCATTAGGAAGGCTAAGAACCACTGCTCTAATGATTCTCAGAACACCTCTGGAAAAAGACTAGAAAGATGCTGATCAACACAAACTGGCCTCAGCAATCCCACATAATGCCTTATCACACTCTGAATGCTGGCTGCTTCTGATATTCCAATCTAACCACAACATCCCACATTTATCTTCACTCTCAGTGAAGTTATTACTAGGACTGAAGCCGGCTATGGGACAGTACCCTCAGCTCTCCACAATTTTCCCTCACTTCCTCTCTCCCTCTCCCTATTTTACTCTTCTCTCAATCCCCTCAGCTTCTTCCTATGCTGATAAAAAAGACTTTAAACTTGCTGGACAATCAGTTGGTCTGCTCCATGCTTTAGACCACACCACAAGGCCTAAGACACAGTTCTGGAATCCTTTGGGGAAACTGGGAAAGGGAGAATGCAAGACAATGGAGAGCCAGCTGGGAGGGAATGGGTGCTCAAGTCTTTATTTTATATTGTCTCCGGTGGCTACCTGGAGGGGTTCTAATTTGGTCACAAAGATGTGGCCCTACTCTGCACTCCATCTAAGCCCATAACCAGCAACACAAAGTCAAGATAAAAGCAAGCACAATGCTTTTTGTCTCTCAACCATGAGGGGGGAAATTCTTTTAATTAAATAAGATCCAAGATGTTAATAGCTGGTTCACAACTTGGTTTATTCCTTCAAAGAAGCTTTATGGGGTGGCCATTATGTACCAGTTCCTGTGCCAGGCATTGTTGCTAGGATTAAATGAGGTATCAGGTAAACTGTAATTTATCAGTTATTCTTATCCTTCTTTCTGCAACCCCCAGTTATACTATGAATTCCTTATGGGCAGAAATTATATCCTAATATCCCCTACATCTGGCATAGTGCCTGGCACAAAGCAGGCCTTCTGGGATATTTGTTTAATTACTTCAGCAATCCATACCTACAGCTGAAACATTTTCCATCTTCATTACCATTGATCACCAGCCCTGACACAGGCCTTGGCCACTACAACAGCTTCCAAGCTCATCTCCCTGGCTCATGTGATTTTTATCTCCTCTTCAGGATCTGAACCTATATTTTCTTTTTATATTAAAGTACAAGTTAATGGAATAAACAAGTTAAGTGCTCATTTACATCTAGAGTCAAGAGCTGTATTTTGCCTATGAGTCTTTACGTTAGTGAACAAAGCTAAAAAAGAAAAGAAACAAAACATTAGCGTTTACGGAAAGTGAACTGATTGGTTCACTTAAAATGCACCACCCCTAGCAAACTTACTTTCTGAGGGCCATGCTTGCTGGCTTACAAGTATGGGGTTGGCCTCTTCTTCCTTTTACTCACAAAAGTAAACAAAGGAAAGGAAAAAATTCCTCATAAACAGGCCGTTGTTTTTTTACATTACAGCCATATCTTTGAAGGTTTAATGACACCTACTTTGACATATATAAAATCTAGAATGTGAGCAGTGGTTCAGTCTTCCCTGTGTAATTTCTTCCTCACACCATTTGAATTGCTTATTTTACACATCTGTCAGAAGACTTGAACTACTGGAGTTTTTTGGCCAATAAAATGCAGCAACCTAAATAATGATTAACAAAATCTTATAGCTATAAGGGCTACAACTAATTGCCTGATTTTTCATAATAACATTCTATAATACATATGTTGTGCAATAAAAGTTAACATACTTTAACCTATTGAAATAAATCTCATTATAATAGTGCTCTTTTCTATCTAGGATTTTGTACATCTATTTTAAATCCATTCCATCTGCCATCCATGTATGTGGCACCCTTCCCTGTTACCCAAAATAACTTCATCAATAAAATATTAGCATACTTAAATGGGTACTCAATAAACATTTGTTTAAATGAATAAATGAGTGAATAATTATAAAATGATAGACTAAGGCCCCCTGAGAGGTTTGCATTAGTTTACAGAATCGTGTGTTCGTATGTTCAGGTATATACATCTAAATGAGACTTAATAATAGGCATCAAGTAGCAGTTAACTATTAATCCATTTCTGTCTTAATAATTCTACTTCAAAATATACACACAAAAACGTGCTGAGATACAGTCCATCTACAATCATACCACTAGTATTTATATACTTTAAAATAAAATGTGAAATGTTAATACTAATATGGAAATATTAATAACCTATGTCAATGTATTTGTAAAATAAAAGGTCTAGAAGTAAAGAAGAATGCATTATGTTAAACCTAAATGTATGCTTGAAAATGTAATCAACACATTTTCTTGAACATACCTTTAAAAAAAGGTTGTACAAAGAGTGGCTGTTATACCCAGTTAACAAGGAGCATCTTAATATGGGACCTTTTTCATTTTAAGTTATGTAACAAGTAGGCCAGAGAGAATATATTGGTAAGAAACTTTGTTGGGTATTAAAGTTAATATTTAGTATTAAATCTTAAGTCCAATAAACACTATACATGTAGCTTTGCCAGTACAAAAAAAAATTAAATATTTCTAAAGGTATGTTCTGACATCTGTGTTTTTAAATTCACTTACTTTTTATTATACTGTTAAGAAAATAATTAGACATAAAATAGTCTGGATATAAAATAAGTTTGCTCTTACTGAATTCGCTACAAAGAAGTTAGGAAATAAGCTAGCAAATAATTCCAACTTTAAGGGCAAATGGTCTTAAACAAACTAAAGAAGTTGCATATTTAGCAAACTTGTTTAAGAAGTAAATTAAAGTAAATAAAAATCGGTAATAAGACGGTCAGTATTAAAATGTAGCTGTAATTTAACTTATTTATTGAACTTCCTTTTTGTTTCACATATTGTTGGGTTTTAGTACAGGCATGAATGATCCTGTGATCAGTTCAAAAAGGAAGACAGTGGCCAGGCAAACACCTCCTTTCCAGTGCCTATCAGCACGTCTTTTATGTTTTGGCGTCCATCTTAGGAGTATCAGCGAGGTGGTGTATAAAGAAGCTTATAAAACAAAGGTCGTCGTGTTGGCAACACACATGAACATTAGTGATTTCATTTTATGGAAGATCAAAATGTTGATTAGCAAAAAAGTTGAAGTAAATACTTAAGCTTAACTATGCAAACACCTTTTCATATATATTTTTACTGTACTTGTATATTAAATGCCATTGCTGTGTATCATTATAATACTATAAAAATCATTTCAGAACTTCATTACTCAAAGCGCGCAATAATATAAACAAAAACAAAAACAAAAATTGTGAAAGGATTAACAAATCCATGATTGCATACTCAAAACAAAAGCATAGATCCTGGGGCAGTCTTTTATATTGCCCAAAATGATTAATACTTATGTGAATGTATACGATTTTCCTGTATTCTTTTAGTATATAAAATAAAAAGGAAATATAATATTACAGGAAATCATAACCTACTACAACTCAAACTCTCTTTAGAAATAGAATATTTATAACAAAGAGGGTGGTCCACAAAAAAACGTGCCTTACAATTAACCTATCCTACAATAATGCTGATTTTTAACAGCAGAACTATCACAATGTAATCATAACCAGGCCTAACAGGAAACATTTATTGTTAAAAATTAGATATAAACTATAAATGCAAATAAAATACTGGGTAATAGTGAAAAGAAAATCGATGAACTTTTTAGATTTTCCTTCTACTTAAAACATTTTGAGAGAGCCAAGCTGTAGTAATCGTTTTAATTATACAATCTAATGAACTAAAAATAATGGAATTTTTCCCCAAGTATTTTAATCACAGCTCACTACTTCTTATCCAAAAGATTTAAACTTCTATTCTCTACCATTCCCAGCCATTTCTGCCAACATCATAAAAATTACCTTTTATCATTTCCTTCTCACAATGAGAATTCCCTAATCGCACACATCTTTTAGACACAGACACCTCCCCACCCACCTCCCCACCCACCTCCAAAAACTGGTTCAGAGCAAAGACACACACAAAAATAATGACCAAGCTCACATTTCTTGTTTGCCCTTCAAGCGAAGTCGGGTGTCTTCAGCTTGCCTTTCTGGTCTTCAGTGTTGTCACTCATTGCTGGGGGATGTAGTTTAGGACAGCATGAAGCAGCAGAAATAAAAGCTGTTGCTTTAAGAAAACGTTTTCTTAAACACATGGATAAAACAACTTTTACTCTGACTTCCTGGCTAGGTTGCATAAAATCTTAGAAAGGCTCTTTGAAAAGTGAATGTCTATAAATGGGAAAAAATAAAATAAAATCTAAAAACTTACGTTCTGAACACATTCCGAAGGATGTCTGATTTGATTTGAAAGCAGGTTTGTATTGATGAACAAACTTTATTTTGTAGAAAATTAATATTCTCTCTAATTAGAAATTTGCCTTGCCATCTTCTATATTAATCCTGTCTTTCATGGTATAGTCATACATGCAAAAAATCAAGTACAGTATTTCCCAAATGCATGGACATTGTGGAAGCTTCATTTTGAAAAAGGCTTTTATTTCCCTAAATACTGGTGACCAAACGTCATTGAATGTGCCAACACTTTCAAATAGCCCAAGAGACTTAAAAAACCTTCTAAGTTTGAAAACCAAAAAGTTCTGAGTTTTTCTGTACCCCAGGACGATTTTCTTTCCTGAAGCTCAAGCCGAGAAAGCAGACAAAAGAAGCTGATTTGACTGAGCTGTGCCAAGTCTTGCCTTTTTTTCTTTCCTCAGCTCTCCCTCTGCCTCTCTCTCTCCCTCTTTCTCTCTCTCACTCTTTGCTCCCAGTATGGCAACCTTCCGAGCAGTCTTGGCGGAGGTCCAGCCTGTGCCAGTCTGTCTGAATGCTTGTCTCCAAAAGATGTCCTTTGCGGATCAATTAATACATTTGAAAACAGGAAAATGTGGTACGGTACCGAAATCCTGGCACCAACAGCATCGACTTCTGCCAAATCACCTTACAGATTTCATGGTATCCTACCTTTCATAATCATTACTAACATGTTCCCGGAGCAATAATGGAGTACTAGAAGCCATTCGCTGTTTAGTAATAAGGAATCTGTTCCCTAGAAATGTCCATATGCAACATATGCACAACCTGCAGTAAATCAAAATTCTCCTCTGAGATGTATGTAACTTTAATAAGCACCACATACTGTATTTCTTTTTATAAGACTTGCTTTCTCTTGCCCCGCTGCAAAGAATCATGGGAGAATAGAAAAGGAGGCATCCAGATTAAAATTAAAACTCTATGCTAAAGTAAGTAATGCTTTACCCTATGGGAAAAGAGCATAGTTCTGATTGATCATCAATTCCTATTATTAAGGAAACTCTAATTTTATAAACTCAACATCTCCAAAATGTTATGAGGTGAAGGGGGGAATTCTCTTCAAAGCATAAATATCAATTAAAATGAAAAGAAAATACTTAGGATGGATTTAGTAAAATTAAGTATATTTTAATATTTGAACCTCAATTTTCAACACAGTCACTTATTTGCTAAATTCATACTAGTAAAGTATAAATACTGTTTATTTTTATTTGTAGCATGCACATCTTTTGAAGCAAAATAGCCATTCTGTGCTTCACATATGTACCTGTCCTTTGTGGGTCAATTAATACATTTGAAAACAGGAAACTGTGGTACAATACGCAAATCCTGGCACCAACAGCATCAACATTTGCCAAATCATTTTCTAATATTTCATTTTTAAAAATCATTTTTACCTTTGATGCTTTAAAATACAGCATAACAACACTCTATGCTCACCATGGTTTCATAAAAAGAACCATAATAACAGGTTATCGTCCTTGGCCCTGTCTTTCTAATGTATGTAACCTCAAAGTCTCAAATTGCTTAATCTATATAATCCTCAGTTTGCTTATCTGTCAAATATAAAAATGAGTGACTTTCTCCTCTACGCTCCAAAAATACTCTGTTTATACTCAGCATACCTTCATTCTAATTGTATTGTAGTTAGTTGAGTATGTGACCTCTACCAAGCAAATGTGTCGCCTCACAGGCAGGACCATCTGTCACTTATCTAAGGAAACTGAAAGTCTTGCATAGAACTTTTGATATGTAGGTGCTCAACCAATCTCTTAGGTAAATGAATTATGGCCATGGATCACACAAATATTACTCTAAAGTTTTCTAAATCTATCAAATATGATAAAAAACAAAACCACATATTACTATATCATAAATTTGATAGATCAGAGAAATGCTACAGAGATATAGGGGATGAATTAAAGCAACAAATTCCTGCGCTATCCTTTCAAATAGAGGTGGGCAGGATGACAGTGTTTGCAACTTATAATAAAACTATTGAAAACCACAGAAAAAGAGAGAATCTTGAAAGCAGCAGGAAAGAAGTGACTCCTCACGTACAAGGGAGCCTTGATAAGATTAACAGCTGATTGCTCATTGGAAATGATAGAGGCCAGAAGGGAGTGGGACAACATTTTCAAAAGTACTAAAAGAAAGAAAAAAATCTAAGAATTCTATGTCAGCAACATTCTCCCTCAAAAATCAAGGAGACGTTAAGATCCAGATAAACAAAAACAGAGTTTATTGCTAGCAGAGCTGCCCTGCAAGAAATACTAAAGGAACTTCTCTTTCAGGCTAAAATAACAGAAAATTAGACAATAACTCTAACCCACATGAAGAAATGAAGAGCATAAATAAAGTAACTATAAACACAAATATTAAAACCAGCATAAATGTATTTTTGTTTTTAACTCTTTTTCTCCTACCTGATTTGAAAGACAATAGCATAAAGCAATAATTATAAATCTGTGTTGGTGGGCATACAGTTTATGAAGAGGTAAAATGTGACAGCAGGATAAAGCAGGGATAGAAAAGCACTAAATAGAAGCAAAGTTTTTGTATACTATTGAAGTTAAGTTGGTATTCATCTAAATTAGATTATTATAAATAAAGATGTTAACAGTAATCCTCAGAGCAACCACTTAAAAAGGGGAGGGAGAACTAAAATGTTACCATAGAAATTTTTTTTAAATATTTATTTAACACAAAAGAATGCAGTAATTGAAAAACAAAGGAACCAAAACAAACAAACAAAAAAGAAACAAATATAAAGAGAAAATGGAAGAAGTATCTCCAATCTTATCAATATTTACATTAAACTTATATGAACTGAAGACTTTAATTAAAATCCAATTCACAGAATGGATAAAAATAAATTATCCAACTACATATTGTATACAAGAGACATATATTAGATTTAAAGATACAAATAGGTTGAAAGTAAAAGCATGAAAAATATGCACCATGAAAACAGTAACCAAAAGAAAGCTGGAATGGCTACACTAATATCAAACAAAATAGACTTTAAGACAAAAATTGTTACTAAAGACAAGTAAGGACATTTTATAATGATAAAAGAGTCAATTCATCAAGAAGATATAACTATTATAAACATATATACACATAAGAAAAGAGACTCAGGTACATAAAGCAAAAAATGAAATAATTAAAGAAAGAAAAAGACAATTCTTACAAATAGATAATTTTCCAATAATAGTTGGAGACCTGAAAATTCTACTTTCAATAATGAATAGAACTAAGAAGAAGAGGAAGGAAATAGAAGACTTAAACAACACTATAAAGCAAACAGACCTAACAGGCATCTATGAAATACTCCACACAACAACAGTTGAATACACATTCTCAAGGGTACACAGAACATTCTCCAGGCAGACAATATGTTAGGCCATAAAACAAGCCTCAATAAATTTAAAACCATTGAAATCATACACAGCATTTTTCCAACCATGATGGAATAAAAGTAGAAATCAATACCAGCATAAAAAATTAGGATAATCACAAATATATGAGAATCAAATAACTCTTCTAAATAACCAATGAAGAAATAATAAAGACTAGACTGAAAATAAATGAAATAGAGAATAGAAAAACAATAAAGAAATCAGACAAAGATATTGCAACAAAACTACAAACCAATATCCCTTGTGAATATAGATGCAAAAATTCCAAACAAAATACTACCAACCTGAATCTAGAAACCTATAAAAAGGATTATAAACCATGATGAAGTGGGATTTATCCCAGAAATACAAGGTTGGTTCAACATATACTACAAAACACAATCAATGTAATATACCATATTAATAGAATAAAGAACAGAAAACACTTTTTCATCTCAATATACAGAGAGAGAAAAATTGACAAAACCCAACATCTTTTCATGATTAGAAACTTCAATCTGAATAAAGAAAGGAAGAGCACTGAAGAAGGAATAAGTACAGGTAAAACAAAAAGTTTTTATTTTTCTAAATTAAGAATAGAGCTACCATAGAACCCAGCAATTTCTCTCCTAGGCATATACCTGAAAAACTTGAAATCATGTATTCACAAAGATATATATACACCCCTGTGTTCATTGCAGCATTATTCACAGTGGGCAAGATATGGAAACAACGAAAGTATCCTGCAATAGAGGACTGGCTAAAGAAGAAGTGGAACATATACACAATGGAATACTACTCAGCCATAAGGAAGGATGAAATACTGCCATTTGCAACAACGTGGATGGACCTTGATAATATTATGCTAAGTGAAATAAGTCAGACAGAAAAAGCTAAGAACCATATGATTTTACTCATATGTGGGATATTAAACTGAAACTCATGAACACTAACAGCAGAGTGGTGGTGAAAGGACAGAACAGGACTGATAGCTGTGTCCTTAACCCCTCTTGGGCTCTCTCTTGCATCCAGTAATGGAGGCAGGAGGGGGACCAAGTCCCGGGCTTGAATAAAAGACCCTTTGCTTTTGCATCGGAAAAGGCTCCCTGGTCGTGGATTATTGGGGACCCCGAACTCTGGGCATAACAGTGGTTGCCAGAGGGAAGGGGGTGGGGGCAGAAGGAAGTCCTAATATATGGTGACATGAGAAGAGTTGACTTTGGGTGATGGGAATACAGTACAATATACAGATCTTGTAACATAGAAACCCACACCTGAAACCTATATGATCATGTTGAACAATGTCACCCCAATAAATTTAATTTTTAAAAAGTTTTTACTTTTTTTTATTTTAAGTGATCTAACAGATAATAGTTTGTCCAAAAGAATAGCAGCAAGCTTCCTTTCGGCCAGAACCACCATCTTCCAATAATTTGCCAAAGACTAACACAAAGGGAAAGAGGAGAGGCACCCGCTATATGTTCTCTAGGCCTTTTAGAAAACATGGAGTTGTTCCTTTGGCCACAAACATGCGAATCTACAAGAAAGGTGATATTGTGGACATCAAGGGAATGGGCAGTGTTCAAAAAGGAATGCGCCACAAATGTTACCATGGCAACACTGGAAGTCTACAATGTCACCCAGCATGCAGTGGGCATTATTGTGAACAAGCAAGTTAAGGGCAAGATTCTTGCCAAGAGAGTTAATGTGCATATTGAGCATATTAAGCACTCTAAGAGCCGAGATAGCTTCCTGAAAAATAAAAGTGATCAGAAAAGGAAGGAAGCCAAAGAGAAAGGTACCTGGGTTCAACTGAAGCGGCAGCCTGCTCCACCCAGAGAAGCACGCTTTGTGAGAACCAATGGAAAGGAGCCTGAGCTGCTGGAACCCATTCCCTATGAATTCATGGCATGATAAGTGGGACAAAAATAAAAAAGACTTCTGTGCTGATTTAAAAAAAAAATAGCAGCAATGTACTCAATTATATGCTTTATGTGTGTATGGTGTGTGTATATAAACTTATGAATGCTTATATACTAGTATAAGTGAAATGAATGACAATGATGATACAAGCGACAAGAGGGAGAAATTAGGATTATTTTGTTATTATTAGGTACTCACACTACCTGTGAAGTGGTACATAGTGTTATTTGAACGTGGATTTTGATCAGTTGTCAATGTGTATTGCAAACTCCGGGGCAATCATTAAGAAAAGTAAAAATTGCCTGGCCAGTATAGCTCAGTGGTTGAGCATCGACCTATGAACCAGGAGGTCAAGGTTCGATTCCCTGGTCCAGGCACATGCCCAGGTTACAGGTTCTTTTTAGAGATGAAAATGTTCTGGGACTTGTGGTGATGGTTGCACAACCTAGTGAATATACTAAAACTGCTAGATCATATACTGTAAAATGGTGAATTTTATGGTATGAGAATTATATCTCAATAAAAATAAAGTTGCAGTCACTTTCTCCAGTATTTTTGAGGGTTGTGAATGATTACTTCCCAAGGTAAACCTACAAAAGCCCTTTAAACCTCTTACATAGAGGAAATACTATACATGAGCTATAAAGCCTTGTCCATAAATCTGCTTCAGGAATCTATCCAGTACATTCTAATGCCTTACTCTGTTTTGACTTGCCTCTATCCCAGCCAACTCCAGGATTCCTGGCTGCACTGAAACACCGCTCCCTCTGGCCTGCTGTCTTGGTTCTGACTCCTCAGGCAGCCTGCTCTCCTGGACTGCCAGACCCTTCCTGAAACACTCAGTCACACTGCCTTCCCTCCCTAACTGCCAGGCCCTAGTGAATTCAAAATTTTGATAGTCACCCTCCTCTACATTAGCAAATCTTCTCTTCCCATGATTCACCTTGCTTTTCCCACGTACCCTGATCCCAGCAGGCCTATGGAGGCCTTCTCTGTGCTAACCCATGATCTGACTCAACCCTTCAGTCCCTGCCTCTCCTCCATCTCCCTGTGGTTTCCTCTCCCAGCCACTCACTTGGACAGGACACTACTCTGTTCCCACAAAGATACTGACCATGAGACTGTAAGTTCACAATGGTACATTCATAAATATGGGGCATTTTCCTCTCAGTGTGCACTGTTTATCTGATTTACTAGTAGCCCCAAACCTAAAAAGGTTATTCAACTTCACATAGAAAGTACAATCATCCCTAGACATTTTTGCTCAGTGGATAAGAGTGTTGGACTATGGACTAAAGCAGCGGTTCTCAACCTGTGGGTCACGACCCCTGAAAATACATCCTGCATATCAGATATTTACATTACAATTCATAACAGTAGCAAAATTACAGTTATGAAGTAGCAACAAAAATAATTTTATGGTTGGGGGTCACCACAACATGAGGAACTGTATTAAAGGGTTGCGGCATTAGGAAGGTTGAGAACCACTAAAGGGTTATGGGTTTGATTCCAGTCAAGGGCATGTACCTCGATTGCATGCTCATCCCTAGCCTGGTCAGGGTGTGTGCGGGAGGCAATCAATTGATGTATCTCTTTCACATGATGTTTCTCTCTGTTTTCCCTCCCCCTCCCGCCCCGACTTCCACTCTCTCTAAAAATCAATGAAGAAATATCTTCAGGTGAGGATTAACAAAAAAAAAGAAAGAAAGAAAGTATAATCAGAAAGGACTGATTCTTAGAGGTTTTATATAGCCTAAAAGTTAGTGGTGGCAGATGGTAGCATGGTTAAATCTTTCTACAGATTCAGCAGAAGTCTACTGAGCGTGGCAGAACAGGTTAAGTGCACAGACCTCCTCTAAACTATCCTCCAGGGAATCCCCTGGGGTCCCCTGGATGTGATAGGGCATCTACAGAAGACATAGAAATGATAAGCAGGTGAGGTTCTAGGACATCAGTCTTGCATTAACTAGAGTAACTTTTTTTATGAATTATATGTATGGGGTTCAAACAAGATTTTGTTCAACAGCAAAAAAGTTTTTCTAAAAAAACAGTTTAAAATCTTTTTGTTTTAAGCCAATCAAGGAAAACACTCCCTAGAGAGCTCATCTAACATGAACTTTTGGGTTCTGGATGTCTCAAAATATTTACATGAGCTAATATTGTCATCTAAGATTTATGACAGTAATAAGGATCCACTCCCTAAACATATCAAGAATATATCTCTCCTGTCCACAAGATAGAAAATGGAGGAATGGGGGGGCGGGGGAGAGAATAGAGTTTACTTGATCATTTACCTACTTTCTTTCCTTCCCTAGATTTAGATCTTTAGATATGTAATCTGAAACCCCAAAGAGAACAGATCTGGTCTTCTTTCCCAACTATTCATTACATCTTGAATACAGTTGTCCACTGAGAACAATTCTTTCAAGCATGATCTGAACAACCACAATGTGCAGGCCTATGCCGGAAACATGGAGCCCCTGCCATCACGGAGCAGGTATATAAACAAGTAATTACAATTACAGGCCATCCATCAGCTATGTTAAGAGCCTGTCCATGACATCCTAAGGTCACAGGAAGGAAATAACCTGCTGAAGAGTCATCTACCAACTAACCAAAAGTTAAATGCTTATCAACATTAATTAGAATAAAGAGAGAAGTTTAAAAAGTATATGTATTCGTTTACACATATTTGCTGTGTTCGTATTATGTTTAAAGCAGTAAGCAAAGGCTGTTGGAAACCCAGAGGCACATTAGAAATCGCACCAGCTCTCAAGAAGCTTAAAGTCTAGTGTGAAGATATCTAAGACACTTACAAATTACTATGCTTTATGTGATAAGTGTTATTATCTAAATATTTCCCTGAATCCTGACTTTTCCATGTTTCTTCCTGGTATCATAACATAAAAGATAAATTGCCTTTCCATAAAGTTCAAATGTGGCATTATGATGGCCAATTCAAATTATATCTACTCTCTTTCCTCCTTCTCCTCTCTCTCTCCTCCATCATTACACACTAGTCATTATCTGCATTCATTTATTTATGAAATCAGAATTTACTGAGCACTGCTTATGTTAAAAACATGGGGTAGAAGCCACAATGAACACAAATGACATAAATAAAAGGTAATTTTGCATTAATAATAATAATAATCATGATAATAAGCACTTTCACATTCTTTAATTCATTCACTCTTCACCCAACCTTTGGAGAAAGACAGATTATCTTACTTTATAGATGAGGAAACTGACATCAGAAGTTATGTGATTTTGAGGAGAACCAAGATGGCGGCATAGATAAACACCTATACTTGCTGCCTCTCACAACCACATCAAAATTACAACTAAAAGGCAGAACAACTACCACCCAGAACCGCGGGAAAGCTGGCTGAGTGGAAGTTCCACAACTAGAGAGGTGAAGAAAGCGCATTGAGACTGGTAAGAGGTGCAGAGGCATGGAAAGTGCTGGCACCTGGATGTGCTGCTCTTTTAATCAGGAGGGAGATACAAGCTCCCGCTTGCTCTGAACTCCAGTTCCGGGTGAGATTCTGGGGGACCCAGACACATACGGGGAGAAACTGGACTGTCTGGCATCGGAACAGGATCGCGAGGGCGGCTTTCTCCCAGAGGTGTTCGCAGCGACCATTGTTCCTGCACGGGGCACAGGACGTGGAGACCCGGGGACCTCTCCTGTGCAGGGCTGACTGGTAGCCACTGCTGTTTGCTCCACCCTGGTGATTCCCAGAGACCCCACCCAATTTACAACCCCACCCAAGCTGTGCGCATCGGCTTTTGATATGAATGGCCTGTCCTTTT
>NW_005367108.1:1236337-1261269 GCF_000412655.1 Myotis brandtii | reverse complement strand
TACTTTACCCAGCAAAGCTATCATTCAGAATTGAAGGTCAGATAAAGAGCTTCACAGACAAGAAAAGGCTAAGGAGTTCAGCACCACCAAACCAGTATTATATGAAGGGTATTCTGGTATTCTTTACGAAGAGGAAGAAGAAGAAAAAGGTAAAGATAAAAATTATGAACAACAAAGTGACAACATCTATCAACATATCAACAAGTGAATCTATAAATCAAGTGAATAAAAAATCCGACGAAAAGAATAAACAGGTGAATAAAATAGAATCAGGGGCATAGAAAGGGAGTGGACTGATGCCTAGAGTGGGGTGGGGACCGGGTGGAGGGGAGCAATGGGGGGGGAAAAAGAGGAACATCTGTAATAACCTGAACAATAAAGATTAAAAAAAAAAAGTTATGTGATTTTTCCAGACCATCAGACATATATCCAGAGAACAGAAAATTGAAGCAGTTATTCCACATTCCATTATTTAATCAATTCAGGAAGATGGAAAGAATACAGGTGGCCCAGACATCCCAATACTAGTATCTATTTAACAATCCCTCTGAATGGTTAATAGGTACCTCAAATTCAAGTTTGCCAAACCCAAACTTTTTATTTTTCTCAAAAAAAAAGCCCATTCTTCTTCCAGCCTCCATTAAATGGTAGCACTAAACACTCAATTGCTCAACCTGAAAATCCAAGAGGCATCTTTGATTCATCCCTCATCACCTACTAGAAAGAAAAGAGACAGATAATATCAAGCGTTGGCGAGGATGCTAAAAACTGAAACCCTCATAAATTGCTGGTGGGAATGTAAAACAGTAAACAGTTTGGTAGTTTCTTTAAAAGTTCAACTTATACTTACCATAGAAGCCATAAATTTCCATCCCTAAGTCTACCTGTGAGAAAATACATGTCCACACAAAGACTTGCACAAGAACTTTCATCAAAGAATTATCCTTAATAGACAAAAACTGGAAACAATCCCAAAACCCACCACATGGTGAATGGATAAACAATATGTGGTCCATCAATAGCTACTATGCAATAAAAAAGCACAAATTACTAAAAGGGAGGGTGATAAGTAGAATAACTAATATTTATTTAGTACTCACTATGTGCCAGACATTGTTTTAAACACTTCTCATTTTATTTCATTTAATCCTGATAATATCTTTCTCATAAGGATATTATCAACCCATTTTTTAGGCTAGGAAACTGAGGCATACAGAGTTTAACTAACTTGCCCAAGATCATATAGTTCATAAATGGCAGAGCTGGCACAGAACCCAGGCAGTCTGCCTCCAGTCTGTGCACCTAACTGCTGCAATCGAGCTGCTTCTCATGTGAAATGATATTTCAGGAAGATTTATCAGGTTGTAAACTATTTGCTGAACTAAAGGAAGGAGCAGAGAAACTACTGGAATCACATCCTAGGGGGCCAGCTGGGCCTGGAGGGTTGAGAGCCATTTGCTGCAGGCAGCAGAGGGCAGCAAAGGGCTGTGGAGCAATTGCTGGGCCCCTGCCCAGATTTCCAGCCAGCTGGCTTCCAGTGGAGAAGGGGAACCGGAAGGGACAAGGTAAGTCAGAGATGAGAAGCCTACCCCTGAAGAGAAGGGCTGGGAACAACACTGTCCTTAGGGGCCAGAAGACTTAGATCCCGGAAGTGGGGAGGAGCCTGGAGAGAAGTCAGAGGTGCTCCATTCCTGGGTGGCCACCCAAGATCCTCTTAGAATCTGATAATGCCCAACTTCTTTCACATTTCACTTCCAAAACAAAATATTAATATCATGACCTATTTTTTTATTTGGAAATGGACTTCAGGTCTTTTAAGAGTACAAAATTTGGCTTTACCTTGGCCTAGACCTCCTCTTTTAAATTCAAAATATTCATTTAGGACTGGTATCTAATTCTCATAGAACAGTGATGGCGAACCTATGACATGCGTGTCAGAGGTGACACGCGAACTCATTTTTTTGGTTGATTTTTCTTTGTTAAATGGCATTTAAATATATAAAATAAATATCAAAAATATAAGTCTTTGTTTTACTATGGTTGCAAATATCAAAAAATTTCTATATGTGACACGGCACCAGAGTTAAGTTAGGGTTTTTCAAAATGCTGACACGCCGAGCTCAAAAGGTTCGCCATCACTGTCATAGAAGATGTTTTAAAATTAAGAAACACATTCAAATGTCATTCCAAGCTTCTGACAGGCCTGAAACATCTTGAATACAGATACCATTAATCCACAAACATCAAAATTGTTTTATTACCTGAAATCTTCCTAAATTGTTGTTTGGGGGAAAAAATAGGTTAACAGATAAAACTGTCAGAATAAGGAAAAAAGAAAACCCTCTCAAAGAAAATGTCCTATGCATGCTTTTAAAAGAAAGTCTCAAAAATTAAAAACAAAAAAACTGCTCTGGACTGCCCAATCTGATGCTTAACTCAGGCTTCCTTAAATAAGCAGAACAAGTAGACATTGTAGGTTTGTGATTTACTCTCAGAAAATGGGATGTCTTATTTCCCAGGAGAAAAGCTTTAAGAGCATCAATAGATTCCTCTGGATATCAAATATTTCTCCATTAGTGTGAGTAAATTATATTTAGATAAAAATCAGGTGAATTAGATTTCCCTTTAAAATACCCATGAGATTTTAAAAATACAAATGTGTCACACATCCAAAAATAATATTTTATCCTAAAACCTCCATAGGAATGTCTCCCCGTTAAAATAATTAGCCAGAAAACAAAACTAAACTGAGTTTTAGATGTATTAAGTTCAAAATAACGTATTAAAATTAGATTGTCATTTGCTAATACTAAAATGAAATTTATAATCTTTGATATCCTTTTTAAATCTCTGGAAATACGCCTTTACATTTTTGTTTTTAATCTAGAAAAAAAATGTATCTGAATTAGTGATAAGTTGGATAGGTGCCCAAGTTTTATTTAAATGCTACATACACAATGAAGAATATAAATAAACTTAAGTGTTTCCAAATTCTTGAGAAATTCACCCCTTTGTTCAAGGCCACAAGTTCATGGCTCAATTATTCTCATCTGTGTTATTTTTGTCTTCCTAACTAAACTATAAACTTAAGAGAAGAAATTATTAACTCTTTTAATCATTAGTTTCACACTGAGCACATCTATTTGTTCAGTAGCTATGTACTGAATAACTGTTATATAATGTTCAAAGGTAACTGCTCCAGGAATAAGATAATGAAGCATAAATAGTCTTTGCCCTCAAAGATGTTAGTGCCTAGTGGAGGTGGGGGGATAAAATGTATACATGTGACAAGACTAAGGGAGTCACAAATACCCCTTAGTGCAGTGGTTCTCAATCTTCTGGCCCTTTAAATACAGTTCCTCATGTTGTGACCCAACCATAAAATTATTTTCGTTGCTACTTCATAACTGTAATGTTGCTACTGTTATGAATCATAATGTAAATATCTGATATGCAGGATGGTCTTAGGAGACCCCTGTGAAAGGGTTGTTCGACCGCCAAAGGGGTCTCGACCCGCAGGTTGAGAACCGCTGCCTTAGCACATAGATATCAGCTAGAACCCATGTCAACAAGAAGTCTAGATCCATTCTATGTGAGAAAAGATTTTAATTTTCTTAGAAAAGAGGAAGAGGAGGGTGGCAGGTGAGTGCAGTCTGAGAGGTGCAAGGCCTTGTTTGTCCTGCATGTTGGGAAGGGCCTCGGAGAAAGCATGAATGGAAGGGTGGCCAAAAGGTGCTTGGGATCAGGAGTATCTGAGGAAGGAGTTTCACCTCTTTTTGTACCATACGCAGGCAGTCCCTCCTCCATCACTCCTGCCCCAATCTTCAGTAAAATCTAGAACATTCTCACTCATGTTATGATAAATATAATGGTAAAGGAGTCAATTCAGTGTGAAAAAGAGATAGTATCTGCAGCACAGGAACCTAGAGGCAAAGGTAACCAAGAAAACATAGGCAACACACACACACACACACACACACACACAGAGATACACATACAATTTAGATAAATCTTAAGGATAGCTTAGCTTTGGACTTCCACAGTTTGGAACTGAGGTTTCAGCCAAGAACGGGAGGTCAGCTGTGCTAGGTTCAGACCACCAAAGGAGTGCCAGATGAGTCCACATGGCCTCACTAACACTGGCCATGTGTTTTACTAGTTCTCACATGATGCTTCCTGGTCAACCCCTTCCTGGCGGTGATCTGGGATTGCCTTCAGACTGGATCTTGTGTGCAACCCCGACTGGGTCTGCCCCAGCCTGCTGTGCCAACCTGGTGTCTGCCCCTAGCCCTCCCCAGCACTACTTCTGATGTAATCTGTGTTGTGACATCTTGCCCCAGCATTGCCCCAGCATGCAACCTCAACCTGCCTCCGCGTTCCGTTCACTATTTCTTTCTAGACTGACAGTTTACAGGACTATGACTGGCTACATGGCCGCTGTGGAAGACCTGGTGCACAGTAACTGGGGGAGACTAGTCTTTGGAAGGGAAAGCTGTAGACAACTTTCACCTTTAGGAGACAGAGTCGGAGGCTGAGGCAGAACCAAGAGACTGCAAAGAAAAAGGAGGTTCCTGTGTAGCCCATGTGGAAAGGACTTTGCTCGCTGAGGACACCACAGCATGGTCCTACTTCTAAATTGCCTGTGGGTTTGCTTCAACTGTACTTTCCAATTTTTAGATATAGAAAAAGAAGTTGGTCTCTAAGAAATTTCAAGAAGAAAATCCGATTTTAAAAAAACTGTAAGAAGTCATCCCACGGAAATGAAATAATAATGAGGAAAGATAAAGTTAGTTCAGAGGCAGAGAGATGGATTCATGGTTGCCAAAGTAACTTCCTCCAGATTGAGAAAGAGACTACCAGGAAAAGTGGTAACTGTATTGCAACCATGCTGCACGCCTCCATTTTCTTTCTCTTTCTCTGCCTTTTCAAGTGGAAAAAAAGAATAAGAGAAGAAAAGAAAGAAGAAATAAAAGCAAGTGTGACCATGCAAGAAAGATGCAGGGCTTAGAGTTAGAGTTAATAAGCTTCTGAGGAAAGAAGATTAATTCTGAAGGGAATAGAGGAAGTGTTAAGCATAATACAAAGAAAGCACTTAAAATCATTGTGTGAATGGAAAAAGAACCTCCAGGGACTTTGCTTTTAAGCACTTTTAATATAAATTCAAGGGCAGCCAGAGAAGGTAAGTGAATTATACAAAGTTGCACAGCAAATCAGTAGCACAGCCAAAGCCCAAAACTGGCCCGGCCACACTCAGCAGTCATTCCACAGTCCATAGTGGCTTAGTGGCTTCTCACCTTGGTTTTGCTGAGCTTAACAAGACTGGCTATAGGGGCAAAGTTCTAAGTGGCTTATGGGGTCTGCTACATAGGCCAGTGATGGCGAACCTATGACACGCGTGTCAGAGGTGACATGAGAACTCATTTTTTTGGTTGATTTTTCTTTGTTAAATGGCATTTAAATATATAAAATAAATATCAAAAATGTAAGTCTTTGTTTTACTATGGTTGCAAATATCAAAAAATTTCTATATGTGACATGGCACCAGAGTTAAGTTAGGGTTTTTCAAAATGCTGACACGCCGAGCTCAAAAGGTTCGCCATCACTGACATAGGCCATGAACCCTGTGATTATTAACTTCTGAAATGCCAAATACAGAAGACTAGTAAAAATGTACCTCGAAGTAGGGAAAAAAGGGGCAAGCTTTTATCATGTAACACTTGATAATAGTTGGGTTTAATAACAAAGCTGTTAGTTTATACAAGGAGCTTGCATATCTGTAAATGTTATCACTTCTAGTGAGGAATGCCATCATTGGTGACGATACTTTAATAGAGAGCTTTATTTTGCTAGAACAAAGAAACATAAGTGTCACATCATATTGCTGAACCAGGTTCTACCACTCTCCTGGTTCTTGCAACCTAAATGTTTACGTATCATGTGCTTGGAGGAAAACGCTCATGGGCGAGGCCCTGGAGAAGCAAATCCACAGCCTCCAGGGCACTGTCATGGGGTGGGCTTCCTGGCGATGCAAGCAGGCAGGAATCCCCACCAGTGATGGGTGAAAACTGGATGTCTATGCCTGTAGCCCTATCTGTCACAGCCTTCTAAATGTGGTTCTTGTGGAAAGCTAGTTAGAGATCACTGGCTTGAAACGGACACTTTCCATTTATTTTCCATTAAAGCCAAATCCAGATTCAAGGGTAAGAAAGGAAGCCACCTTTGGTTACAAATGACAAAATCCAACTTGAACTGGGAGGGAGGGAGGGTGGGAGGGTAGAGAGGGAGTGAAGAGAGAGAGGAAAGACCAGAGATGGAGAGAGAAACAGAGACACACACGGAGAACTTGGTTTTGGTTTCAAGGATTTCAGGGATTGGAATGAAACTGAAGCTGCAGGGAGGGCAGGAAGGTACTTAGGTCTCAAAGCAAACAGTGAGAACCTGAATGCAACCAGGACTCTACCACCTCTACCTTCTTGAGGGTGGACCTTCCTTCTCTCCTGGTGAAAACAGACCTTCTCCAGAGAAGCAACTCCAGAGCAGCTACAGGTCCTGTCAGCTCCAGTCACAGCTCCTGTCTCCAAAGAGGCCCCAAGCCCTGGGAGGGACACTCGACTCAGAAGGGTCAGATCCCAATTCAGGTAATGGTAATGCCGCAATGCCGGGGGCAGTCACAATAGAAAGTCGGGCTCTTGCAGGAGCCATGGGAATGGGGCTGACGCAGCTCCCAGACAATCCCCGGTGAGCACACAGCACCCACCCATCTCTAGCACACAAGTGCCAGGTCTGTATGTGAGCATGTGCCTGCACAAACTGCCCATACACATAACCTCTCATACTTCAGCTTCCACTCTTGTCTCCAATGTGGCTTATTACATGTGTTATTAAGTTGGCTAAGAAGGGGAGGAAAAGGGGGAAATAGGAGGAGAAGGAGGAAGATGAAGAGGAGGGAGAGAGAAGGGGGAGGGGAGGAACAAAAAGGAAGTTTTGAAACTGCAGAGACATCTTCATTCCATTCACCTCTCCCCCCCGCCAAAAAAAAAAAAAACAGTTATGAAAAACAGTTAATTTTTCCCATGTTGGCTTTGTAAATCAGTTCTAAATCAAAAAACTATTTTGTGCATTTAATTTCCTATGCTGCAGTTCTTGACAAAAACTGGTTGGGCTTACATCCCAAAGCCTTCAAAGAATGAAACATAAAAGTGAAAAAATTTAGACAACACACAGCAGTAAGCTGTCCCCTAAACGTCCCCATTGGACACATCATACTGCAAAAGAAACATTCTGGGCATCTGCCAGGAGCCAGGTATCATGCTAGGCGCTCTCTCCATTATCTCATCTGTTCCCAGAAACAGCCATTTGAGGCAGGTGCCACTGTTTCCGTTTTACAAATGAAAAAACCCAAGCAAATCTGTTCAAGGTCACGCAGCTGGTAAGCATATGAAGTGAAGTTCAGAGTCACGGTCCGGACATGAAATGCCTGTGCTTTCCACCAAAGCAACTTGTCCCTCACTAGAGAATACAAATCTGAATGCTACCTATTTATATTGAGGTGGCAAACATCTACCTATGGTCTTGAAAGGTCCTGTAGAGAGAGATAATAACCAGGCATTCATTTCCCAGCATCATACACTGCAGCACAAATGAGTTTCCATATCTTGTTATTAAGTCAAGAGAGGAAAGCGGTACCTTCGGGAGAAAAATATGAATGATACTAAAGGAATGCAGCAAACTCAATAAATCCAGAGACTAATATGCTATGTGATCTCTGCAGTAGTTATGCTGGCACTGATAACCTTACAAAAGTTCTTGGTGGAACTTGTTAAATCATAAAATCATCTCTTGATTCTAGAACATAAAACAATGTCTTTTTTTTATGTAAACACAACCTTGGGGAAACTACAGATAACTGCGGATCTTTTTAAGATATTTTCTTCTGTCACACTGGGAACCATTTCCTTCACTCACCAATATTTTTACATATTTGTAGAAAGACTTCCATAAATATTAAACACATATGGTAATAGAGCAGCTAAGAGCTCAGATCTCCTCTAATAACTACGTATTTGGAAAGTCAGCCACTGGGCTCACACAAGCAGTCATAAACAAATTTCTAAAAATGGACAGTTTGTGCTGGAAGGTACGATAAAAACAGAATATCCATTTAAGATTCATTAATATTAATACCTATTGACCTGCACCATACTAAAAGCATTTTATTGAGCTGACAACTTCCAAACATAATATGACACAGTATAAGCTCAATATTTTTTCATTCACTTAACAAATAATTATTATATAACATAAATATACATAGGCATGAGGGATACAAATAAGTAAATAAACCCTCACTAAACTTGAAATGCAGTTATAGAGAAAATATATACATATATTAAAGTTAAATCACTACTATAAGTCTAAACGATAATAAGATAACAATACAAATGTCTTCAAACAATATGCTTGCATGCCAAATGAGTAGTAAAGAAAAGACATGCTACAAATTTATAAGAGAGGAGGGTCAAAATGGGTTGGAGAGTAAGAGAAGACATCACTGAGTAAGGAGGGCTAACTAAGTAAAAGGAAGCGAGCAAAGAGAAGAAAAGGAGGTTTTATAAGTAAAGGCATGTTCTAGAGAGAGTCGATCTAGCAAGCAAAACAAAATGTGTATGTAGAGATGCAGGACATAATTTCTCCACCTATTAATATTCAATAAGCACAAAACCACAATGGTTTGTTTTCCTTGCAGTGTTCAAACGAGCATATTTACTTATTTCCAACTTAAGGACTCAGCCCATCACTTATCCAGCTCCTCATCTTCTACCAAAGCAACAAATTTGTCAAAGCTAAAGTCTTTAAAACTCCCTTAGAAAAAAAAAATATGATTAAACCAACTTAAGGACTCAGCCCATCACTTATCCAGCTCCTAATCTTCCACCAAAGCAACAAATTTGTCAAAGCTAGTCCTTAAAACTCCCTTAGAAAAACAAAATGTGATAAATAAGTACAGTGTAAAGAGTCCTCAAGTTTAGATTGCAGCACTCCACTGGACCCTTTAGAGATTACTAAAGTCGTGTATCTGACATCATGCAAACATTCTGAAACACAGCAATGCAGACAACAGTAAAAGTCAGGGAATCCAGGTAAGAAAGAAGGTTCAGGCTATGAAGTAAATGCAATGCAAGTAATTTGTACAGGTTGTGTCAAGGTAAGGAGTTAACAGTAGTTATAAGGCTAAAAACTACCCAAAATACTACTGCTGATAGAAATACAGACATGTCAGAGTAGGAAGGGCCTTTGGAAGTGAGCCAGACCTACACACATCCATACTCTGCTTTCTTTGGAGGCAGGCACCAGGCAACAACTCAGGGTCTAGGTCAGGGGTGGGCAACCCCTGGCACACGTGCCAAACATGGCATGCCAGTAACCTTTGTTGGCACGCAAAACCCCTCTTATAATCTTCCATTTACAATTTTTTAATATCGACTTTTTTATTTTTCAGATAAATTCAGTGTAGGTGCATCTTAGATAAATAAATAATTTTACATAACAAGTTATCTTAAAGACCATAGACATGGATTGATGAGAGAGGGGAAGAGCAATTTCTATGCCTCTGCCTTAACTCTCCCTGCCTTCCTAGATCTGACCAGTGTTTTGGTTTCATCCACATATGCTTGTGAATCTTTGTTCTCAGTGATGAATTTTGTTAAGTCTCGTAATAGGAGTAGCCTGACGGATGAAAGTAGTAGCTCGTGCATATCTCTGAAGGTCACGAAATATAAACCTGATGTAAAATCTCTGTCATCAGTGATGCAGCAGCAAAAGTCCCACTGATAATATCAAACGGAGTCATAAAGTTTTCTGTCGGACTATCAGTGTACATGTATACATTAAAAAATAAATGTATTTTTCATCATCATATACTGTGTTTTTGTCGCTCGAATGAATTTTATTATTTCTTCAAGTTTCTTCACATACGTACACCTTAAGAGATATCAAGTAGGCGTAACATGTTCTCAAAAAATTAGGGTTGGCACACGGAAGAATTTTGAGTCAGAGATTTTGCTGGTTTTGGCACGCACTCACAAAAAGGTTGCCCACCCCTGGTCTAGGTCTTGGTCAACTGAATATGCAAATGCAGAGTGATTATGAGTTTGCAACCATCTTATGCTATCAAGAGACAGGAAGAACCCTGACCCCCTCCTCCCCCGCAAAAAGGCAAACTAAAAGAAAGACTTTGGAACTTGCTCTTCCAGAGCCAACATACCCATAAAGTTAAGCCTAGGCTTCAGCTCTTTAATGAATCTCCTTATTCTGAAAAAAAAAAATTGTGGGTTTTTAATGAACCCAAATGAAACCTCTTGGTTTGTATCTTATCCCTGGATATTCATATTTAAATTTATGTAGCTTATTCCTTAAATTGGATGTGTGTTTCCCAAAAGCTACTGCAGCAAACATACATCATCTTATTCATCCAACTCCTAATTTTCACCAGAAAATAATTATTCCCTTTTATTCCACTTTATTAACCCACAGAATTTCACAGTATAAGCATAAGAAAATAAAATGTTTTTAACTTCTTAAACCAAAAGTTATCTGCAAGGGGCTCCTCGAACCTCTTACATTCAGAGGCAGTTGGGTGCAGTTTCTACTCTTGGAGGGATGTGGCTCCCCAGCAACCAGAGACAGACTCTGCCTGAGCTCGCCTGTTATCAGGCCCAGTGCAGTCCTGTGTGGTAGACACAGTATAAGCATAAGAAAATAAAATGTTTTTAACTTCTTAAACCAAAAGTTATCTGCAAGGGGCTCCTCGAACCTCTTACATTCAGAGGCAGTTGGGTGCAGTTTCTACTCTTGGAGGGATGTGGCTCCCCAGCAACCAGAGACAGACTCTGCCTGAGCTCGCCTGTTATCAGGCCCAGTGCAGTCCTGTGTAGCAGGAGCTCTGAACGGCGCTTCATGCCAGTGCACACATCTCAGTGTGCGAGGAATGCTAAGTGGTTAGCGAGGAACTCCAGGGACCAGCAGGAGTAGCTGCAGAGAGCTTACTGCGAGATGACATAGCTCTTTATGAATTAGTTCTTAAGAAGAGATAAGGAAATGGAGGTTTTCAGCAATGTAGTGTTTTCTCGGGGGCTCAGTTTGACAGCTGGCTACTCCATTCTGCAAACTCTAACATGGTTTTCTTTTTATCTGCTAACTACAGCACATTCAAGATTTTTTACTTGAGGTTTCATTTTCTCCAGCTGGAAAGCTATGAATTCCCTCATAGTATTTCATTCTCATGAGACTTGCCTTTTGGGTAAAAATCTGTTAAAATATCAAATTTTTTTCAGTTGGCCAAAAAATCATTTTTGGCCTTATGTGAACAGTGCTTTTTAGTTTTTCATACTGTATTTGACCCAAGCAAACTATAAATTACTTAACTATAAACTACAAATTTGAAAAAAAAAAACAAAGGTAAAACATGGAAAAGTTACAGAGGAAAATTCATCTTACCATGGCAACATCTTCAAAAGAGTTTATTTTATATCCAACCTCTAGGAAGACATTCAATGTCTCTAAATTTTATTCTTCTTCTTCTTAATGTAATGATACTACATTCATCAAAACATACCATAACTCTGCATTTCTTCCAGTTTCAACTATTACCGGTCTTAGCTGTATTATAATGTAAATTTAATATACTTATTCAACAAGCTGGTGGATCAGAAATATACCATGCTGAGAAACACTGCAGGTATGCTCACATGAAATGATACAAAAGTCCTAAAAAATATAGGAACTATGTCCTCCTTTGTGAAGGGCAATAACCTTATTCAACCTTTTATAAGCAATCCAGTTTATAGAAGAGGTCCCAGCTGACCCATACAATATGACAATTCCTGCTCAAGATAAAATCAAGCATTTGGCATAACCTCTCTCTCTCTCTCTCTCTCACACACACACACACACACACACACACACACACACACACCAAGCCCAAAATAGAGTAGCCTAAGCCAATCCCAACATCACCAAACCAACCAAGACTTCATTTAGTTACAGTTTTGGCTGTCCCAGAGTGAAATCTTACACCAGTCAATCAGGAATTACTAGTACCTGATCAGCAATAGTTCGGTAATCTGCCTGATAGACCCCTAGATTACTATCAGGTAATCTACCTGATAGTTCCTAAGCAGTGGTTCTCAACCTTCCTAATGCCACGACCCTTTAATACAGTTCCTCATGTTGTGGTGACCCCCGACCATAAAATTATTTTCGTTGCTACTTCATAACTGTAATTTTGCTACTGTTATGAATCGTAATGTAAATATCTGATATGCAGGATGTATTTTCATTGTTCGCGACCCACAGGTTGAGAACCGCTGGGAGGGAGGTAACTTTGAGGTAACCAACCTGCTTTTTCTCCTATTATACCATAACTTCCTCATTCTCACTCCTTTCTTCCTAGAAAAGTCTTTCATTTTGTACAGCTGCTCAGAGCTCCTTTCTATCTACTAGACTGGATGCTGCCCAATTCTAATACATTTCTGTCCTATTAAGATCTTAAATTTTTAATATGCCTCAGTTTGTCTTTGAAGTCAAAGTAGTGAAGTATCTCACCAAATGGGAAGAACATTATGACAGGACATCCAGAGGAAGTTACCTGAAGACCAAGCCACTTAGCCATTGTAATCCAAAAATTCTGGCCATGCCAATTGGGCACTGTAACTAGGCTAGAAGTTCAGGAAACAAAGGAGAATAATAGCAATCACTGAACTCCAAATATATTAAAGCAACTCATCCTTCACCTCCCTAAGGAGACACATTGGGATGAAAGTGTAAAACAGGGCCCCAAAACCCTAGCTCCATCTCCAACCCTGAGAACAATCTAAGCTGAAACAGTCCCTAAAGGCAGCATGGAAGGGGAAGAGCTGAGTTTAGCCTCAAAAGGCCCAGGAAGTTTAAATGGGCTCTGAGGAGGACAGCAAGCATCCTGGGAGGAAGGAGCTAAGAGCAGGAGTAAGCCTCAGGAGTGGAAGCAGAGATCTGGAATACTGACATCAGCTGCAAGTTACAGAAAGTTTCTAACTCCAAAATGAACAGTGTCATCACACAGATCACACAGAGTTACCACTATTTCCTAAGCAGAGACAGAATGAAATCTGAGTTTTAAACAGACGTCTGAGAGTGGTGCTGACAATAGACTGGGGAAAATGAAGACTAGACCAAGGAAAGTGTGGTGGTTAATTTTGTGTATCAACCTGACTGGACTAAAGGATGTCCAGATAATACATTATTTCTAGCTGTGCCTGTGAAGGTGTTTCTGGAAGGGATTAGCATTTGAATAAGTTCACTAAATAAAGAACTTGGCTCCCACTAATGTTGGGGAACCTCATCCAACCTGATAAGATTAGAACAAAAAGGTGCATGAAGAATGAATTTACTCTCGGTGGCTGGAACAGCCATCTTCTCCTGCCCTTAGATACTCCTATTTCTCGGGCCTTAGGACTCAGACTGGGACTTATGTCATTGGCTACCTTCAGGTAGCACAGGAATCATACCACCAGCTTTCCTGGGCCTCGAGCTTACACATGGCAGATCTTGGACTTCTCAGCCTCTAATACTATATGGGCCAATCCTTCATAATAAATCTCTTTCTATATATCTACATATATTCTATTGGTTCTGTTCCTCTGGAGAATTCTGACTAATAGAGGGCAAAAACAATCAAGACTTTTGGGAAAAAGACATTAAATACAGAGGCAAGGATCACAGATGAATGTAGCTAAGGGTTAGGGAGAATTAGAAGCATATTAATGCCACTAGCAGAAATGGGGAAATTAAAATATGTATATAATGTTTTGTACAGAAAATAGTAAGTTTGGTCTTAGAACTAAATTTAGGGTTACAGCGGGACATACACAGCCTATAAATATTTGCAAATAGATATAGATTTCAGAAGCTATTCACTGACAAGAGTGGAAGGAAAGAAGCTAGTTTGCCATGAGAAGGGTAGAAAGAGAAAAGCAATAAAATAAGGACAAAGGAGGGGGTAACCCCAGCAAATGCCAATTCTACTTATCCAAAGATAAGGCCATTGTCAGAAACTCCCAACCTCTTACCATCTCTTGGCTTAAAATTTGATAAGGAGATAGATCCAAGTTAAAATGGTTGAACTGTCATATGATGACAAACCCATGCCCCACTAGAAATCTGATGTAATTAAAGCTCTGGGCAGCATGGCAGAAACTCAGCTCTGTTCAGCCAAGCCTGGGCTAATGCTCTGAACTATAAGAAGGAGAGGAAGTGGCAGGTAAGAGACTGCCATCATACAACAGGGTAGGCTGACACTCCATTCTTCAAATATGGCCCACTCCTTATCACATACATTTCCATTTGGCTGCAAAAATTCTTTCCAGCTCATAAAGTGTTCTGGTATGAAAGGAAAAACCAGTAACTTGGAAACCAGCACACAGTGGCAATCCCCAGGCCCCAAACTGTGGGAAGCCACCTATTGTCTTCACTAGCAGAGAAGTATTCCTTACTGATGAGATAGTCTGTCTGTTACTGGAAATTGCCTGCCTAAGGGCTATAGGTGTATCCCAAACTGAATAAAAGGATGGCAAGGCCTGAGCACAAGCAGAGTCCTTCCTCTTGCTTTGGGCTCCTGCCTCACCCCCCAACTTCCAAATTATTATTTCTTGTCTCGTCTCTGTCAATTGTGCGCAGCCCCTCTTCCAGAGCCCAAACCCTGAACCATGTGGGATGTGGGTCAATCACAACAAACGCCTACCTTTCCTGTTGTTGTAATGTACCCCGCGAATCACACAAGGATGCCTCAAGAAGTCGAATTAAGGAGTCACATTTATTTCAAATCCGGGACTACAGGGGGGCATTTTGCTCTCCAAATCGCGCAGTCCTTACATAGCCCCAACACCAGATTTATATAGGCAAAAATCACAAAGGTATTGATTACATCTCGGGGTTTGGAATGAGGAACCTGGTTTGCAAAAAGCAGTTTGTTACAGAAGCTAAATTGAGCCGATTAGTTATCTACCAATATTAATTATAGTTTCGGGTCTTGGGACCACTGAGTTGACAGAAATGCATTATCTGGAGCCATCAGGTCTTGGGACCACTAAGCAATGGAAACACATTATCTGGAGCCACTGAGGCAATTTAGAGTAATTGTGCAGTCCTGGCATCCAGGTACACAGGAATGTGTTTTCTAAAACCAGTATGACCACAACCAATGGGGTATTCAAATTACAATCAATAGGGTATTCAATTGAATGGGATAATTTATATAATTCAGAAAATCAAAATAACTTTTCTATTATTTTAGCAAGCAAATAATGACAGAAGCCAAGTCAGCAGGGTTAAAATATTAAACAGCAATTCCCACCAAGCATGGTTGCCACCATGCTTCACTGTCTTCCTCAATCCACCCTTCACAGACACACCCAGAAATAGTCAATATTTGTTGACTATTTATTGTGTGCCATAATATATAATATGTGTATGTTTATTATGCATGGTACTGTTCATAGGAACCACCTCTCAAAGAGCTCACAACAGAGTATGTTAGACTCATTCAACAAATATTTATGGTCAGCCTACTGTGTTCTAGGCACAAAGAATAAGTAGTTGTTAGTCTAGTTCTACATTTTCACAAAACATTAGATATTGTGATGCTCTCTGACAAACTGGGAATTTATGATGGAAGAAAGTTGAAATAATAGGATATAGAATCTATAACTTCCACTCATCACACATTGACACCTCAAAACCATCTTTTGCAGAATTCAGTCTTTCATACATCACCAGTTCAATGACTTTCACTGGCACAGGATGGCCGGGCCAGCCAGCTGCTGTGGCATGGGAAGGGGCCTGGCCATATGCCAAGATAGCACAGTGATGGGTAGCAGGCCTCTGGGGCCTATAAAGGGGTTAAACCAAGGAGCCTCTACTCTGGTCCTTGCTGAGGGCCTCAAGGAAACTGGCTCTCTTGGGGCTCATGACACAGCCTGATGCCTCCTTACCCAACCAGCCTCCCATTCCTCACTTCATCTGTCCTCACTCTCCTCCCTCCCAAACCTGAGTCAGGGGTACACTGTGACCTCTGGACTAAGGGTTGCAGGCCAAAGTCCTACATGGATTGTGCTGAGCAAAACACTCTTTCCCCACCACTGTTGCAAATTCCTAACTAGTCCCTGCTCAAAGATTTGAAGATGAGCAGCTTCCCATCATTCTGGCCAGTAGAAAAGTTTACCACTGGTCATAAGAGTGAGTAAGAGGAAAGTCTGAAATCAACACAAATCCATCACCACTAGTGGAAAAACAATTAAGAGTTCGTACCCCATGGACAAAAGGTCACCTATGTTAGCGTCTCTGTGTTACATTGGTCACACGATGGTCAGACAGGAAGACTACCAGTTTTGGACTTTGTTCTCAGGCATCGACCATACTAGTATGCTGGCTGATATCCACAAACCACATTGAGTGCTTGATGTAGGCAGCACCCTTTGTGAAGTGCTACAGACTAGAGGATAAAATAAATATCCAACACAGCCCAGCCCCTCCCTTCAAGGATTGAAACATGGCTCCTCCTCTGAACAACCATCTTCTGGGGAGCTCACCCTCGTATGGGGAAATAAGGTATAGATTTAATAAGCTGGGTAGCAACAAAACATCTAAGTAACAATGAAAGACCCAATAGAAAGATTCATAAAACAGTCCATAATTATTTGTCCAGTGGAAAAGAAAGGGCTCACTTAGGTCATAGAGAAAAGGGATGAGTTTATTGGAGAAATGAATTCAAACAGGGCAAGTTTTAAGGAAGGATACATGGAAAACACAATATTTTACCTAAGCAAGCATTTATTTAATAGTCACTTGTTGAATGATTAAATGAAAGGACTGGAGTGTGGAATCCTGGATAAAATCACTTGCGCAATTCCAGAAGCAGAACACTGAAACCAATGTGAGCCCACAGATGGGTTCTATATGGGCACTGTGGGAAGAAAGGCAGGGGAGTAAGGATTAGATCTGGGGAGGTATGGAATACCCTTATTCCAGGGACTTCAGGGAAACACCTGAGGGTCTGAACACGGGGCAAAATAAGGAGCTTTAGATATGATGCAAAGTAGAGAAATGATAGTTCTGTGTCCTACAATTTAGAAATTAATCACACATTGGGGGAAATTTTTCTAAAAGGGAAATTGTTTTCTGTCATTTTCTTTTAAAAGTCTATGTACATCACTGAAAATAAAATACACATAATGTCTTCTACAGAATAAAGGAAAGAATTTGTCCCCAAAGATCTTTTCTTTGTATAAATGATGCCACCACAATTGCTGCTTCAATAAAAATGAATATTTATGAAATGTAAAATGACTTGGATTAACTCATTCCAATTTCACCCTCTAAATTTAGATTTTTAAATCATGCCAAAATGGAGATTTTGATTACAAAAGCAAATTGAGGAAGAAAAAAAACTACTTGACAAGAAAAAGAGCAGAATTTCTTTTAAAAAATGAACTTGAAATAGGGCTGACAAATGATAGGTGGTCAATTTGACTTAAAAACAACAGCGAGAGATCATCTTCAAAGTGAAATTATTTAATTCAATAAAGCAGTCACATTACAAGAATCAAGTTATATAATTTAAAAAAAAAGAATCAAGTTATAAAATTTTAAAAAGGAAATAAAAAGTCTCCCATCCACCTTCAGCTCACTGCATAGCTCTCTCACAGGCTGTTTGTTTCTTAGCCATTATTTCAGTTTCTTTGTGCATACATATTATTATTTTCCTCCCTGTTCACACAAGTTAGCATGCTATAATGCCACTTTTCTGACCTTGCTTTTTTTACTTAACACATCTTGGCAATCTCTCCATACCCATTCATATAGAGTTTCCGTGTTCTTTCTTACAGCTGCATATTCCATTGTGAGGATGAACCATAATTTATTTAACTAGCCCCTGCTGATGGGCATTTGGGTTGTTTCCAATCTTTGGCTATTGCAAACAAGGCTGCAGTGAATAACCTGGTACAGTCATCTTTTGGCATGTGTGCAAGTGTATCTGTAGGATAAATTCCCAGAAATTGCATTCAGGGGTCAAAAGGTATATGCAATTAAATTTTTGATATATATTGCCAAATTGCCTTCCCTAAGAGTTGAGCCAATTTCCACTCTTGCCAGCATTATAAGAGAGTACCTTTTTCCTTAAGGCAACAGAGTGTATCATCAAAGTTCTGGATGTTTGCCAGTCTGAAAAATGAAAAATGGTATTTGCATTCTCCTCATTATGAGTGAAGTAGAGCATCTTTTTATATGTTTAAGAGCCAAATGTACTTCCTCTTCTGGAAACTGTTCATACCTTTGCCTATTTTTCTAATGGATGTTGGTGTTTTCTTATTATTTTCTAGGAGCTTCTTATATATTAGGGAGAATGGTCCTTCAACTATGATATGAGTTGCAAATACATAATCCAGTTTGTCTTTTGAACTTGCTTATGGTAATTTTGCCTGCAGAAAATTCTTATTTAGATATGATCTAATTTTTCAATCTTTTAAGTCCTCTGATTTTCAAGTCATGGTTAGAAAGGCTTTCCTCACACCAAGATTATAAAGAAATTCTCCCTTTCTCATATTTAAATTATTTCATTTTTTACATTTAACTAAATGGAAAAACAGTACAGTAGTTAACATCCCAAATGCTAAAACCAAATTGCCTACATTCATATCCCAGAGCCACCACTTATTAGCGATATGAGCATGGATAAGTCACCTAACCTTTATGGCCCTTAGTTTCCACATCTACACATGAGGAATAATAATAATTACTTTATGTTTACTAATCATTTTATATTAGTAAATATAAAGTAATTACTACAGTGCTTGGCATATAGTAGGCATTTAATAAGTATGAGCTATTATCATCACCTATCTTTTGGAACTTACCCTGTTTTAAGATGGAAAGTACAATCTTTTTTCTTCTATGGCTACCTAATTGTCCCAAAACCATTTACTGAATATTCCATCTTTTCCCCACTGATTTGAGACATCACCGTTTTCATATGCTACATTTCCATATGTATTTAAGAATTTCTGATCTTTCTTTTCTGCTCCATTGACCTAGCTATTAATGCACCAGTACCACACTGTTTGGAAGGGCTGGCTGTCCCTGTTTGTTCTTCCTTTAGTTACCATAACTATTCCTATTTATTTTCCCATATGAATTTTTTAATTAGTGTATCCAGTTCTAGAATGAAATAAAAATATCATTAGTATTTTTATTGAAACCACATTACCTTTATAAATTAACTTAGGGAAAACTGATACATATGTTTCCTGTTCAGTCTTCTATCCAAGGACCAGGTATGTCTTAACATTTGTTTATCTTTTTTTTTTTGCATCTTTCAGCAGTGTTTTAAAGTTTTCTTCACATAGGTCCTGCATATTTCTTGCCAAATTTACTCCTAAATTTTAACTTTTCTGGTTGCTATTATAAATGGGGTGTTTCTTCCATTATATCTCCTAACAAGTTGTTTATATAGAGTAAACCCATTGTTTTCTGTCTAGTAAGACTATATCCTGATACCTTACTAAATTCTCTTGGATTTTCCAGATATGTAATCCTATCAACTGCAAATGACGTTAATTTTGCCTTCTCTTTTCCAATATGTACATCTGTAATTGTCTTCTCTTGTCTGCATTGGCTAACACCTACAAAACATGTTAAATAATAACCAATTACCCAAAGTAGGCCTGGTCATGCTTTAGGCAGCCTTGAACAAATTACACATTTAAAAAGTTTAAAGGTTTGAATCTTAACTTCTTGCAAAGTAGAAATATACCAGGCCACAGTTTATAAAAGGATGGACATTTTAAGAACACAAAAAGGTAAGATTAAAGCTTAGTCAGCGGTTCTCAACCTGTGGGTCGCGACCCCTTTGGCGGTCAAACAACCCTTTCACAGGGGTCGCCTAAGACCATCCTGCATATCAGATATTTACATTACAATTCAAAACAGTAGCAACATTACAGTTATGAAGTAGCAACAAAAATAATTTTATGGTTGGGTCACAACATGAGGAACTATATTTAAAGGGCCAGAAGGTTGAGAACCACTGTCTTAGATGATAACCCTTAACAACAAAAGTATTTAGTAACAGTGCACACCTGCAACTAGGTTGAGCAAGAGTGGAACACCTCAATATTCTTTCTTGATTGAGACTCTAGTACAGTGGTTCCCAACCTTTTTTTGGCCATGCCCCACCTATGCATCTCTAAAATACTGATGCCCCCCTCCCATGACATATAATTCTTATTATTCAAAAAGTGAACTCTTATTCATGTGGAGGAAGCCTACAAGGCCATTAACTTGGTCTAAACAAGCTTCCAAAGAACATGGCATCCATGAAAGAGAAAAATAAAAGAATGAAAGGACAGTTGAAGTACTGAGTAAGAAATCACTAAGAAATTGTTTTAAAAAATAATAATAATATGAAATGATATAAAAATAACAAAGTTTCAAAACACATAATAGAGAACTGAAATGCATAAATATGTCACAATATATATTTATATACTGTATATATGGCCCCTAGAACCATAAGAAATGCAAAAAATTCACTTAATAACTCATTCTCGAATTGCCCCCCTTAAAAATCAAATTACTGTGAGGCGTGTGCTCCATGTTGGGAACCACTGCTCTAGTAGAAACCTCTAATGTTTCTCCATTAAGCACCATGTTAGCCTTTGGCTGAAATTGATACACTTTATCAAAGTTAAGGAAGTAGCTATCTCTGAGTGTTATCAAAAATGGTTGTTAAACTGGTCCAACAACTTTTCAGCATCTAGGGAGATAGTTACATCGTTTTTGTTTGTTTGTTTGATCAATTAAAGGACGAATTATATTAATAGATTTCCTAATATTAACCCATCCTTGCATTCTGAGACTAAGTCTCATTGCTGGAGCCTGTGTATTCATAGTTATATTACAGTTTTGCATCTATATTCATATATACAATTGTTCTGTAGTTTTATTTTGAGGCAATCTTTATCAATTTTGGTTTCAATGTTATACTTGCTTCTTTAAAACAATTTGACAATTCTTTCAGCATAAATAATATTGAAATTATCTGTCCTTTAAATATTTAGTGGAAGTCCCCTATAAAACTGTCTGGACATAATGCTTTGGGAGGAAGCAACTCTTTGACAATTTTTTTTTTTTTTAGAAAAATCAATCTGTTTAGATTTTCTACCTCTTTCTTGGGTCAGGTTGGGTTAATTGTATTTTCCTAAAAATTATCTACTCCATCCAAGTTTTCAAACTTACTTTCAAAGAGTTAAGCAAATAGTCTCTTATTATTCTTAACTTTTTTCTATTTCCATTATTCCCACTCAGTTCTTATCATGTGTATTTGTATATTCTTCCCTTTTTCCTTTATTAGCCTAGGCAATAGTTTATAAATTTTATTGTTGCCGTTTAATTATTTTTCAAAGAGCCACCTTTTGGATTACTTACATTGTTTTACTGTTTTTCTATTTATGTTTAAAGTTCTTAAACAAATATACCTTTAGCAGGTGTGCTACATCTCTTCCTCACCCCAAAAAGGCATCACAGCAATAAATGCAGTGAACACTAAGAATATAAAGGCAAGAAATAGATTAAATAGGCGTTATTAATGTTATCCTGAATATCTCCAAATCCCAAATACCTGGTCAATAAACCAGATTAGCAATGTTTCCAATATGAAGGGGGGAAAAGTGCCATATAAAGTAAAATCTGCGCTTTTACCATAATTAACTCATTGGAAATAAGATCAGTTTTAACTATAATAAACTTACATTTGAATAATGTAAGAGGTACTCTGGGGTTTTAATTATAAGCCTTCCACCTCCTGCCTATGTATAGCAATTAACTGCCCACCAATTTAGTTCAACAAGCATGAATCCCCCATTTTCTCTAGTCCCAAAGTTCTCTCAGTATTGCCGTGTAGCCAGACACTAAAACAGAGCAAAACCACCTCCATATATAAGATCAGACAAAGTCATGTGTGCCCTGCCAGCTAGCCAGTGCTATCCAGAACCCACCACTAACCTGAACAGAGTGTGCTTCAATTGAGGCAGTCAAGTTCAAGTTTAGTTTTAACTAATAACCCAAAGTAGGCCTACTCATGTTTTGGTTCATTTTCGATAGCCTTGGAGAAAGTAAACATTAAAGATGTTTAAGAGATTGAATCTTACCCTCTTGCAAAGTAGAAATCTACTGAGCCACAGTTTATAAAAAGGTGTAAGTTTTCTTAAACATACTAAAAAAGGTAGGATTAAAGCTGAGATGATAATCCTTTGCACCGAAAGTATTTGGTAATAGTGCACACCTCATAGTAGGCTGAGCCAAAGACATGCAACGGACAGGCCTTGTCTTCTAAAAATCAAAAGGTGATGCTTTTGTCACAGAACTTTTCAGAGTTCGGGTGAAAATGACAGACATAGACAGAGGTAATACAGATTAGTGAACAGCTGGGAAACAGATAGGAGGTTGGAATTGAGATTAATTTAACTTTCAGAACAATAATAAATCCGTAAGTTTCAAGCTTATAACCACCAAAACCTATCAAAGAGGTAACACTGCCCATTTCTGGGGCCAATTAGGACTTTCAGCACTCCATCAAGGCAGTAGTATCAGGAATGGAGACGAGATAGGCCACAATCCTATATAATAAAAGCCTCATGTGCAAATCAACCGAATGGTGGAACGATCAGTGGAATGACCAGTCTCTATGACAAGCACTGACCACCAGGAGGCAGATGCTCAATGCAGGAGCTGCCCCCAGGCCAGCCAAGGTGGGTGCCTTCCCCCGCCCCTCCCCCCCACACCTCCCGGCAGATCACCCTGCTGGTCTCTGCAGAGGGAGGCGACCAGCTGCAGCGGTGGGAGATGGGGCCAGTGAGCGGGCAGTGCCAGGCCGGTCAAGGGTGCCAGCAGGGGCCCCTAATTGCCCCGCTGGTCACCCCACAGATTGGCCCTGATCGCCAACCAGGCCTAGGGACCCTACCCATGCACGAATTTCATGCACTGGGCCTCTAGTCTAAAATGAAAATATTGGGGGGAGGGCATAGTTAGAATAGCTGAACAATAAGGACATAAGCATTGTAGGTTTGGCCCTACATCAACAAAAGCAGATGTACAAACAGCTATAAGAAAAGAGAGAAGAGCCTGGAGTAGAACCAGGTCCTGAGGTTCTGCAGAGTTATTATGTGGATATGAAAAAAAATCTTTGGCTGATTTCTATCATGTTGGTCAATCTTTTACCAAAAGTGTCATTTACACACCGGGAAACTGATTGGGAAGACTTTGGTTAACAAAAAACGTAACTAAATTTTGGCCAATCTTGATCTTGAACCAATTTGGAAATGTGATCAAGAGTTTTTGGGTTGTTTGTCTAGGAGGGCATATCAAAGACACTGTAGTGTGTTAAAAGGAAGTTCAGTACAAGCTAGGGAAGTGCAGCCTTGAGAAAGCATTGCCTTTACCGTAAATACCCATTTATGAATGCTGGTTTGCAAATTTGCAAAGAATTTATTTTTAAGACAAAGTTCAGATAATTGAGTCAAATATAGTTTAGATATAAAAAATAATCTAGATTTTTTTTCTTTCTTCCAAAACTCATTCTCTGAATTTGAGTTAAAAATAAAATAAACTTTTAGGACTGCCGATGAGTTGGAGGTGATGTGATGGCAGGCACAGGAAATAGAACTGCTAATGTAGGTAAATAAAAAAACAGGTCACGCAATCACTTTCCAAACTGCTTGACATCCAAAAACCTCTCTCTACCTTTTACAGTCTCATACTGAGTATTGTATATGATTCGCAGACCCTCACTATGACCTCCTCCTATAAATACTCACCAATTCTTTAAGGAAAAGGAAAATAGAAGAATTTCTGGGAAATTTCAAATGCAGAATCTATCTTGACATTGAGCAGTTTGTAAAATATTAATCATCACTATCCAACAGCTCTAAGGCAGTGGTTTATAAACTACGGGATGCATTAAAATCAGATGGAGGATTTAAAACACCAGTTGATAAGGCCGCACTTTGAGAAACACTGCGCCAAAGTAATCCTACTTAAATTATGGTGCTGGGGATGGTGGACCTGTGCTGTCTGCAAACTGCAAGGAGTCTACCACAGAAATGAGAATTAAGCTTTTAAAATTTGGGAGTAGTTTAACATTACTTGGCATCCAAGCACGCGATCACTTTTCTGGCATTTCACTTTTATTGTACTTTCCAAAAGCGTTGGTCTGAGATTGGAAACGTATTTTAAAGTTTGGGAAACTCAGCTCTGAAATAGACACCTCCGCAGGATTGATACACAAGTGCAGACTCGGGAGCACAGGGCCAGGGGCCGCTCCTACCAATTGGAGGAAACCAGGCAGTCTCGGAAGATAATGGAAGCCTGAGGATAATGCCTGCCACCAGGACTCTGGACTGAAATACAATTTCAAAATTGCAGTTTCCATCGTTCTGTATCATGGCTTTGTTTCGAGTGACAAAAGAACACCGCACCATCACTGCAAAAGGCCAGCGTCCCAGAGCCGGTGCAAAGGAGAAAGGAAAGGATGCAGAGAAGCCCGGACTGCGGGCGCGCATACCCGAGAGAGAAAAGGCTGAAACGGGATCAGCGTTTGGAGCCGCTGGGAATCTGCGCTGTGTGTGTTTACACCAGCTCTCACGATTCCGTCCAAGCATTTTGTGTGTGCTTTTAGGGAGTAAGGGGCCAAACAAAGAAACAGATGCGACCCCTGCCTCCTCCCTTCCCTGCGCCACCCCGCGCCTGCGCAGACCCTAGCCTGAGCCCCAAGGAGTCCAGCCCACGGGTTTGTTCCGCGAGGGCGGAGGACGCGCCGCCACCGGGCACTTGCACGCATGCGCAGC
>NW_005367108.1:1221815-1236041 GCF_000412655.1 Myotis brandtii | reverse complement strand
CCGAGGGCGTGTTCTCTCCCCGAGAGGGTGCCGCGTCGCGTCCCGGGAGACAGCCGCGAGCTTTTCTGGCTCGGCTTCAGTACCCTGTCCAAGCTGGGAACAAGTGTATTAATGGCGGTACGAAGTACGTGAAGCGTCAGGGGCCAAAAAAATCTGCCCAGCCCTTGATTTTTCAGTTCGTCCCCATTTCACAACCTCCTTAGCAGTTGTTTGGCGTGACCAATAAGATACAAAACGACCTACCTTACAGACAAGTAGAATGTATGTCTATTTCCATTGCAGCCATTATGATTACCGAAAAGATGAGTATTTATCCAAAATGAAAACTAAAAGTTTCAAAAAGCTCAGAATAGGGGAGATAACTCAATATAATATCATACCTGTGTACACGCATGCATATGTATAAATATATTGATAAACCCATTTCACGGGGGCTGAGGGGACAAGTAGAGGAGCGAGGTACTAATGTCACCACTAAGGCAGCTTAGGTGGATGTGATGGTGCTGTTGGATCATTCTTGTTTCTCAAATCATAGGAGGTAACTTTTGTTCCTGTGACATTTTCAACCCAAAGCATAAGGTGGGTGGAGCCAGATGGGTGTCTTGGGTGTTCCATATGTGAAATTTGGGGTTTTACAGAAATGTTCTGCCGAAATGGGCAGATAATCTCAGATGAGGAAAGGAACTGCAGACTCGCACCCACAGAGATGTGGGAGTTTTGACCCCCCGCCCTTCCCCACCCCACGGGTTTATCTATCTCTCTGTTTTCGTGTGGTGTGGACTGTCATGTTAGGTGGACAGGGAGATTAGCCCTACTCTACTGTAGAATGTGGCCAAGCATGTAACATTAAACTTCGATTAAAGTGCTTATTTTATCATTCACAATTTCCTTTGGGCAATGTGCCTCAGTTTTTACTTTTGATTTATTTGTTTTTATTATGAGATTATACAAAGTAGGTTCTGTAGGCCTCTCTCAGAAACACTCCTGTCCCTTGCAGGCTCGTGAAGGCCTGGTTACTGCTAAGCATTTGTAAAAATAAGATCATTCCTCTATCAAAGAAAATACTCTGTGGGGATTTTTAAATTGCTGCCTTTTAATACATACTGATTTGCCTTTTCTGATTTAGTGGTTGGTTGTATGAAATTAAACATGTTAGAAACACTCAGCAGCTAAAAACTGAAGAATTTTTCATGTCAAGAAGTACTTATATAATGTTAAGTGGAAAAGCACAACAGATCTCAAGTATGTGCATCTGTGCGATGTGGTATATATAAAAATGCATACACCTCCACTTGTACACCCACTGAAGAAAGACTAGAAAAAATGTAAATGGTGTTTACAGTTTTGCTGTTGTTCAAAGTAATGGTCTACTGATTTTCACTTTTTTTAAACCTCTGTTTTAAAATGTTCTACAGTGTTATAGTGTTCTCAAGTGTTCCAATGGCTGTTACTTATTATAAAAATAAACATTTTTAAAGTAGAATACCTTACTTTACTTCAAAGCTTTTTTCAAAAATCAGAACAGTTTTTACATTTACCAGAATAGTTGTAAGAAGTTACATTGAGTTTTGCTTGTTTCTTGAGGAGAGATTTAAATATTTCTGCCTTCAATAATACCATTTTCACCACTAGTACTTCCTTTTCTTCAGACTTTCCTAATCCCTTCTGAGCTTCACTCTGAGAGGGCCTTCTTTTGTACCCATTGGGCATACACTGCTTTGATTTTTCTCTTTTGAAATTTGTTTTCCAACAAATTCTAACAGTGTATGTTCTTTAGGATGCAGTCTAAGCACCATCTTTGGTATAACAAAGACCCAAAATACGGCAGTTTAAACAAAATAGAAGTTTATTTCTTATGTAACAATCTAGAAATAGGTAGTTCAGTGCTAAGCCGGACCATGTCTTTCCTTCCATAATATCTCATACTGGATTGGCTCACAATAAATACTCAGTGGCTATGGAATTGGTTTCATTGGGCCAGAACCCTAACTTTGATTAGTAAAAGTTTCTTTTCCATTTGTTCAAGGTTCTACTTGCCCCTTGGAAACAAGAGCATTTTATACTCGACCCCAAAACAAAGCCTAGATTTTAGTTGAGATGCAGATTAGGTTGTTTTAACAAAGGTACTGTATCTGAAACAAGACAGTTCTGTTTTTTCTCTCCCATACTAGTCCAGCGGTAGGTGGTCCAATGCTGGTAGGGCAGCATTGCTGTCCTCATACATGACCTCCATGCCAGAACCTGCCGTCACCTCTGTATCTTAGCCCAGCAAAAAGGCAGAAAGGAAAGAGTGCACATTTCAATGCTCCTAAGAGTGCATCCCAGAGGTAAGATACATAATTTCTATTCGTTCTACTGATCTGATGAGAGACATGCTCATAAACAGATGTGATCTAACTGTTGTGAAGGTGAGAGATGAAGTTGTCTAGCTGGGCAACCACAGAGCCAGCTAATACTTGGCAGGTCTAGTAATAAAGGAAAGAGGTGAGACTGTCCTTTGGTGGACATCTCTATCACAGTCCGGTCTTCTGGCAACCCAAATATCCATCTATACCCTTCTTCTGACCTATAAAACACACCCTATTCCACAGGGAGAAAAGCCAAAGTTCCAAGCAGTTCAAAGTGTATGATCTAAAGATAATGTGTAGTCCTGGGTAATCTGGATAAAACGCCACATGATTCAGTGACCTATAAACTAAAAGATGAGGGATGTGGTCCCCTCCCCTATGCCCTTTCCCACAATGGTGTACAGTGGTGAAGTAAGAATATGAAAACTAAAAGAAGGGGCAAGGGGAAGGGTAGTCACTGGCCCACAGTCTAACCCAGTGATGGCGAACCTTTTGAGCTCGGCGTGTCAGCATTTTGAAAAACCCTAACTTAACTCTGGTGCCGTGTCACATATAGAAATTTTTTGATATTTGCAACCATAGTAAAACAAAGACTTATATTTTTGATATTTATTTTATTTAAATGCCATTTAACAAAGAAAAATCAACCAAAAAAATGAGTTCGCGTGTCACCTCTGACACGCGTGTCATAGGTTCACCATCACTGGTCTAACCAAATGTTGCAAGGGGGAACCTTCAAAGAATGCCCAGGTAGTGGAGTAAATTCTTAGTTAGACCCCAGTTCTGCTCCCTAGAAGGAACTCCCTTCTTAGGTACATCTGAAGGTGCTGGTTTTACCCACTGGGAATTCTTATCCATGACCCTCTATGATTCCATCAGAAGGGTATATTGAAGAGTATGCCCTCCTGGGAGGCTGTACATCTTTTTGTGCCCAATTTCTTACTGGTGCAGTTTTGAGGGACTGTGGATTACTTCAGAGTCAAATAGACACAGGCATTTGCAAGTTAAGGCTGATAAGCTGCTTTGTCAATTTTCAAAGATACTGAATCAATTTCTGGTCTTTTTGTTCCTTTTACAATTTCTTATACAAATAATCACAGCTCAAGATCTCAACTAGTGATATTTCTTATGTCTCACTAGTCTTCATTTTTATTTACTAGGTTCTACATTTGTCCCATCAATCTTGTACCAATTTAATGGCAGTGCCCTTGCAGGCAGAAAAAAAAACAGCAGGTTTGGTTAAGAAGGCAATCCCCTTAATATGATCTTCACTGCATGTCATCTGGCAGACAACACTTTGCTAATAGCCCTTGAGAAGGGCTCTGGGTCACAGTTTTATCTTCTGCTATTGGGAGTATAATAGCTTTTGGCTTTATCAAAACTAGAAGGCCTTAAATAACCACTCTCGGTCAATTTGTACTGTAGACTGCAGGCAGAGAACTTCAGTCTTAGCAGAGCTTTATTTTCTTCCATCACTGTTAACAAAATAGCTATGGCTTTTACATGAGTTTGTCTTTCTCAAAGGACTTTGCTAAAGGAGGCAGGAAACAGCTAATACTCTCTCATTGGTCAGACAATCATCTTTCTGATCATTTCCCTATAGGTACAGATTCTAAGAGCATGTGTTCTGCCTTCCAAGGAATTAAGTTGATAGTTTTTTCAAATGTTTTGTGGTGGCATGAAAAGGATCAGCAGCTTCCCAGCCTTTAATATCTGTGTCCTTGCAGTCTGTTGCCTGTCAGTTAAACCAATGCCACATCGTTTAGGTTAATGCTATGGAGTCTACAGAAAAGCTTCTAGAACTGACATGTTGGCTTCGCAACACTACAGGATACAAGATCTATATACAGAAACCTATTGCATTTCACAGGCCTACCTCAAGAAACAAGAAAAAAATCAAACAAATGGAGACCAAAGTTAATGGACGGAAGTAAATAATAAAGATCATAACAGAAATAAAAGAGAGGCCAAAAGACAATAAGAAAAGATCACTGGGGAAAAAAGCTGGTTCTTTGAAAAGATAAGCAAAATAGACAAAACTTTAGACAAACCAAGAAAAAAAAGGGAGGGCTAAAAAAATAAAATCAGAAATAAAAGGGAGGACATTACAACTGATAACACATAAATACAAATGATCATAAGAGAATACTGCAAACAATTATAAGCCAACAAATTGGACAACCTAGAAGAAATGAATAAATTCTCAGAAACATACACTCTTCCAAGACTGAATAATGAAAAAACAAAAAAACCTGAATAGACCAACTACTAGTAAGGAGATGGAATCAGTAATCAAAAACGTCCCAAAAACATGATAACACATAAATACAAATGATCATAAGAGAATACTGCAAACAATTATAAGCCAACAAATTGGACAACCTAGAAGAAATGAATAAATTCTCAGAAACATACACTCTTCCAAGACTGAATAATGAAAAAACAAAAAAAACTGAATAGACCAATTACTAGTAAGGAGATTGAATCAGTAATCAAAAACGTCCCAAAAACGAAATTCCAGGACCAGATGGCTTCACTGGTGAATTCTTTCAAATATTCAAAGCTTCAATACCCATCCTCTCAAACTCTTCCCCAAAAAAACAAAACTGAAGAGGAAGGAACACTACCAAAGACATTTTATAAGGCCAGCATTACCCTGATACCAGACAAGGACGCCACAAAAAAAGAAAATACAGGTTAATATTCTTGATGTACATAGAACCATAGAATAGAGGAATGGCCTTAAAATAAACCCTAGACTAGAAAGGGTAAAAGACATGACGTAAGAGATGAGAGAGAAGATCAAACATCCTTATCTCATTTTCTCATGAACTTAGTGATGGAATCTTAGAAACATCCCTATAAACTGGGGAAGAATCTGAAGATTTCGCAGGTAGTGCTTTACTTCCTGGGGCTTTATCCTAGGACAGTTGACCCACTGGTGCATAAAGAAACCAAGCTAGGGGATTGGATCAACATGTTTTTTTAAATGACTGAGAGTAGACTAGATTAGAAGATATCAGAGTGCATCCAGTGTAGTAAGCATAACTGTAATTGGGGGACTTTTTTCTTTTATACACATTTGTACTATATGTGCAGACATAAAATATATATCTTAGTGTGGCTTCTGGTAAAAAGACAAAACAAAACTGTTTGAAAGCTATGGTCAGAGAGACTATAAACCTTTCAGAAAACTTGCATTTGTTAGAACATGCGATGTGGTGTGTGCAGAGGAGGAACAATAGCTGAGATCAAAGGCTAGTGGACCTGAAGGCAGCCTCACAGAATCCTGTGCAATCGTGTTGAGTGTAGAGAAAGCAGAAAAGCACTGCCAGGTCTGCCAAGGGGTTTGGGGGTATGGAAAAACTAGGAGAACCAAGACCCCAATAAAGCCTAGAGCTGGAATAAGGAGCCACAAGGACTGAGCCCCTGTGACCAGATGCAACAATAAAGTCCTCAGTCATCAGGGGCCAGCATGATGCTCAAAGGATGGAGAGGGAGCAGCTACATCTCAGCAGTGCAGGAGCACTGTGGCCAGGAGTCCAAGCTACACCAAAGCAGAAACCTGAGGATAGAGGCCAAGGTTGAAAGATACCTCAATGGATGGCCACAAGACCAGGAGGACACAGAACCTCTCCCAGTACTAGTATACAGACGCCATCTTGAAAAAAAGGAGTAGGTAAAACCCTGGTGAGAACCCCGAAAGACTAAGAAGTTACCTAATAGGCTATTTAATACTGAAAGCCACCAAAAAGCCATTTTTATTTGGCAAAATCCAGTGTTTTCTTCCATCATTAGGAATGATGAGAGCAAGATGAAATCAGTTATAGAAAATAGAGCAATTAACATTTCTTGTAAGTTGGAGTCATGCCTAAATTTTGGCTTTATTACATGTAGTCTATCAAAGTGTACAAAAGGGGTATTTACCCTGTCTAGGAGTCAGGGATGACACCTATTCTTAGGATATTATGTAAACAAATGAAATATTATATGGTACCAGCCTACAACAAAATGGCAAAATTAGAGAAAAGGTAATGTAATAAGTTTTTCATAATGCTAAATATATTCTAATTTAAAAGCTGTCCTTTATTCTAAAATAATATAGTTCTGACTTTCCTGGTGCCAAAATGTCCTTCCAACTCATATACGGTGATGATTTAAAAGCTGTCCTTTATTCTAAAATAATATAGTTCTTTCTTGGTTCCAAAATGTCCTTCCAACTCATATACGGTGATGGCAGCTGGCAGTTGTTCCTCTGAGGCCCTTATTTGGCAAAATCGAAAATGGACAACCTATGCTGGCTCCTAAAGTATTTGGTCCAATTCTACTGGCCCTTGAAATGCAAGCGTGGAGCTCACTGAGGAAATGTGTGTGAGAGCCTCCCCGCACAGAATAGGCAGCGCACCAATAGCTGATTCCATCCCTGTTTCATAGAGATCAGCCCTTACCAGGTAGCTTTTGCTCTTTTTCCCACTGGTTCCATCTTGTTCTCCCTCTCAGCTTTCCTAACCATACATTGTTCCAAGCCACCTCTCCCCAGGTAGCCTAGAAAAAATGAAAGACATGACTTATGGGATGAGAGAGAAAGCCAAATGTCCTCTTCCCTCTTCCACCATTGGATGGACCTGAGGATGGAATTTTAGAAACACACACATGGACTGGGAAAGAACCTAGGATTTGGGGACTAGCGCTTAGCAAAGAGGAGGGTAAAAACAGATATCTCTCTAGAAGAATTTATAAAATTGTGTCACCATTTGATTTCTAAGGTCCATCATACTATTAAACTGCATACATTACTGATAAAATGAGCCCAATTATACACTTATATCTTGCTATACACTTAGAAACTTCAGTGCCAAGTTATTTTGTTAATTAATTTTCTTTCATAAAAGTATCTATGTGCCAGGGTTACTTAAAAAACCATTAAGGAAGAAAAACATACTCCCCCAAAAATCAGATAATACATGACATTCTTATTTAGTAAGAATCGGGAATTCCACCCTGCCTGCCCTCTCCATTCATCTTTTCCCTGCTAGTTAAAGCACAGAATAAATCTACAAGGGCAGGGTGTAAGCAACATTTCCCCAGGGTGAAAGTGCCACTAGTCCCTTTAGCTCTGAAGGGAGGGATAGCAACATTTCCCCAGGGAGAAAGTGCCACTAATCCCTTTTGTTTTGAAAAGTCCTCCCCATGGGGCAGATCATCTCTAGACTCTGATGCATCTCCCTCTCCCCGATCCATCAGCCTTTTGCTTACATACACTGGAGAGGTTTGGCACCCCTTAATAAACTCTGGGTGAACAATTAAATCCTAACTATTTGAATATCTCTTTTGACCAGGGGGTACTTGATGGCTCTCTGCCCTAAGCTTTGGGTCCTTTTTGCCAACTCCAGGAAAACAGGTAAAATTTCTTTCAACATCCAGTTACATATATGTCATATTTATAGTTATAGGAAACAAAATGAAAGAAAATAACCATAACACCAATAGTAGTTTTCTCTCTATAATGAAACTGAGGGCAATTTTAAATTTTTTCCCCTACATTTTTCTATTTTAAAATTTTCTAGAGTGCTCATGTATCACTTTTGTAATTGGAGAGTAAACCATTTAACAACAACAACAACAACAACAAAAAATGATTAGTGCAAAGATGAACTGCAGATTGGTAAAAAGGAAAAGTAAGTGAACTATCTTAACCAATTCAACTTTTTCCTTTTAATCTCAAAAATTGGGTTACCTCATTAAATTAGAATTTTATTTCCCTTGGTTTACTCATACATAGCCTGCATAGAAAGATAAAATGTCTGCTTTATTAAAGAAAGAAAATGTTTCTTCTGCATCTTCAGAAGAAATTAGTGATTTTAAAAGTTAATCGTCCAGCCCTGGCCAGTGTGTCTCAGTGATTAGAGCATCGACCTGCTCACCAAAGGTTCGGGGTTCAATTCCCAGTCAAGGGCATGTGCCTGGGTTGCAGGTTCAATCCCGACCAAGTCAGGGCACGTGTGGGAAGCAATGGATCTATGTGTCTCTCTAACATCGCTGTTTCTTTCTCTCTCTCCCTCCCTCCCTCTCCACTTCCTCTTTCCCTTCCACCCTCTCTAAAAATCAATGGGAAAAATATCCTAGGGTGAGGATTTTTTTTTAAAAGTTAATTGTTCAATTTTAGGTTATGTTTGAAAATGGGCTAGTTCCCTATTTATTGGGTTTCTTTTATTACATTTTCATTAACAAATTAATATTTTTAAATTGCTAACCAATAATTATAAGATGTTTTATGCCCTCAGAAATCTTTGCTCAGTTCCTTTAGACCTGCTTCAACTTCTGTTCAAAAGTTTAAAAACAATCTGATATTGAATATTTCTGAAGGACCTTTGTAATATGTATTTTTTTAAACAGGCATCTTAAAATTATATTTTAATATATTTCTTTAATATATATTTAACATATCTATTTAAAAGCAGGCATTGCAGACTGACATAATTTTTTTCTAATTACTGTTTACATTTTCAATGTTAGTTTGTATTAGTTTCAGGTGTACAATATAGTGGTTAGACAATCATACTTTACAAAGTATTCCCCAGGATATTGCCACTATCCACCTGGCAACATACATAGTTATTACAATATTATTGACTATATTCCTTTATATCCCTATGACTTTATATCCCTATTGGTAACTACCAATTTGTATTTCTTAATTCCTTAATGTCTTTCATCCAGTCTCCCAGCTCCCCTCTCCTCTGGCAACCATCAGTCTGTTCTCTGCAACTATGAGTCTGCTTCTATTTTGTTTATTCATTTACTTTGTTCTTTAGATTCCACATAAAAGTGAAACTATGGTATTTGTCTTTCTCTGACTTAATTCACTTTAGTTTGTTGAGCAACCTCCATACTGTTTTCCACAGTGCTGACATAATTATTTTAATAATCTAAGAAGGTTAACAAAGTTTACTGTCTTAAGGTTAGTATAAATAGAAATTAGAAATTCAAATTTATGACTCTATGTTTGAGCTACACTTCCTTCATTATACCCATCCCAGGGTATATTTGTCAAATAAATAAGTGGGATTAGCTTTAACTAGGTTTAGATTTCATTCTTTACATTTCAAATTTATAAACATGTGCTTGTTTTTAAAACTTCACATAGTACAGAGCATCTAGAATATAAAAGAAAAGGGCCACTTGAAAATATTCTGCCAATGGTGTATATCCTCTCAGATGTTTGTATATACATATATGTTTGTTTTCAAATTATCTCATTAAAATGTTTTAATCTAACAATTTCGACTTTGGTTTTCTTACACAAAGACCACATAAAATACACTTTGATTTCTAAATACTATAGATTTTTGCTTTGTTTTCTTTTGGTTTCTCATGTATCTGTTCTTCCTGCGAATAATATGCAAACATTTTCTGGGTCCCAGTTATATTTCCACCAGCATTTCTCCTTTAAACAGTAACCAGCACTGGTACACACAAAGAGAAAGACATCCATCTTTCCTTCCAATCTACCGTGCATTTCTCATGTTTAGCAAGCTGTGCTTTGTGTGGCATATGCTTCAATAATCCTCTCATAAGGTTTAATTGGGACTTGGGCACTCAATAAATATTTGTGGAATTGAATTTAATTTCATTAATTATTCCGTAATTATTAAAGCATGTAGACACTAGAAGGATGATACACAGTTTAGTTTCTCACTTTGAAGGTTGCAAAACCTCTACAAACCCATTCCTGAAATACTGGTGAGTTTTTGTTTGTTATTTTGGGTTCACTACAGAGAGCCTTTTGATCTCCCTCTAATCATGCTTTTTTTTTTTCTTTTTTTTTTTCTTGTCCCAGATTTCTAAGCTAAAATCTCCATTGGAAATAAATTCATTTCCTTAAGCCATCTGGTGGCTTTCACTTGTAACTACAACAGCAACTAATGGCCCAATAGAATCCTCCTGCATGCCTCAACACACACAAGGACCGTCATTTTCTTCCTGTGAATCTTACAAGATGTGCTACAATGGAGTGATAACTAAGTAATGTGTAGATGTTAAAAATCCAAGAGAAATCTTCATAACTCTAACCCAACTCTAATCCCAGAGCCACTTTAATGTCAAGAGCAACATAGTAAAGGTGATGAAGTAAGAGAAGCTATACTATTTTATAATAATCGTACACTAAGACAAGCTTTATTGAGCACCAAGTATGTGCCAGGCAGTTTGCCTAAGCTATAAAAACCAATGCAAGAGGCCCATGTTCTCAGAGAACAAATACAGCAAGGTAAGTGTATAACAGACATGCTACAGTGAAAATGGGGAAAACCCAGACTGGAGCTCCTTTATCCCACACTGAACACCAGGGAATGAGTGCTATTCCCTCCCAGAATATACAAAACACCACAAAATAAAATCCAAAAAAATTTTGGAATCAGCCCAAAATGATGATTAACAAAATAATGGCGTTGTAACTGTACTGTCCACATTTGTATCCTGCCTTCTGCAAAAGCCAAGAATATTCATGTCTTTGTGGAATGCATAACCTTCAATACTATGTTACCCCAAGTTGGACCTCAACAGGGACCCCAGGGTCAGTAGATAAGCTCCCAGGTGGCCACCTAACTTTAGTCAAACGGCACCTCCACACCTCGCTTTTCAAGGAGGTAGGACAGCACAGAGGAGCCAGAGCCTGCTTGCCAGGCTGCAAGCCTGTCCCTGCTAGTTCTGTCTCATTACCCCTGAACTACAAAGTGTTATTGGAGCACATTTTGCCTTGGAAGGTCAGAGAATGTTCCTGAGAGGCTGTGAAGGTATGAGCTCATTGTCAAAGAGCATTCACCAGATAGATACAGGGGCAAGGAAGGCCCTTCCATTTGATGGGGACATATGCAGCAGTGCAAAGTATTAAAATGCAAGGCATATTTGGGGACCTGCAGGTAATCCAGGGTGGCCAGAAAGGACATTGTGAACAGGGAGTGGGGAAAGCTGCAGCTGGGAAGCAAGCAAGTGCCTACTCCCAAGGGTGGCACATGGCATGTTCAGATGGGCCTTTTGCCCTGATGATAATGGGGCCGCTGAAGGATTCTAAACAGGGCAATGCTATAATCATTTACATTTTAGGGAGATCATCGTGGAAGCAAGATTGATATTAGATTGAAAGGATACACTACAAGAATTAGAAGGCCAGTTAGGTGGTTGTTAGTATATTCAGGCAGACCTTATGAGGATTTCCAGATGAAGTGAGTGGCAATAAAGATGGAAATGTAAGGATGGATTTGAGAAATATTTAGCAGGTAGAATCAACAGGTCTTTGTGACCTGGATATAAGAGATTAGATATGTAGAGGAGTTTAGGATGAGTCCCAGATTTCTGGCTTATAGACTGATGTTTCCTAGGAGCAGAATGTACAGGTCTGAAACACAATGAGACGTCAGGGCTGGAGATAAAAATTTGCAACAGATCAGCATCAATGCTATGGAAAAGGACTAGATTATTCCTCACCAAGATATTACAATACCTACACTCAAAGGAGATGTGTTGAACAAATGTCATAAGAATAAAAAATGTATGCTGGGCCAGTGTGGTTCAGTGATTGATCATTGACCCATGAACTAGGAGGTCAGTCACAGTTTAATTCCAGGTCAGAGCACATGCCTAGGTTGCAGACTCAATCCCCAGTAGGGAGCGTGTGGGAGGCAACCGATCAATGATTCTCTCTCATCATTGATGTTTCTGTCTCTCCCTCTCCCTTCATCTCTGAAATCAATAAAAACATATTAAAGAAAAGAAATATTCTTATATACTTGAGAATATACAGTTAACCTGCCAGGCTGCATAGGAAAAAGCCTAGTGTTTTCTGCAGACCAGTGCCTGAAAATGAAGTTGGGGTAGGGTGGGTGGGATACCCAGAGGAAGGTGGCAATATGGTTTCATAAGGATGTTAGGGCTAGTTCTAAAACTAAGTGTTTCCACCAAGTGTGTGTCTAACTGCATCAGTGTCCTATAACTGAAGTCATAGTGCTGAGTCATTCTTGTCCAGAGCAAGCTGTCACTCCATATCTTCAGTCTTGATTGGAGCATTGAACCCTGGACCCAACCAGCACTATAGGTGGAAAATGAGGAGGGATGACAGAGCCTGCCAGGATGGAGGTCTGAAAGAAGTACCTCTGTTTTTTTCCCAGCTCTCTCAGACTGGGTGGAAGTTCCAATCAAGGTCAGTCTGGGGAAATAGCAACATTATTCTACTGAAACTTCAAATTAAAAAGCCACCTCCTTATTTAGAGGGAGGAATTGTTTCTCCTTCCATCCATAAGTCAATTTTTCCTCTCTCATCTTCCATTCTAGTATATGTTAGAAGAAATTCATTCTAGTTAATATGAAAATGAGAAGCCAGAAATTATGAAGGATGCTTACGGGCACAGTTCTAATGATTCAATAAGTTTATCTTTTAATCCCAGTATCAATAATACACTTACTTTTCTGTCATTTAAATGCTCTCAGTATCTATCTGGGACCAACCAGAACATTCTAGCATGATAAGGAATGCACTAATTTAGGGAACATACTGAGCCCTTTTATTAATATTAAAGCTCATGTCACTTTCAGGCAATCAGTGGGGACATCCTAAAGAAAATCATGATGGCCACACAAGGATATAATTGGAATGAATTTGACCCTTGTGGGGATAAACCTCAGCCCAAACAGAATAGGTTCCATTTTCCCTTATAGAAGTGTTCAAAAGTAAAACATATATATCTATTTCACTACTCTCTGCTCAAACATTCGTTATTGTTTTTAACGAAATCTAGATAGTCAGATAAACCAAAAAATAGAGATTTCTCAATGAGACCACACACTTTTCTCTAAAATGTTTTGACTTCTAATGAGGGACGGATTCCTCTATTAATACTCTTTTTCAAAATTATTTTGGTTCTTCTCCCTATTTATTTTTGTTGGTAGATTTTTTAAATGAGTATGTCAGTTTCCCCCAAAAATCCTTTGGGGTTTTCACTAGAATCTTTTTATACCTATGTCATAAATTGAAAAACACAGACATCTTTCCTATCCATGAAGTGACAGGTCTCTGCATTTATCTGTCTTTTGCTTTTCTGCCTCAGGGAATTTTAGCATTTTCTTTACATACGTCTACCTATATCTTAAATTCATTCATTCTTATTTTACATTAGCTTACTGCACTTAAAATGTGCCCCAAAGTACAAACCAGAGTGTCATGTTATTTATCAGGACACTTAAGGAACTGAAACATTCCTATTACGCTCTTTTAAGAAATCACAGAAAATAGAGGGAAATGTAGTAGTCATCTTTTGTTATGAAGAAACGGTTCATCTTATAAGTTACATTTTGTTTGCTCTATGGAAATAATTAGAAAATCACAGTGTGACTGCAGCAAATGTGAGTGTTTTGAAGAGCACAGCCTGTCAGATCCCTCTCGTTTCCTTCCAGCGCAGGGTAGCCAACCTGTCGATAAGGGTAAAGCTTTGTAAGTGAAGTATCTGGATTTCAGGAAGTCTTTATGCTAATGAATATGATTCTGTCACACAAAAATATAGCAAACATAGTTTGAAGCTGGGCACATTATTGAAGAAGTTGTACTTGAAAGAGGCTATTTTTATTTAAAACTTTTTATTTATTTCTTTATTTTTTCAATTAACAGTTGACTTTCAATGTTATTTTATACTTTAGACCTGGTGCACAAAAATTTGTGCACTCGGGGGGTCCCTCAGCCCAGCCTGTGCCCTCTCGCAGTCTGGGACCCCTCAGGGGATGACCACCTGCTGGCTTAGGCCCACTCCCCGGGGGGATCGGGCCTAAGCTGGCAGTCAGACATCCCTCTGGCAGCCTGGGACCCCTCGGGGGATGTCCACTTGCCAGC